>NC_057862.1:675334313-675663313 GCF_019393635.1 Dromiciops gliroides | reverse complement strand
ATGGAACAGGTAAATAGCAGATCCATTGACAACTTTGGGTCTCTGGAAGCAGCAGGGCCATACGTTTCAATATGCCTGAGTGTCCAGCTGAATACCTAAAAAGAAAAATATTTTTTTCCTTGTTCTATAGACATATGAAGAGTTGTCATTATTTCCTCCACCCAGAGAAAGGCTAACAGTAATAATGATACTAATATTAATAATGACAGCTAACATTTATATAACACCTACGGAGTGCCAGGCTAAGTGGTGTAGTGGGTGGATAGAGCACTGGGCCTTAAATTGGGAAGATCTAAGTGCAAATCTCACCTCATAAATATGGACAAGTCACTTCAGCACGATTTGCCTCAGTTCCTCATCTGTTAAATGGGGACATGCTGGAGAAGGAAATTGCCAACCACTCCAGCATCTTTGTCAAGAAAACCCTGTTGACAAAGTCCACAGGGTCACATAGAGTTGGACACAGCTGAACAACTTAACAGCACATGCCAGGTAGTGCTAAGCACTTTACTAACATCTCCTTGGAGCATCACAACAAAACTGGAAGGTAGGTTGAGTCAACAGGCAAATAGAGGTTAAATGACTTGCCTAAGGTCACTCAGCTACTGTCTGAGCTGGGATTTGAACTTAGGTCTTCCTGACTCTGGGTCCATCATTCCATCCACCGCCACCTCCTTGCCTTGGGGCACATTCGTGCTTCCATTTTTCCTTGGGGGACATCCTGATCAAAAATAGGGAGTGAGCTAGAGAACAATCTGCAATTATGCCCAAAGGGCTATAAAGCTGTGCATACCCTTTGACCCAGCAATACCACTTTTAGGTCTTTTTCCCAAAGAGATCATAAAAAAGGGAAAAGGACCCACATGTACAAAAATATTTAAAGCTGCTCTTTTTCTGGTAGCAAGGAATTGGAAATTGAGGGGATGCCCATCAATTGGGGAATGGCTGAACGAGTTGTGGTATATGAATGTAATGGAATTCTATTGTGCTATAGGAAATGATGAGCAGGAGGAGTTCAGAGAAACCTGGAAGGACTTTCATGAACTGATGATGAGTGAGATGAGCAGAACCGGAAGAACATTGTACACAGTATCATCTACATTGTGTGTTGATCAACTGTGATGGACTAGATTCTTCTCACCAATGCAATGGTACAGAAGAGTTCCAGGGGACTCATGATGGAAGAGGATCTCCAAATCCAGAAAAAAAAACAATTGTGGCGTATGGATGCTGATTGAACAATACTATTTCTTTTGTTTTGGGGGCTATTGTTTTTCTATTTTGAGATTTTTTCCTTATTGCTCTGATTCTTCTCTTATAACATGACTAATTCAGAAAAAAATAGGGAGAGAGATTAAGCTACTAGAACTTACATAAACCCAGGTAGACCCTCCCCAGAGTTCTTCAGAACTGATAGCTTCCCTCCCTCACGTCAAACCCCTATACAGGGACCTCTCACTATCCATTGTAGTGTTCTTCTGAGTCCTCTGACCTGAGAGACAAATAGATATTTAGAAGTCAGGTTAGGGGTCAAGCGATGTTCCTTCATATCATCTCAGCCTCTGTGTTCATCCAGGCCCACCATGGACCTCCATCATTAGGGTGCAAGGATGATGTCTCTCCTGAAATTTGAAGTTCCACAAGGATGAGAATTGTTCCCCATTTGGATTTTAGAGTTCTCTGGGGCTCTGTCCTTGCCTGGACATGAAGTCGGGACAACCTGGATTCAAACTCAAGCATTAGTTATGGTAGCTGACTAGATTACTTAGGCTCCATGAAACTCAACATTTCCTCACCTGAAAAACTGAAAAGGTTGGAACTGAAAACCTAGAGAGACAAAAGTATCGAAAATAAAAAGGTGATCAGCAGCATCAAAGACTGCAGAGAGATCAAGAAGAATCAGGCCTGAGAAAGAGCCATTAGATTTAACAGTTTTGGAGAGAGAGCAGTTTTGGTTGAATGATGAAGTCATAGTAGGAAATGAAGAAGAGAATGAGAGGAAAGGAAGTGAGGACATTTATGTTAGGTGGTCTTTTCAAGACTAAAACAAAAGTGAAAAGGATTGTTAACATGTATGGCAGGCTCAGATTCACAAAATTTCTCTATATGGTAGAGTATGGAGTCACCCTAAAAATCATAGCTAATATGTATCTGTCATCACAAGCATCAAAAAGGGTTTTTTATCTTTGATCTTTTTGGGTTTTCACAACAGGAAATAACTGTGCTTGGTTCTTTATGATTTAACTTTAAAAAAAAAATCAGTGACGGGGGGGCAGCTAGGTGGCACAGTGGATAAAGCACCAGTCCTGGATTCAGGAGGACCTGAGTTCAAATCTGGCCTCAGACACTTGACACTTACTAGCTGTGTGACCCTGGGCAAATCACTTAACCCCCATTGCCCTGCAAAAAAAAAGATCAGTGATTGGGATAAAGGTACAGATAATATGTTCCTCATATCTTTAGTTGATACATATCTGGGAGAAACAGTTAACACTCTGGATAATAGATCTAAGAACCAAAAATATCTTGACAGCCTAGAGCATTAGGCTAAATCTAATAAGATGAAATGTAGTACAGATAAATGAAAAATCTTGTACTTGAATATAAAAAATCCTCTTTACAAATGTAAGATTGAGGAGACATGTAAATATAGTAGTTACTCTAAAAAATAAATCCTAGGAGAGGGGGAGTAAGCAGGCTTTGTAAGGATTGGAATGATGCCACCTACTGGAGACTTGCTGTGGGAAAGCTCCACCATGAGGAAAATGCCTCAGAGGCATTGTGGCTTTTCCTTGGCATCAGGAAATGACATTTGCTCATGGGTGCTGTCTATCAAGGCTACCAGCCAATCAACTTGAGGAGCCTCCTATGGTCTGGGAGGAGACAGGAAGGAGGAAAGGGAGCCTGCACGGAGAGCTCTGGGGCTTTTTGGGTTCCTGACTGGATGGTGGTGGCAGCAGAGGACTTCACAGGAAATTTGAGGAAAGATAGGTCCAGAGGAAATAGGCAGTTCCCTTTTGATAATCCCACTGATCAGTTAAATGCTTTGGGACTCAGTCTTTGTAAAGTATCAGGAGATGGAAATTGCCTTTTTAGGGCTTTAGCAGACCAGCTAGAAGGTCACTGTATGAATCATCTCAGACATAGACAAGAAGCTGCTTCTTACATGATTAACCATAGACAAGAGTTTGAGTCTTTTAGGGTAAATGACTCCCCTTTTGAAGAATATGTTGATGAATTAAAGAAATTTGGAAAGTGGGGAGGAAATGATACAATTGTAGCATTTGCTAAGCAGCATCAGCTGAATGTGGTAGTTCATCAATTAAATCAGCCTTTATTGAAAATCAGTGGCACAGACAAAACTGATGCTAGAGAACTCCACATTTTCTACCATAAAGAACATTATGACAGCATTGAAATGTCATTTCCTGACACCAAGGAAAAGCCACAATGCCTCTGAGACATTTTCCTCATGGTGGAGCTTTCCCACAGCAAGTCTCCAGTAAGTGGCATCATTCCAATCCTTACACTATGTGACTTTGGGCAAGTCACTTAACCTCTGTTTGTCTAAATCCACTGGAGAAGGAAATGGCAAATAACTCCAGCCAGTGTCTTTGCTAAGAATATCCCATAGATAGTGTAGTCCATGGGATCAGAAAGAGTCAGACATACCTGAACAACAACAACAACACAATCAATACAATGACCATTCATAATTCCACAGGACCGATGATGAAACATGCTATCCATTAGAGAAAGGGGACAGATTTAGGGGTGCAGAATAAGTTATATGTTTTTGCATATGAACATTGAGAGATGTGTTTTTAATAACTTCATATTTGTTACAAGGCATTTGTTTTTCTTTTTCTTTTCCTGGTGTGGTGGAAGTGAGTTGTAGGAAGAGAAAATACCTTTCTGTTAGTTTAGGTTTGGGGTGTTTTTAATGGAGAGGGTAGTTCCTACAGAAGGGAAATGTCACATGCACTTTCAGATGTGATCATTGTATTACTAATTTTATTTTAACTGATCTTTCATGATGTGAAAGTAATATTTAAATAATTGCAATACAAAAACAACACATATCAATAAAATTTCAAACCCCACCAAAATCGTTAAATCCAAGATAGTTTGTGGAAGGGAAAGGGCACTAGAGGGGTATCTTTAAGTTGAAGCTAGGTGAACATTTTTCAGGAAATCTGTAGCAAGTGGACTAGAAAGCCTCCACTGTCTCTTCCATCTCTGAGAGGCCAATGTTCTGTTTAGAGAGGGCTTTTCTCCTTAAGAACCCTGGGAGGTCATGGGATAGTGTTATGTGCTCACTTATTGTGATATATTCCTCCATTTTCCTTTCCCTCTTTGTACCTGGGCAGATCATTTTTCTTCTCTTCCCTCTACATGTACACACCTGTCTTCTTCTTCCATATGATGAAGGCCCCAACACAGGTCAGTAATAGGATGAAAGCTAGCAGGATGCCCAAGGCCTTGGACCAAGGCTTCTCTGTAGGGAGAGGCTTCGCAGGAACTGAAAGAAATAAAGGTCACAAATGAATGAAAGGGGGAGTTTTCCTGGAGGATTATACACTTGGGGATTATATCTAGTGAAATCTGAGAGAAATTATTTCTATTACATTAATAACCAATTATTAAATTAGGATTGAGGCCTCCTATTTCCTCATTTAGGTACCAGCCCTTGCATGTCAGTCAGTCAGTCTCTGAAGGACATTGCTGATGGGATTGCCCAGATCCTCTGGGTATTCATTCTGTCATATTGGGTGGGACCCCTCCCAACTGGAAGACCTTACAAACAGAATCTAATCTATATAAATTCTTGCCCTTAAGAAATGAGCCCTCAGGGCAGCTAGGTGGCACAGTGGATAGAGCACCAGCCCTGGAGTCAGGAGTACCTGAGTTCAAATCCAGCCTCAGACACTTAACACTTACTAGCTGTGTGACCCTGGGCAAGTCACTTAACCCCAATTGCCTCACCAAAAAAAAAAAAAGAAAAGAAAAAAAAAAAAGAAATGAGCCCTCATCCTTGGAACCCTCAGTTATAATTTAGGGTGTCCCAACTTATAAAGAAGAAAACCAACTGGGGTAGTCTGAGTAAAAATGGATTCCTCTGTCCAGATTGCTAGAGAAAGCTGGGTCTCATGATTAAGTCACCTTCTCAGCATGAGGAGCTGAAGACTCTTAGTATAGCTCCTCATTGATATATCCACCCTCTCATTAATTGTTCACTAATATGGGTTGATGTTCACCTACCAAGGGCACCTCCTTTTCCAAAGGTATTTAAGCATTTAGGGACCTCAATGGTTTTGTCTTTGGTTTCTGAGAGAGATGACTGACCATCAATGTATTTATCATTTCCTAGCATAATTAATAAAATTTTCTGAGACCCCTTCCCTCTAGAAAAATCAAGAGCAGATGTCAACACTCCATGGTCTAGAATCTTAGAGATAAACCCAGCCAGCTTGGGAAAAACACTTACCAGGGTATATAACTGGCATCTCCAAGGCACTGTGCTCTACCATACATGTATAGTTTGTATCTGTGTCATTCAGAGGGATCTCTAGGGTGACTTGAAGGTAGAAGGTGGCATCAGCATTGGGCAGAGTGCCACTGGACCTCTCTTGCCCCCACGTCCCAAGCTGGCCATTTTTCTCCCAGTGCAGCAGGATGGGGCGGGGGTAGAAGCCTGTGGCCAAGCAGGAGAGAGTCTCATTGCCATTCAGAGCATCATGTCGGGACACAGTCACCTCAGGAGGTACTAAGAAGACAATACAGGAGAGAAGGAATCATGTGCCACTTGTGTCCATCTGCTCTCACTTCCTTTACGAGGGTAAAATTTATCCATTTGCTTTCTAGTCTTCTCCCCCAAACCAAAAATTTGTCAAATGGTTGTTGTTGCTTAGTCATTTAGTCATTTCTGACTCTTTGTGACCCCATGGACTTTAACATTTTAATACAGTCCATGAGATTTTCTTGTCAAAGATATTTGAGTGATTTGCTATTTCCTTCTTCAATGAGTGACCTTTTGTCAGAACTCTCCACTATGAGCTCTACACACCTATGCATTACCATCTAACCTGCATATATACCCTAATGTCACCTGAGCTCTCTCACTCTGAATCAGTCCCCTAAGGACCACTGGATCTTGCCACCCATCCTAAAGCTGAATGCTCTTTTGTATGCTCTCTCCCCCATTACAATATGAGCTCCTTAAAAAAAGAGATTGTCTCATTTTTTTTTTTACATTTTTGTTCCTAATACTTACCTCAATGCTTGTCATTTAGACTGTCCCAAACATACAACTAGTTCTCAGTTTGAAAGGAACTTCTAGTGCTTGGAATATATTCTTACGGTCTTAGAGAAGTGAGGTCATCTCCACAACCATATGAGTACTCTCTGCTTGAGCAAAGTCACAAAACAATAATACCACTCATTTCTATGGAGCTGATTGGTTTTCCTAATGAGGCAGATGTAGAAGTTTGATGTTAATGTTTAACAACTGGCTCTCTTAAAAAATACACTTTTAAATATTTTCTCCATCCATTTTTTAAGTCTAGGCAATCAACCAAACAATGAAGCAAACCCTGTTTTGAACCATTTGCTGACTTCTGAAGAATAAATACTCTTGTGAAAAAACAGCTCTCATAAGCTGGTTCAAAATGGCCCTAGCACACCCTTGGTTGGATGTGACCTGGGCTTAGTATCTGGGCTACTGCTTTGTACACAAGCTTCTGGGCAGAAGTAAGGGGTGGTGGCTTTGACTCCTGGGAGGATGTAAAAGGAATGAGGACTCACCATTGTCTTTTACACTTGAGTACTGCAGGATTGTCCTCATCATGTTGACACAATGTTGGTTCATGGTGCGTTTCCTCAGATCTGCCCAGTAATGACTTTCTGCAAAGGATATGAGCTGCTTTGACACAGGCTTCATGAAAACCCAGTGGCCAACTTGATCATCTACCTGGAAGAAATCTTCTCCATTTATGGCAACATGGACTTGACTCTTTAACTTGATGTCCCTATCCAGTTCACATTCTGCCAACACCTGTATTGTATGATTCTCTGTAGAGGGATATTGAGAAGCAGTGAGATGAGTGGGATAAGTATTGATTTTGAGTATCTCAGTAAAAATCACAGAATTTGGGAGTTGGAAGGGATATGTGAAAGGAATACCTACTATGATATAGCTGAAAATTGCTCATCCAGCCCCTACTCAAAGATCTCAAAGGAGAGGGAATCCACCACCTCTCAATATAGCTTATTTCATGTTTTCAGGGCTTTTTTTTTTAGGGAATTATTCCTGACAACACATTGGCATCTTTTCAACTATGCAACCCATTGTGTATCATTCTGCTCTCAGTGGCAAAAAAAAAAATTCTGATCCCTTCTCCACATGACAATGCTTCAAATATATGAATCCAGCTACCAAGTCCTCCCCTCCAAATATGTACACACACACACCAGGACTCTTCTCCAGGGTAAACACGTCCACTTTCTACCACTGAGCTTCATTCTACATGCACACAAGGCCACTGTAACAATTAGAATGACGCCACCTGCTGGAGACTTACTGTAGGAAACCTACGCCATAAGGAGAATGCTCCTGAGGGCAAGACACGTGGCTTTTCTTTGGCGTCAGGAAGTGACATTTGCTTGTGGGAGGAAGAGGGAGCGAGGCTGGCTTTCTTTCTCTCTTGTCAGGACTCTCATGGAGAGTGGAGCAGGAGAACTGTAGCTCCCTGAGATAGATAGATGAATCTAGGCCTTTCTCTCTCTCTCTTCACCAAATTCACCAAATTCTTATTCTCCTTAATAAATGCTTAAGAGTCTAACTCTTGCTAAAGCTTATAATTTTTTTTTTTAGTGAGGCAATTGGGGTTAAGTGACTTGCCCAAGGTCACACAGCCAGTAAGTGTTAAGTGTCTGAGGCTGGATTTGAACTCAGGTACTCCTGACTCCAGGGCCAGTGCTCTATCCACTGCGCCACCTAGCTGCCCCTAAAGCTTATAATTTATTGGCAACCACTCATTAGATATTTTAGACAGACTAGCTAGAATTTTTTTTTAAGTGAGATGATTGGGATTAAGTGACTTGCCCAGGGTCACACAGCTAGTAAGTGTTAAGTGTCTGACTCCAGGGCCAGTGCTCTATCCACTACACCACCTAGCTGCCCCACTAGCTAGAACTTTAGCCCCTTACACCACTCACCATTCTGTTGTTCTCCAGTCACCCTCCAGCTTGCCAATGTCCCTTTTAGATCATGATCCCCAGAAAAAAACATAATACTCCAGACTGGGTCTGACTAGGGAGGGTTAATCACCTCCCTTTTCCTGGTAACCAAACCTCCCTTGATGAATCATTCCATTGCATTCCCTCTTTTGCCTATCACATCATAGTGACTCCAGCTCTTGACTCTGGGCATTTTGGGGAGCTGTTCCCAGTACCTGAAGTGTTCTCCCTCTTCATATCTACTTCTTGGGTTCCCTGGCTTCCTTCAAGTTCCAACTAAAATCCTATCTTTTTCAAGAAACCTTCCCTGATCCTTCTTTATCCTAGTGCCTTCCTTATGTTGATTATTTCCTGTTTTGTATGGATATAGCTTGTTTGTGTATATATGTTTCTTTGTTATCTTCCCCATTAGATTCTGAGCTCCTTTAAGGCAGAGACTCTCAATTTTCTCTTTTTGTATCCCCAGTGCTTAGCACAGTGCCTGGCACCTAGTTGGTTGTTTGGTTGCTGTCCTTTGTTCTCAAAGAGGACCAAAATGACTGATCAGACCAATATGGGCTCAGAATGCTTCATCACAAGTCAGGCACAAATAATCCATGTAAACATTTGGGTTGGATTCTCTAAATTCGTGCATCTTGCATTTCTTTTGAGCTACTTCAATTCTACTTTGCTCATAGAACACAACACCATCTCTGATAAGGGCATACCATGCTGGATGATCCTGTGTCAGTGTCTCCAATGTCATGCAATCAATTCCAAAGTTCCTTTTTTTATATTTTTTTCTATTGGACAATAAGGGGTAAGTAACTTGCCCAGGGTCACACAGCTAGTAAGTGTCAAGTGTCTGAGGCCAGATCTGAACTCAGGTCCTCCTCAATCCAGGGCTGGTGCTTTATACACTGCACCACCTAGCTTCCCATTAATTCCAAAGTTCTTAAGAAAGACTTTGAGAGTGTCCCTATATCACTTTTTCTGACCACCATGTGAGAGCTTGCATTCTGTGAGTTCTCCCTAAAATAGTCTTTTAGGCAAGCATACATTTGGCATTCAAACAACATGGTCAGCCCTTCAGGGTTGCTCACTCTGCAGTAGAGTTTAAATGCTTGGCAGTTTAGCTCAAGAGAGGAACTCTGTGTCTGGTGTCTTATGCTGCCAGGTGTGAGAACCAGGGGCCCCTCCCCTTGCTGAGAATGCATGAGGTCGAATTGGCAACCTGGAAGTTGCCTCACAATTCATGAGTTGCCTTCAATCATGTCAATTAATGGACTTGAATGATACCAGCCAATTAGCTTACAGCTGTGTGTAAGGACCACTATCCTTCCTGTCCCTCAGGGAGCTTCCACTCAAGGAGACTCAAGATCATTTTTGTTTTTCATGGCTGGGACAAGCTCGTGGTGTCAGAAGAAGCAGACCAGGGTAGATAGGTTTTTTCCTATCATTCTGAACTTCATGTGTTCTCTCTTTACCATGCTTTAATAAATGCTTAATGCCCAAAGTGGGGTGCAAAGCTTCTAATTTAAGGCGACCACAGATTTAGTTTTAAACATCACACAGGTGATCTTCAGAAACTTCCTAAAGCAATTCAAATGGAAGCGATTTAACTTCCTGGCATGGTACTTGTATACTGCCCAGGATTCACAGGCATACTACGATAAGGTCATCGCAATGGTTCTGTAGACCATCAGTCCGGTAGTCAGTCGAATACCTCTTCTCTCCCACACTTTCCTTTAGAGCTAGCTCTGGCAATGCATGCATCAACCTCATTACCAATATGTACATCTCTCGAAAGAATACTGCCAGGGTAAGTGAATTTATTCACAGTATTCAACACTACTCCATTTTCTGTAACCGATGGTTCCACATATGGATGGTGTGGTGCTGGCTGATGCAGCACCTGTGTTTTCTTAGTAATAATTGTTACACCAAAATGATCACAAACAGCTGTTCCTTGCTTTTAATGAGGATCAGATTTTGGATAGTTTTTCCTTGTTGGTTGCTCCAAATTTTTGAGGATGACTTAAGCTAAGACAGAAAATTCTTAGCTGCCATGATTTTGGGAGAGAGAGAATAGCAGCTGGACATTTCCTGGCTCAGATGTTTTCTAAGTATGTCAATTTGGACAATGATTTAACCTCTCAAACTTGATAATGGTGATGACGACTGATGGTGGTGGTGGTGAAGATGTAGAAGATGATGGTGAGATGCCAATGATGATTTCTGCAAATTGATTTACAAATATTATCTTATTTGGTTCTTACAGCCTTGTGAAGTAGGTGTGATTATTACCTTCATTTCACAGATAATGTACTTGAGGCTGAGAGAGGTTAAGTCATTTTCTCAAGTTCAGAAGTGCAGTATTCCTGCTTTCCAGTCCAACAGCCTGTCAGCTGCACCACACTATCTGCCATTTTATGTAATAATGTATATAAACTGCTCCGCAAAACTTGAAGAAATTATTATTATTAAAACTCAGTTTTTCATCAGTATAACAGGAGTAGTAAATTAAGGTAATTAGGGAAATAATTATTTTTAAAAGTGCAGAAAATGGAAAAAATAACAAAAGAAACTAAAAGGAAGGAGAAGAAGGGCTATTTTACTTTACTTAACTGAGAGGAAAAAGAGAGAAAGAATTACATAACTAGATAAAGGGAAGAAAAAAGAGATTGCTATCAACAACAAAACTAGAAAAGGGGGGCATCTAGGTGGCGCAGTGGATAAAGCACCAGTCCTAGATTCAGGAGGACCTGAGTTCAAATCCAGCCTCAGACACTTGACACATACTAACTGTGTGGCCCTGGACAACTCATGTAATCCTCATTAATAAAAGTTTTGGGTTTTTTTTTTAGCAAAAGAGGAAAAAAAGGAAACCAAATTGATAGAAACCAGAGATATCAAACCAACTTCAATATTAAACTTACATGTACCAAAATCTTTAGCATCTAAGTTCAAAAAGGAAAAAAAAGACCCTGAATTATAAGAAGACAAACAACAATATGATAATAGCAGGAGACTTTAATTCCCATCACTATTTCCTACAAATCTAACTGAAAAATGAACAAAGAGGGAAGTACAGAATTGAGCAAATTGCCACAAAAACTAAAAGATTTTAATATCTCCTAAATGAGCCTGTCAAAGAATATCTGTATTTCTCAACCATGGATTGAAATTTTGCAAAAATTCACCATGTATGAAAGCACAGAGATTCAGAAATAGTAAATACCCTCTGTGAATTATTACAATAGCAATATTAATCAGTTCAGGGAACACAAACAACAGAAAAATGAACACTTAACAAGGAAATCCTAAATAATGAGTGGTTCAAAGAACAGATTAGAGAAAAAAATCATATGTAAAAGAAAGTGAAAATATGAACATACCAAAAATTTGAGGATTCAGCTAAAGTAGTGCTCAGAGGAAAAATTATGTCTCTAGAATATATATTAGCAAAATACCAAAGGAGAGGATTAATTAGCTGAATGGGAATCTTAAAAATCAGAAAGTTAACAAAGAAACAAACTCCAAATAAGTATATCATTAAAGGAGAGATAGATACATTGGAAAACAAAATATATAGAGAGAAGTTATAAACAGAAAGCCTTGTTCTTGGAAAAAAAAGATTTTTAAAAATACATAAATCTTTAAAGAACATTATTAAAAAGATGGCAGAAAACTAAATTTACAATCCAACCAGTTGAAATCACAACAAAATCAAAAGAAATATAAAATACAGATATGTAGCTATATACCAACAAACCTGAGAACATAACAGAAATAGAGGAATACTTTCAAAAACACAAAATACTCCAAAGTAACAAAAGACCAAATAGAGATCTTAAAACAACCTAATATCAAAAAAGTAAATAGAGCTAGCTATGAAGGAACTACCAAAGAAAATCCTGATTTATACTATTGATTAGAGAAATGCAAATTAAGACAGCTCTGAGGTAACACCTGACACCTATCAGATACGCTAATATGACCAAAAAAAAGAAAATAATAAATGTTGGAGAAGCTGTGGTAAAATTGGAATACTAATGCATTGTTGGTGGAGCTGTGAACTGATCCAACCATTCTGGAGAGCAATTTGGAACTATGCCCTAAGGGCTATAAAGCTGTGCATGTACCCTTTGCCCCAGCAACACCACTACTAGGTCTTTTTTTCCCCAAAGAGATCATAGAGGAGGGGAAAGGACCCATATGTACAAAAATATTAAAACTGCTCTTTTTGTGGTGGCAAGGAATTGGAAATGGAGGGGATGCTCATCAATTGGGGAATGACTGAATAAGTTGTGGTATATGAATGTAATGGAATACTATTGTGCTATAAGAAACGATGAGCAGGCAGAGTTCAGAGAAACCTGGAAAGACTTAGATGAACTGATGCTGAGTGAGACAAGCAGAACCAGGAGAACATTGTACACAGTATCAACAACATTGTGGGTTGATCAACTGTGATAGACTTGACTCTTCTCAGCAATGCAATGGTCCAAGATAGTTCCAAAGGACTTATGATGGAAAATCATCTCCAAATTCAGAACAAAAGAACTATGGAATCTAGATGCAGATTGAACTATACTATTCCTTTTTTAAAAATTTCCTTTTTTGAGGTTTTTCCTTTTTGCTCTGATTCTTCTTGCGCAGAATGACTAATGCAGAAATGTTTAATGTGATTGTACATATATAACCTATATCAGATTGCTTGCTGTCTTGGGGAGAGGGGAGGGAGGGGAAGGAGGTAGAAAAATTTGAAACTAGAAATCTTATAAAAAACAAATGTTGAAAACTATCTTTACATGTAACTAGAAAATAATAAAATAATTTTATGAAGAAATAAAAAGAAAATCCTAATTTATAAGGGAATTCTATCAAGCTTTTAAAAAGAATGACTAACACCAATATTCCACAAACTGTTCTCATAAATTAAGAATTAAGACTCTCTACCACACTCTATGAGACAAATATATGCCTAATGTTTAAATCAGGAATGGATTAAACAAGGACAGGGAACTACAGATGACTATCATTAATGACTATAGATTCAAAAGTTTTAAATAAAATCCTATTAAATAGCCCATAGTGATTTATCCAATAAATCATTATGATCAAGTTGAAATTATATCAGATATAAGGATGGTTCAACATTAGGTGGGGAGGGGGCAGAGAAATCAACTTAATCATATTACTTTAAAAATCCAAAACCACATTATTATCTCAATTAATGTGGAAAGAGCCTTTGATCAAGTACAACACTCATTTATACTAAAAAAAAAAAAACATGCAAAGGATAGACATAGAGGGAGTTTTTTAATATCATAAAAGTACATATCTAAAACCAAAACCAAACATCATTTGCAATGGGTAGGAAGTATCCATCCATCCATCTATCCATCCATCTATCTATCTATCTATCTATCTATCTATCTATCTATCTATCTATCTATCTATCTACCTACCTACCTACCTACCTACCTACCTATCTTTCTGTCTATCTATCTTATAGTCTCAGAAAACAATTTTAGTCAGATATTTGTTTCCTTCCCAAATGTACCTTTCTCTACCCTAAATTTCCCTACCTTTAAATGGATGTAACAATAAAACACCACATGGCCTGTCTTCCATTTTTGCCCTCAGAATTCCTTAGGAGTGTCTTTTAGGTTCCTTCCAATGTTATTCTTTCTACACACATAAATCAGCAAAAGTTGGTATTGATCATCAAATTTATCAAGCTTCTGAAGATCCTCCTTCATGTGCTTGTTCCTTGGAAGGAAAGTTCTGACAAATATGGACAGCATACTAAAAAGCAAAGATATCCCTTTGCCAACAAATGTCTGTATAGTCAAAGCTATGTTTT
The DNA here is from genome assembly GCF_019393635.1 of Dromiciops gliroides. Lineage (NCBI taxonomy): Eukaryota > Metazoa > Chordata > Mammalia > Microbiotheria > Microbiotheriidae > Dromiciops > Dromiciops gliroides. The sequence continues at coordinate 675,649,224 of NC_057862.1, read as the reverse complement.
TTCCAGTAGCAATATATGACTGTGAGAGTTAGACTATAAGGAAATCTGAGTGTCATAGAATCAAGATCTTCAAATTGTGGTTCTGGAGAAGACTTTTTAGAGTCCTTTGGACAACAAAGAGATCAAATCAGTAAATCCTTAAAGAAATTAATTCAAGGGGCAGCTAGGTGATGCAGTGGATAGAGCACTGGCCCTGGAGTCAGGAGTACCTGAGTTCAAATCTGGCCTCAGACACTTAACACTTACTAGCTGTGTGACCCTGGGCAAGTCATTTAACCCCAATTGCCTCACTAAAAAAAAATTAATTCAAGCTATTCACTGTAAAGTCAAATACTGAAACTGAAGATGAAATACTTTGGCTTCATAATGAGGAGACAGGACTCATTGCAAAAGATCTTGATGGGAAATATTGAAGGCAAAAGGAAAATGGGACTGCAGAAGATGAAATAAATAGTTTCATAGAAACAATGCAAATGAACTTGGACAGACTTTGAGAAATAGTGGAGGGAAGAAGTGTCTGGTGTGCTGTGGTCTATAAGGTCATAAAGAGTCAGACACAACTGGTTGAACAACAACAAAATAAAAGCTCCTCTGATTCATTTTTTAAATCCTATTCAAACTGGCCCAGACTGATATATCTAGTCTTATTGGACATTATTCTCCTTCCCATATTCTGCAGACCAGTCAAGCTGGCTTCTCTTTTCCTCAAACATGAAATTCAATTTCCTCTCTTTGTACCTGTGAACTGGTAGGTCCACAAGCCTGGAATTGACTCCCTTCTTACCTCTGTCTTGTAGAGTCTCTCTCTTCCTTTAAGTTGCAGCTCACATGCCATCTTCTGTGTGAATCATTTCTTCATCCTCCCAACCACTACTGTCCTCCCTCTCAAATTCCCTTATATTTAACTTCTTTGCCTATGGTTGTATTTGTTCATTTGTTTTTGTGATTATATATATATATATAACATATATATAATATATATATATTCTAATGTGTACTTAATAAATACTGTACTTATTGATTAATCTTTAACTCCTCACTCACACTGACCCCTTTTATCCATATGTTGTTAATTCTTGTTATTTGTTTTCTTAAGATCTCTTTTATATGTCTCATTTTCCTTAAAGAAGTCTTAATAGTATTTTATTTTTTCCAGTTACATGTAAAGACAGGTTTCAACATTCATTTTTATAAGATTTTGAATCCCAAACCTTTCTTTCTTCCTCCCTTTCCTCTCCCCTCCCCAAAATGGCAAGCAATCCAACGTAGGCCATATGATCACAGTCACTTCAAACACATTTCCACATTAGTCATGCCATGAAGGAAGAATCAGAACAATTTATGTCTCCTTTTCTCTCCTCACATGACCACCACACTAGAGCAGGTCCTCATGGACTCTCAGTAGGACTATTGCAATAGCCTCCTAATCATTGGTCATCCTGCCTCAAGCCTCTCACCCACTGAGCTGCCAAAGTGATATTCCTAAAATCTAGGGTTGGTCATGTCACCCAGTTACTTGCTAAATTTCAGTGGCTTCCTGGAACTTCCAGGATCCAATACCAAGCCACTCAGCATTTCAAACCCTTCACAACCTGGCCATTCCTCCCTTTCCAGTCTTCTTATACAGGATTTTGATGTCACATTCTATAATTCAACTTCACTCAACCATTGGCTATTCCTTGAACTAGACACTGCATCTCTCCACACTCTCCTTTCATACTGGATGTTCCCCATGTCCACAATGGCATATTTCCTCATTTCCACCTTTTGGCTTGTCTGGCTTCCATCAAGTTCTCCTCAAATCTCACCTTTTACTAAAGGCCTTTCCTGGTCTCCTTCAGTGCTGTTGCCTTGTCTTTATCATGACTTCCCATCTACTCAAGCTGTATCTGGTACATATGTAGACATTTGCTTGTGGTTTGACCCATTAAAATGTGAGCTCCTTGAGGAAGGGCTGTGATTTTACCTTTCTTTGTATTCCCACAGCACCTAGCAGAGTGCCTGGAATATATTAAGTGTCTAATAAATTCTTACCAACTAACACCCTTCCATGCTCCATCCTCTAAATACAAGTAAGAATTCCCTTCTGCCTCTGTACAGGGTGTCCCAAAAGTCTTAGGATTCTTAAAGCCATTTAGTGCTGCCTTGATGCCCTGCATTTCTTTTTTCTTCTTGCTTTCCATTCTAAGTAGCATGATTTTTAAGAAGAATATTTTATTTCTCCCTGAGAACCTCTAGGATAAAGATTTGTTACTCTAATCCTTTTAATTTATTTTCAAGGATGAAGACCTTCATATATAGACTGTGCATATATAGATGTTAACTCTGTTCTGGCAGAAACACAAATAGCATGTACTGCCTGAAGATCACAGCAAAATTGTCTTTGCCCTGATGGCTTCTTCCAGTTATGAGTCTTTTTTTTTTTAAGTGAGGCAATTGGGGTTAAGTGACTTGCCCAGGGTCACACAGCTAGTAAGTGTTAAGTGTCTGAGGCCGGATTTGAACTCAGGTACTCCTGACTCCAGGGCCAGTGCTCTATCCCCTGTGCCACCTAGCTGCCCCCAGTTCTGAGTCTCTTATCCTGTGATCCAGACTTGTGTGAAGCAAATCCACAGTCCAGTCTAATCCAATTCATCAAACATGAACCAAGCACTTTCTCTGTGTTAGGTGACAGAGATATAGAGAGATCAAAAAAGTGCTTTGTTGGCTAGTCCTTAGGACCATTTGCTGTGGCAAACTTTGTGAAACATAAAACATGAGATAGGATTCTAATACAGCCTACACAGTATGTTTGAACTTGTCACTGATATATAGTGATCTACTTCCTTGGATCCTACTCCTCTCTACACCTGGGGTCAGGAATGGGAATGGCAGATATTTATTGGACAGACAAAACTTAAGTGCAAGCATAGGACTCAAGCTATATGACACAAGATAAAAATACAATTATTCAGAGATTTATCCATATTGTGGTTCAGATTCATTTCCCCAGGAAAAAAGTTGGAGTGGTCTCAGCCTTTGCATATACTCAGCTGAAAGGTATGGAGTTGTTACTTGTATGACCTAGAGCAGGTCACTTAACTTTCCCCGGGCCTCAGTCTCCTTATCTGTAAAATGATAGGGTTGGGGGGCAGCTAGGTGGCGCAGTGGATAAAGCACCGGCCCTGGATTCAGGAGTACCTGAGTTCAAATCCGGCCTCAGACACTTGATACTTACTAGCTGTGTGACCCTGGGGAAGTCACTTAACCCCCATTGCCCCGCAAAAAAAAAAAAAAAAAAAAATGATAGGGTTGGACCAACTGACCTCTGAAGCCCCTTTCAATACTAGATCTATTACCTTTTGGTCCTGCGATTCATACTGATGGGACCATTACTCAAGGAAGGGAGAAACTAGGTTAGAGATCAAAAGGAATTCAGGTGAAATTCAATTGATCTGACTTACCTACACTCTTGATGTCATTCCATGAAAATAATTTGAGAGCCAATTGGAAATACATTTCACTTTCTGAAATCGCTTTTGTCTGATGCTTAATAAATTCTTCCCCTAATGCCAGAGACATCCAGGATTCTTTGAACACAAGTTGCTTATTCTGCTTGTCATAGCTGCACACATTCACATCATCAATAGCATGAAATATGGTATAGTCCAAGAGAGAAGTTTTCCCCAGAGCAGTAAACTGTATTTCATGCTTGTGGTGAGCTGCAAAATAGAAGGGGAGAAGAGAGTATTGGAGTTGAAATATGTGGTCCCCAGAACCCTAACTGATGTTCCTATATAAACTCCTCCCCTTCCCTGTATTAGTAGGTTAACTAAGGTTGAGCATCCAGAGTGATTGTCCCTGGAAACAATGTGGAATGTTGAAGGAAGTTGAGATTTCCCCAGGACCTAGACTAGAACTGTGCACCTGTCAAGGCTCAATATTTCATTCCTTTCAACAAATTAGTTTAAATAGAGATTGATCCTTCATGCTACACACATTTGTGCCAACCCTAATTTTCTTTTTCTGTGAGTAGGGTGAGCTGCGTGAATTACACAGGTGTTAGTGTGGAAAGGGAGGAAATATCACTCCACTATGGGAGTGATAAAGGAACAAGTATAGACAACATACTGAGTACATACATCTATGCTGGGGTTATATTCAATCAGTGAATTTAAATTGGAGAGGCAATATTGGTGTAGACAAGACTGTTCCACCAAACTTCTGAAGATACAGAGTAATAGTCTAAAGTGAAAAAGGAAGGGGTCAGGGAAGACTCAGTAAAGGGAGTTCACATACTTTGTAGGGCTGGGGGTTTTCCCAGACTTTTTTCCATATGGGTATGTTCCCATGCTCTGCTGGTACTGAGTCCCTCTGAAAAAGAAATAATGACATATGTCATTGGCATTTCCTCCAAATAACTCATAAGCTTGTCACTGGTTTGCTAAATTGTCTCAAAATCTAAGTATGTGTAACATTCAAGGTCTTTGAAGCTCTCCAGACAATAGATACAAGAATTCATTTCCCTTCCCCTTTGGAAAATCAGAATATATATATATATATATATATATATATATATACACATATATACATATATATACATACATACATATATATATACATATATATACATACATACATATATATATACATATACATACATATAAACTTTGTTTAAAGGTTATTTTTGCCACAAGAGAAGGTTCAAACTGGAGCAGGGAAGAGAATTACCCTTGTAAAGGCAAAATTACATGAGTAAAATGTTTTCAAATATTAATCACTTCAATGAATATTGATATCAGTCGAAATGTTGATGTTGATGTCAATCCAAAATGTCACATGGCAGACAAATACAGCTAATGTCATCTCAGGCTGACTTAATAGAAACATTGTGTCTAGGACTAGGGGGATGATCTCCAATTCTTTCTCCAAAACAAAGAGGAAAAAGGTAAAGGGATCTATCTATACCAGGGTCAAGGTAAGTGAAGGGCTGGCTAATCTACCACAATAGAGTAGATATGGTGACTGAAATAGGACGTGTATCCTCCTAAGCCCTGTAGCAGCTAGGTTGAGCAGTGGATAGTGTGCTGGGCCTGGAGTCAGGAGACTCTGGGTACAAATACAATTTCAGATAGTTACTAGCTGTGTGACCCTGGGTAAGTCACTTAACCTTGTTTGCCTCAGTTCCTCATCTGTAAAATGAGCTGGAGAAGAAAATGTCATACCACTTCAGTATCTTTGCAAAGAAAATCTTAAATGGGATTACAAAGATTTAGACATGACTGAAATAACTAACAACAATACTTCTAAGCCCTAGGATGAGTCAATGAGGTCTGGGGTGAATAGAGAAGTGAGAAAGATACATAGGAGGATGAGCAGGCCCATTTGGACACTGACTCCTTCTTGATATCTTTGTTTTTCACAAAAGCATTTCTAGAACTGGCCCCCAGATCCCTATTGCCCCTGGTCACAATTATATCACTGCCTCTAGTCAGCATCTGAGTGCTTGGTCCTGGGTTGTACTCTACACTGAGCAAGGAGGAGATGAAGCAGAGTAAGGGATGACTGTGGCAAACATAACAAACCCCAAATTGTTCCTGTTTCCTAAGAAACCTTAGCTGGCTCCCACTTCTCCTTTCATGGGGCTGGTGCCCTGACAGTCACCTCTACAACCTAAAGTCCAATAGAAATGTAGTGAATTTCACCCTCACTCTAAAGAATTACTATGACTTTTCAGTCAGAAGAGATTGATTTTAAATATTAAGAATCTTAAAATACCACCAGATAGGATCAGCAACCCTTTTGCATGTGATGCCTGAAATTCCCTTTGTCTGTCTAGCATTCGTGGGATACCCAACATAAATGCTGCTACCAAATACTCTCTGATTTACCCAAGGCTCAGAAGAAACATTTTCTTTTTGATCCACCTTGATCAATTACCGGCTACACATTAGTGTTAGAAAAGAATGAACGATTTATACAACAAAAGGTGGACAAAACTAAAAAAAATAATGATGACTACAATGGTGATGATATTATATATGTGTAGATAGATATGTATATAGATATAGATGCTATAGATATAGGTAGATATAGAACTAAGCTCACAAATTAGCAACCAATGAAATTTTTGTCCATTAGACCCTACTAACCTTAAAAGTCATTTCTCTACATCTCCTTGTCCTTTCAAGGACATTGGCATTCTTTTTAAATGTCTCTGATTAACTCAACTTCGTTAGGATTAGTCAGTCAACAAGCATTTTTTTTTGGCAAGGCAATCAGGGTTAAGTGACTGTTCCTAGGGTCACACAGCTAGTAAATGTCAAGCATCTGAGGCCTCCTGACTCTAGGGGAGGTGCTCTATCTACTTCCCCACCAGCTGCCCCCACAAGCATTTATTAAACACTTATTATGTACTAGATGTTGAGCTAAATGCTGGAAGAAATGTTAAAAAAAACCAACCCTTGCTTTCAAGGAACTCATATTCCAGTAGGGGCGATAACATGCAAATAACTAGGTATATATAAATTAAGGGGCAGCTAGGTGGCATGGCAATGGATGGAGTGCCATGCTTGGCATAAGGAAGATTCATCTTCCTAAGTGCAAAACTGCTCTCAGACGTTTACTAGCTATATGACCCTGAGCAAGTCACTTAACCTCTGATTGCCTGGCAAAATGAATCCACTGGATTCAGTGGAGAAGGAAATGGCAAACCACTCCAGTATCTTTGCCATGATGGTGTCATAGAGGGTCAGACATGACCAAACAACAAAAAGGCATGGTAGAGAAGATATCAGCAGCTAAAGGCTCTGGGAAAAGCCTTTTCCAAAAGATTGGAGTTGAGCTAAGTCTGGAAGGAATCAAGAGAAACCAAGAGGTGGTGGTGAGAGGGTGGAGCAGAACATTCCAGAAATGGAGGCAAGACAGACAAAGGAAATGGATGGTCATTTTCCAAGAAGAGCAAGCAGGCCAGAACAGCTGTATGGCTAGGTCATGAAGTTTGTGGGAGGGAGCAAGGTAAAGTACGAGGCAGTTGGAAAGAGGACAGGTTAGAAATAACTTTTTTGTGCATGCATTTTTATTGATGTCCCTTTTCTCATCCTCATGATTTTTCACCATAGCCATCCTCCTTCCCAAACCATCCCAAACAAATAGTATTTTTAAAAAGAAAAGTAAAAAGGAGGAAAAATCAACACAACTGATAAATACATTGGAAAAGCAAAAAAAAAAAAATGTATACAATATGCAACACCTGGGGATCTGCCTCTTCCACAAAGGGGTAGCTTGGAAGAATCCTCTCACATATGTTCCTTCACATCATGCTTAATCTTACAAAGAGCCATACATGTCAAAAAGAGGCATTTGCATCAGGTCCTGGGCCATTTCAGAATCATCCCCAGCTCCGTTCAGATGTTTTCAATTATGTCTATCTCTCGTTTATTTTTTTATATCTTACTTGCCCATCATACTAGGGTATCCCATGGGCACAGGGACTATGTCTACCTTATCAAACACATCATCAAAAATGATGGGCCCTTGGGGCAGCTAGGTGGCACAGTGGATAAAGCACTGGCCTTGGATTCAGGAAGACCTGAGTTCAAATCTGACCTCAGACACTTGACACTTACTAGCTGTGTGACCCTGGGTAAGTCACTTAACCTTCATTGCCCTGCAAAAAAAAAAAAAATGATGGGCCCTCATTCTCTCAACCCTCCCCCCTATCCTGTCCCCATAGACTCACCTATCTCATATTCCCTCAAAGCAAACACACAAAGAATAAGCAGCCAGGAAGTAAATGATCCTTCCTTCCTTCTTTGGTTGTCCATTTATATTCTGTAGGCAGATTCTTGGTCTCTTTGACAGGTCTCAACTTGATCTCATCCAAATCCCATAACATTTGCAGGTCCCCAAAATAAAAAGAAGTCCCTATATACTTAATGGCTCTCTATTTCTTATACATACCCAGACTGGGATTGGCTGTGACAAAGCCCTGTCTTCCTATCATTGCCTTCTAGGATATCTGTCACCAGGCAGAACCTGCTCTTGAGTGGTGGGTATGAGTGAGGCTGTGTGTGAAGACAGGAAACCCCAGAGCATAATCATTGTCAGGTGTTGTTGGGGAGGCAGGGATCAGTGACTGGGGGAGGCACTATGTCATTCACACAGTTGGCATTTGTAAATGTCATCATTCAATTGATGTAAGAAAGCACTAAGACTAATGGAGAAGATGAGAGCACATGCTCAAGGAGTCCACAATATGATAAAGGAAATATAGTTCCAATCCTAAGGAAGGCCCAGCTTGAATGAATGAACAAATGGATGAATGAATTAAATGGCATTCATTAAATATTTACCATGTGGAAAGATTGGTGTTAAGTACTGGGGCTATAAATAGAAACAGAAGACACTTCCTACTCTCAGCAACTCATATTCTCAGAAGGGGAGACAATACATGCAAGTTAGATGGAAAGGCCCTGAGATTCTTAGGAATTGGCAGTGAAGCGGATGGTGGTAATAAACTTTCACTAATATCATCTCCATGGGTAAAACCACAGTTATTTCTGATGCTGAACCATCAGACCTTGCCAAGGACTTTGGTGGTGGGAATTTTCTTTTCTGGGTCATGAGCATCTAGTTAATCAGTCAATAAGCAAGAACTTACTATGTTCCAGGGGCCATGGTAAGCATTGGGTATACAAAGAAAGGGAAAAGAAATAGTACCTCAAGTAGCTTGCATTTGAATGGGGAAGATAACATGCAAATGACTAGGTGTACAAAATATAAACACAAGAGAAAGTAATAGCAGCTGGGGGACTCAGAAAGGCCTCTTAGAGAAGGTAGGACTCGAGTTAAATGTTGCAAGTTGGGGAAACCAAAAAGCTGAAGTGAGGGAGAAGAGATTTTAGGCATGGGGGAATAATCAAGACAAATGCTCAGAGATGGGAAATGGAGTGTTGGATTTGAGAAACTTAAAGTAGGCTAATAGAGCTGGATGATAGCGTGTGAGGGGAATAAAATGTGAGAAGACCAGAAAAGTAGGAATGGGTCGGATTATAGAGATCTTTAAGTGCCAAATAGAGGAGCTTAGATTGGATCCCAGAGGCAATAAATAGGGAAACACTAGTTGTCAGGGGACTGAAAATGAAGGATATATAATAGTCAGGCTTCTCTTGAGAAGCTGAGTGAAGGATTAATTGAAATGAAAGAGGAGACTTGAAGAGGCAAAACAAATTAAATTGCTATTTCAATAGTCTAGCAAGAGGCATGTACTAGGCTGTTGGCCATGTGAGCAAAGAGAAGATAGCAAATATTTAAAAAGGTATCATCTACTTCCAGTCTTACCATTTGTAAACCAACAGTAGGGTATCCTTGAGAAGTAACAGCAAAGGTACAGGTAAGACAGTGACCAGAAGGGTGTGGCAGCATTTCAATTCACAAATCCCATGCCCAAGCACTCTGAGATCCCTAGCAGTGAGACTTGAGATACCAGAGAGGGCCCTGAATAGCCATAACTCTGAACTTCAAAGATGCCAGGTGACTAACTCCAGGAGTTGGAGGTTAACACAAGAACTGAGAGGACCCAGGTCAACACAAAGTAGAACTGACCACCACACTATGATATATAAAAAGTTTGAGACATAGTTTCTGGGTAATTAATTGTTTTATTAATAATGCTAGCTTAAGGGGGCAGCTAGGTGGCACAGTGGATAAAGCACTGGCCCTGGATTCAGGAGTACCTGAGTTCAAATCCAGCCTCAGACACTTGACACTTACTAGCTGTGTGACCCTGGGCAAGTCACTTAACCCCCATAGCCCCTCAAAAAAATAATAATAATAATGCAAGCTTATTATTAATAATGGGATGGTCATTTGGCCATCTCTCTTAGATCAAAGACCCCTCAGGAAACCCACTCAACACTTATATGCCCTTAGAAGAGGGAGTGTTCCTAAGGATAGAAATCAAATCTGATTAGTTAACAATTAATGAGAGGTGAACCTATTCTAATGAGGGTCTGGGGTGCATGACTCTGATCACTTGGTTTTGGTCAAAGAGAATTATCTATGTCCATATCACCCATTTGACAAAAGGGAGAATCCACATTTTTCCCAGACCTGTCTGGGTAAAACACAGTTGGCCAGAATCCATCAACTCACCTAACTTTAACTTTTGAAGCCATGAGTTCTCCCTCTCAGTATCAGCCCTGCACTTTGAAGACTGCCTGAGTAACCTGCTGGGACTGAGTTCTGAATGGAGAAGTAGAAAGCCTTGGTCCTAATTCAATAATTAGTTATTAACTACAAGAAAGAAATAATCATTTCTCTCAGTACCCCAAATACAACAATTTGAGCATTAAAGCTTTAGAAGTGAGCAAATCAAACCCTGACCAGTATCAGGAATTATTGCAAATCTAGAGATTCACCCAAAAGAAGGAGAAGGTCAATCCATAACTGCAGGCAGAGACTCTCCCATTTCCACATCTTCTCTTGGTCTGCTCTCCATTCTCTGGAATTAACTCTTTCTCTCTCTGCCCTTGGTTAGATTTTGAACTTGGGTCTTTCTGACTCCAGGTACTATTTTTCCTTCACTATGTTACCTAGCTATTCCTGGAACTCTCCATGCCTCAGTTTCCTAATTTGTAAAATGAGTGGTAGGGAACTTAAAGGTCCCCAAAGTCCCTTCTAACTGTAAAACTATGACTAAGACAACACAGTATTCTCATTACCTAGAACAATGTTTTGTGTTTAATTGAGATATTGCTCGATGTGGTAGGAAACCAGCCTGACTTGCAATCAGGATCAGAGATTCAGAGATGGAAGGCCATCTGGGCCAATCCCCTCACTCTAAGTCCCTCACTGAGGCCCAGATATATGAAATGACTTGTTTACGGTCACACAGCCAACAAGTTCCAGAGCCAGACTTTCACCCCAGGCCCTCCAACTCTAAACCCAGCATTCGTGAAAAGTGAGACAGTTAAAAAAAACTACCTGAGTTGCAATCCCTCCTCAGATACTAACTAATCCTGTGATCCAGGACAAGTGACCTAACCTTTCTCAGACTCAGTTTCCTCCTCCATAAAATGGACATAATCATAGCACCTAGCTCCCAGGGTGGTTATGAGGGTGAAATGACATCATTTCAAGAATTTTCTAAATCATAAAACACTACATACATTCTAGCTATTGCTATTATTGGTGGCAGTTTCAAGTAATAAAATTGTCTGATGACAAAATGAATCCTGGAGCTTGGTGATATAACTGGAAACATATTAAGACTCCCAAATACCCAAGATGTGGAGAATAAGGATGAAATGATTAGCAAGTGACTCTGGGACAACATTATGATCTTCCATGGATTTCCTTAATTAACTCTTCTTCCTCCTTGGGCTTCCTCTTTTCACCAACTTCTCACTGCCCCCAGTCTAAGGCTGGGTTTTCCTCCCATACCCAGCTACTTGACATAATGGTTTTGCTCACCCTGGCCAGAAATCAGTAAGCACTTATTCATGAATTTGTGCCAGATATTGTACTATATTCCAGAGATACATATAAAAAGAAAAGCATTGGTTTCTAAGCTGTGGAGTTGACTGGCATATAACCAGGGACTTGGCCAGGGTGTCACAAAGTCCTCAGGGTCTTTGTGGTCCCCAAACTAGCTCTCTATCTACTATACACCACAGGGAGAAGCATCAGTTACAGCTCTGGCCATTTAATCTTCCCTGCTTAGAACCATTTTGCTCACAGGGCCATCTATAGACCTATCTGTGAGGTCACTATTGTCTTTGCCATCAAATGTCAAAGTCCATTCAAGTCAAGTGAAATCAAGAAGCACTTATTCAGTGCTTACTATGAAGTAGGCACTGACAAATATAGAAAATCCAAAATTGTTCCTCTTTCCTAAGAAATCATGCCTGGGTCTTACTTCACATTTTTGTGGGGCTGGTAATATGTCAATGGGAAAAAATGGAAACAACCCCGCCCCAGGGGTTGTCTTTTCATCATTCAATCCTTCCACTCTTCTATGTCATACTCCATTATCTTGCTCCCTCTTATGGTAGGAAATGGACACTGCATCCGGACCCATCTTCCTAGCCATGTGGAACAAGAGGCTATTCACTGGGTTATGGGTCACTCCCAATTTTGCCTCAGTAATTCTTCCCCAAACAATAAGGAGTCAATTTTCTTGCACCTACACCTATGCAGTGATCAAATGCTTCTCATTTATGACAAAGTTAATCCTGACTGGCACACATCAGGAGAAGGGAATGGCCTCAAAGAAACATTATTAGGTGGGGTCCTAGGAGCTTACAAAGTCATCTAGTTCAATTACCTCATTTTATGGATTAGGAAGCTGAGACCCACAAAGTTGTTGTGACTCCAAAGTCACACTACTAATGAGTGGCTAAGCTAAACTTTGAATACAAATTTCAGGGGGGCGGGGGGGCAGAGCCAAGATGGTGGAGGAAAGACAGAAAGACAGTAACTTATTGGAGCTCCACACACAATCACGCCAAAAACCTCCAAATAATGCTATAAGACAATTACAGAACCCACAAAAGGACAGTGTGAGATAATTTTCTAGTCAAAAATGGCTTCGATGTCAGCAGAAAAGGTCCCCTGTACCAGAGTGGGAGTGGAGCTCAGCCCCTCAGACTCACCGACAGAGATCCAGCCCCAGGCAAGCCATGCCAGAGAAAGAAACCTTGAGAGACCGTTCCAGCAACAAAGAGCGGGAGGGAGGGAGAGAGCAAGCAGTACTTCCTGCATTTGCCAGGAGACCGGTCCTTCAATCTGATTAGTTGAAGGTGATCTGTGTTGATGTCATAGTCCACTGAGAACACTCCCTCTTGGGAGTCAATCAGGTGTGGTTTTAATCAAGTCAACATTAAGTGAGTTAATCAGCAGAGACAGTCTCACTTAATTCAATCAATTCAAATCTATCTGCCTTTGGGCATCTGCCAAATCCCATTATTTTCTCACATTTCCCCCTCCCCCTGCTTCTTTAAGAAAGAGTTTCCTTAGGGGCAGCTAGGTGGTGCAGTGGATAGAGCACCAGCCCTGGATTCAGGAGGACCTGAGTTCAAATCCAACCTCAGACATTTGACATTTACTAGCTGTGTGACCCTGGGCAAGTCAATTAACCCCAATTGCCTCACCAAAAAAAAAAAAAAAAAAAGAAAGTTTCCTTAATGAAGCAATAATATTACAGATACTTATGACTAACAATGTAAAGGGAAAGAGAGAAAAGAAATTGAGCTATGCATTGGCAACAAACTAAAGGAAGCACTCTCCTTTATTAGGTGGACATTACAAACAAAGAAAAACTAAAGGGGGCAGTTCCCTTTAGTAGATGGACATTACAAATAGCATATGCAATGGGAAAAGGAAAACAGAAAAATGTCCATTTAAGTCTTTGGAAGTCTTTTCTTAGATGACTCTTGGGATGTCCTCTGGGTGTAGTTATGCAGTGAAAGTTTTTCAGGTGTGGATGCTGATGATGGGCTAGCCAGTCTCAGCTGGAGAGTTTTGGGTGTGGTTGTAAAGTCTCTCAGGTGTTTCAGATACTGATAATTAAGCTGGAAAGTTTTCTACAAAATTGATTGTAACACAACTTTATTTTTTTTATTTTTATTTTTTTGGTGAGGCAATTGGGGTTAAGTAACTTGCCCAGGGTCACACAGCTTAACACAACTTTAAATAGCTTTGCCACTAACCAAATGAAACAAGAGTTCCCAAAAATATGTCTAAGGAAATTCAGAATCTTGTAGAGATATAATAAAAACAAAAACTGTAGTTTTTAAACTTAATATTACTGTAAACAGCCCTGTGGGGAAGAAATTGAGAAGACAATTGTGTTAAGAAAATAACTTTTTATCCTTGTTTCCTCACTTTTTGTATAATCTGCCTAATTATCCTCATGCCATTAAGAGTAATTAAAGAATCTAATATAACTGGTAACAGATGTCAAGGCCAAATCCAACATTGTGTTTTATCATGACACCTGAGATAATTATGGGGTTACCATAAAAGAACAGAGAAGAGAAATGAGCCAAACTTGGTGGCTCTGCAGACAGCCAGTGAAATATATGGAGGGGAAACTGAGTCAGGCTTAATCAGCTCCATGAGATTGAGATATCCATGGCATCAGGCAAATAGGATGAGGATTTGAGGTCAGGCATAGAATGAGATGGCATTGCCTGGCTGTCCCATGCTATGTGTGTGTGTGTGGGGGGGGGGAATTAAACCAAGAGAATCCAACTGCAGCTCTTGTCAGTGACAGCTGTTGTATGTATTCCTCCCATGGATGACTGGCATCTTGGCTGCTCAAGTTCTGATAGCTCAGAATAAAGGCAATTAATGTCTCAAATGATAAATTCCCATAATCCAAGGCTGATATGCATTTAGCAACTGAGGATAATGATGACAGCAAAAAAAAAAAAATGTGAATTTTCTTTCAATCAGAATAGAATATACAATATGCAATAATGCCAAATAATAACTTAAGTATACAATTACCTTTCTGAAAAATCAAAACATTTTACTACAAGTTAAAGCATAATCTTAAAAGAATGAAAATCTCTTTGAAAATAACTTTGTACTTCCAGTATACAGGAAGCAACAGAGGTATCTCCCCCCACCAGTGATGTTTATACTGGGGAAAAAGGTTTTGCTTGGGTAGGGGGGGTGGCAAAAAAGCATGTGGAAAGGTGATATATGTAGTTCTCCTCTTGTCCAGCTGTGCAGATAGAACAGTACCATGGGTAGAACATCAGGCCATCAGGTTTTCCCTGAGACCCCAACTACATTTAGAGATCCAAGCAAGAGATATACATTCAGGGTCAGGTTGGCTCATTAGGACTGATCTTGAGGATCCTGTATCAATCATAGTAAGTATCCCCAACCCTAAGCGTTACATGGGGTTTATTACTCTGGGGAGGGGAATGGACTGGCACAAAAGGGCTAAAGATCTCAGGGTCTGGAAAGGTAAAAATCATCAGATTCCACCATCCTTTCCCATCCCCTACACCATCAGTGCTCTGTATATCTCTGAAAGGATCTATAAGTGTTTTGATTCTGCCCCTCTCTACTTCTCTGAGAGGGTCTTTAACTTTTAAGTTCCTTTTGCATAATCCTATAGTACTGCATTGTGTGTCCCCATCTATCGCACTAATAGCAAAATCAACAGGGGTTGATAAACATTCTCAACTGCCTGACTCTGCTGTACTGTAATGGAGCTAAAGTGCTCTGTCTGTTCCTTTCTTCCCTCTCATTTCCTTCATAAATATATGTTGCTATTTCTTTAATTCCGTCATTACTCAGGGCATCCCTGTCTGGAAACTGCCTTTCAAAATATTTCCACATTTCTAGCAAGGATTGATAAACAAAATGATTAGAGATAAAGTGTGCATCTCTAGAATCTAATGGGTCCAATTTCGTATATTGTGTGGCACTCTTCCACAATATATCATAGAATCTATTAGGTTCCTGAATGGTATCTATAAATTTTTGCCAATTATCAGTCTCGCTGGCACAGGATTCCATGGACTTCAACAATGCATCCCTTGCTTCTTGCAACTTATCAAAATGCTCAGGGATATTGGGGTCCCAGTCAGGGTCTTCTAAAGGCTATCAAATAACCGCTTTTCCTGATGTTTCCAAGGAGTTCCCTGCAACTAATATATCAGCTCCTTCCCCTGGGGATAATATTGTTTGCATGAGATCAGTAACATCAGCCCAAGTGGGCTGATATCCTCTGAAAATTGCTCTAAGCTGGATGACAACTGAAGTGGCATCCTCAAATTTAGGAATATCTCATTTCCATGAACTCAACTCTTTGGGCCCAAAAGGTGTGTGTTGTCTGAGCTTTACTACAGTCCCATTGATGTAGGAGGTGAAAAAAGTGTTAAATAGAAAAACCTAAGATCCAAGCTTTAATTCAAATATGAGCTGCAAAATGGAGTTAGACCCCAATTAATGGATAACTTATGCTAGGTTCTTGTAGCCACAGAAATCAGTGTCCATAATGGGAACAGAGGGAGAGAGGCCATGATGACCTTAGACTAAAATGACAAGGCTATAGAAATTCTCAAGAAAACTGATTATATTTTGAAACTAGCCATGGGAACCAGAAAGAGACATGCAGAAAAGGCCAAATTTGTCCCCAGATTCACCTTATGACATGTAACTCCCCAAAACACACCTCCACTGGAAAAGGTACCCACCTTGGGGGTTTGGCTTAGGACCCTCAGGAACTCCAAATTAGGATAAGCCCTCCCTTGTAACACCCCTAGGTGGAGATTATAATGAATAGGACAGGCCCTCCCTTGTACCTCCCCAAGGTGGAGATTATAATGAGAGTGATAATCAATTTATCTATACTATAAATATAATTGTATTTTCTTTCCCTATTCAAGAGATACCTTTCCAATATTCTGGTTCTCTCCCTGTGGTCACCCACAGTATTGCAATAAAACTTGGGAAACTGAGTCACTGAGTCTTGTAATTCTTTTGGGATGACTCATGATCAATTTGACCCCAAATTCCAGCCCACATCACCATTTAGACCATGGGTGAGGATCTTTTGAAGGGAAGAATTTGGGGCTTTCTGTCTCTTCTTATGGTAAATTTTCTGAGGTTGGCATAGAAGAAATAGAGGTACAGGATATAGAATTTGAGCCATTTGGTGTTCCAGCCTGAGAAACAGGCTCAGATTCAAACTTAGGCTTGGATCCCCCTTCTCTTGTATCACCTTGTATAAGTTGTCTGCTTACTTTGCTCCAGACCTTCCAAAAAGGTAAATCAATAGGTGGCCAGTGGCATAGGATTCTTTGCAAAGGCCTCAATGTTTCAGAATTAAATGACCCATATTCTGGCCAGTCTTCCTCTAATATGCTATGACACATAAAACACAGGCTGATAAGCTTCCCCTTCATCATGTTTGATGTCACTTTAAGTTTTTCCTCATACCAATTCATGAGTAGCTTTCCTAATGGAGAGTCCTAGGGAATTTCACTGGGTGTACTATTTCTATTCCTCTTCTTGACATTCACAACTTTCTTTACCACAACACAAAGCCAGGCAAAAATAATAATTTAAAAAAATTCATTAAATTCAAAGTGACCATGTGTTAACATGATCTTTGACCTTCCTTCTCTGATTAACCAGGCTACAGTTAGAAAAGTAGTACTCCCATTTGAAAATTTAAAGGGAAAAAAGCAGGTACTTAGCAGGTACTTTGAAATTTAAATGGAGAGGCACATAGGAGAAATGTAAAATTTCTTACCCCACTTGTTTTCCAGTGAAGATCAGAAGATTTAGGGGTTCAGCACCCCCTTCATGGTCAGCCAAACTGTGACAGGAAAACTAAATGTGTGGTTACCTTACCTGTCTCCCAGTGTGGAGAAAGCTAGCTAGGATTTACTTATAAATTAGAAGCTTCAGCAACAGTTTAGGCATTAAGCATTTATTAAAATATACTAGAGGTTAGCAAAGAGAGAACAAGTGTCTCTTAAATAATAGGAAATCCCAGTGAAGATATATGGGAGTGAGAGTATAAAAAGCTGCCTCCACCTAGCAGACCCAGGCTACCAAGAGGAAGATCCTGTGTCTCTCCCAGAGTAAGCTCCCTGCAGGTCAGGAAGAAAAGGCTGTCCCCACACACTGCTCAAAGCTAATAGGCTGGTAGCATTCAAGTCCATTGATTGACATGACTAGAAGGCAGTCCATGAGCAGAATGTGCTGAGGTCATAGTTCAGATTCTCTGTTCGGCACAAGGTTTTATGAGGTAACTTCCAGATGCTGTATTGACCTCAAAAAGGTTAACCCAAGGGGTAGCTAGGTGGCACAATGAATAGAACACTGGTCCTGTAGTCAGGAGAACCTAAGTTC
The DNA here is from genome assembly GCF_019393635.1 of Dromiciops gliroides. Taxonomy (NCBI): domain Eukaryota; kingdom Metazoa; phylum Chordata; class Mammalia; order Microbiotheria; family Microbiotheriidae; genus Dromiciops; species Dromiciops gliroides. The sequence goes on along the minus strand of NC_057862.1, from coordinate 675,631,359 downwards.
AAATCAGGCCTCAGACACTTACTAGCTGTGTGACCCTGGGCAAGTCACTTAACCCCAATTGCCTCACTAAAAAAAAAAAAAAAAAAGAAAGGTCAACCCATGCTCTCTCAGCAGGTTGGGGGCCCTGGTAATAATATTCTCACAAGAGTAAATCAATTTCCTGACCCAATTCTAGCCTGTCTTCTCCAGCAGATTGACCCCTTCCTTTATCATCCCACTCTCTTACCAGGAATTTTTATAGCAAGAAAAACCAAGAAACAAAGTGATTACTGATCAATTGGAGAATGGCTGAAGAAATGATAAGTATCAGAATGCCATAAAATATTGAGGAGTAATGACAAACAGCAGGATTTCAGAAAATTCATTGCATTTATAGGATTTTATAAAAAGGATGAAATCTGGGATGTTTAGAAGGCTTATCTTTTTTTTTTTTTGGTGAGGCAATTGGGGTTAAGTGACTTGCCCAGGGTCACACAGCTAGTAAGTGTAAAGTATCTGAGGCTGGATTTGAACTCAGGTCCTCCTGACTCCAGGGCCTGTGCTCTATCCACTGTGCCACCTAGCTGCCCCTAGAAGGCTTATCTTGTTAATTAAATCTCTTAAGTTTTATCTCCAGCATGACTGTTCCAAAGTATTCAACTGTGAGCTGTAGGTGAAGCTCTTTCCACAACCACTGCTTTTATACCCCTGCATTCCAGTATCAATTTTGTCTACTCATCACCCTCCTTCAGACAAATAGCCTTGGGCACATTAGTTAAGTCTTTTCTCCACAGTGAATCCTCTGAGATAAAGATATGGTGTCTGCCTGAAATCCTTCCCACACTGAGTTCATATACAGCTGGTCATAAAAATGACTTCTCTAATTTTGAACAAGCTCTAAACATATAATAGGAATTCTCAGATGGGAAATAATAGAAGATTATGGCCTGAAGGTCTTATCACATTGATTATACTCCTAATGTTTCTTTGCAATGTGGATTCCCTGATGTGCAGCAAGTCTGGAGCTGCATCTGAACTTCTTTCCACACTAACTACATTCATAAGGTTTCTCTCCAGTGTGGATTCTCTGATGTGCAGCAAGACTGGAACTCAATGTGAAAGCCTATACACACTGATTACATTCATAAGGTTTCTCTCCAGTATGGATTCTCTGATGGGCAGCAAGCCTGGAATTCAATGTGAAAGCTTTTCCTCATTGATTACATACATATGGTTTCTCTCCTGTGTGGATTCCCTGATGTGCAGCAAGCAGTGAGTTGTGTGTGAAATCCTTTCCACACTGATTACATCCATAAGGCTTCTCTCCAGTGTGGATTTTCCTATGCCTAGCAAGACTAGAATTCATTGTGAAAGTCTTTCCACACTGATTACATTCATAAGGTTTCTCTCCAGTGTGGATTCTCTGATGGGCAGCAAGATATGATTTCTGTGTGAAGGCCTTTCCACAATAATTACATGCATAAGGTTTCTCTCCAGTGTGGATTCTCTGATGGGCAGCAAGACTGAATCGTACTGTGAAAGCCTTTCCACACTGATTACATTCATAAGGTTTCTCTCCAGTGTGGATTCTCCTATGCACAGCAAGATTGGAACTCAATGTGAAAGCCTTTCCACACTGATTACATTTATAAGGTTTCTCTCCAGTGTGGGTTCTCTGATGGGCAGCAAGACTGAATTGTGCTGTGAAAGCCTTTCCACACTGATTACATCCATAAGGTTTCTCTCCACTGTGGATTCTCATATGCTTAGCAAGACTGGAACTCTGTGTGAAAGCCTTTCCACATTGATTACATTCATAAGGTTTTTCTCCAGTGTGGATTCTCCTGTGCACAGCAAGACTGGAACTCAATGTGAAATTCTTTCCACACTGATTACATTTATAAGGTTTCTCTCCAGTGTGGATTCTCTGATGTACAGCAAGATTGAATTGTACTGTGAAAGCCTTTCCACACTGATTGCATCCATAAGGTTTCTCTCCAGTGTGGATTCTCTGATGTGCAGCAAGATTATAGCTCTTTGTGAAAGTCTTTCCACATTGATTACATTCATAAGGTTTCTCTCCAGTGTCAATTCTCTGATATGCAGCAAGACTGCTTATTCCATTGTCTTCCTTTCCCAACATCTGCCCTGCAATTTGAGGGAACAAAGAAGGAACAATCAGGATAAACTCACTATGCCTGGCAGGATTAGGAACAGCAATGAGCTACCATGTTAGTAGCTCAGAGTAACCAGAGAGAGAAGGTCCTTACCCACAGAAATCAGATTCTTGAAATTATCCAGCATGACTTCCTTGTACAGCTCTTTCTGATTACGGTCCAAGAAGCACCACTCCTCCCTGGTGAAATCCACAATCACATCCTTGAATGTCATCAACTCCTAAACCATGAAAACTCACATAACTTAGAGCTGAAAAAGACTGCAGAATTCATCTAGTCCAACCCTCATCCACTTAGAGAGAGAAACTGAAGCACAGAAGGAATTTGCCCCAAACTCCTCTAATCTTCATGAGTGTCAGAGACAGCACTTGAGACCATATCCAATAAGAGCCCAAGGGAATATTGAGCATTGTGTATGTGAAGTGAGAATCATTTTGGAATAATAAAAGTTGGAGAAAATGTCTTACTATGAAATGCTTCTTCCCATAGACTCAGAGAGAAGGTATGTACTCAATGAATGAGGTATGAGGGTCTATGGAGAAGTAAGCAAGGGGTGTGAAATTTCTCCTCACCAGAAGGGATGTTACATGTCATAAGGGGCATGTTAAGAATGTTTTATAATAGAGTTTGTGAGAAAACCAACCAAAATCATATGATTATCTCAATAGATGCAGAGAAGTGAACAAGCTTTTAGGTCTTTTTCCCAAAGAAATCATGGAAGGGGGAAAGGGACCCACATGTACAAAAATATTTATAGCTGCTCTTTACATGGTAGCAAGGAATTGGAAGTTGAGGGGGTGCCCATCAATTGGGGAATGGCTGGACAAGTTGTGGTATATGAATACAATGGAATACTATTGTGCTGTAAGAAATGATGAGCAGGAAGAGTTCAGAGAAACCTGGAGGGTCTTACGTGAGCTGATGATGAGTGAGATGAGCAGAACCAGAAGAACATTGTACACAGTATCATCAACATTGAGTGTTGACCTACTGTGATGGACTATATTCTTCTCACCAATGCAATGGTACAGAAGAGTTCCAGGGAACTCATGATAGAAGAGGATCTCCAAATCCAAGAAAAAAAAAAGAAAGAAAGAACTGTGGAGTATAGATGCTGATTGAACCATATTATTTCTTTTGTTTTGGGTGCTGTTGGTTTTTTTTCTTTCTATTTTGAGGTTTTGCATCACTGCTCTGATTCTTTCTCTTGTAACAGGATTAATGCAGAAATAGGATTAATGTTATGTGTATATATATATGTGTGTAAATATATCTATATCTATATGTATATGTATAGAGATATATAGATATAACCTATATCAGATTACCTGCTGTCTAGGGGAGGGGGGAGGGAGGGGTGGGAGGGAGAAAAATCTGAAATTGTAAAGCATGTATAAACAAAAGTTGAGAACTAAAATAAATTAATTAATTAATTAATTAAAAAATAGAGTTTGTGAGAAATTATCAAATACTGTGTACTCTGGGGTGAAAAACATGACTAGTAATCAAAGGCTGAAATAATTATGAAGGGGATTTTTACCACCTTTTTTTTTGCTGGTCAATGAGCGTTGTGTGACTTGCCCTGGGTTATGTAGCTAGTAAGTGTCAAGTGTCCAAGGCTGGATTTGAACTCAGATCCTTATGAAGAGATTCTTAAGAAATATTATTTACAGGGTAGGTAAGTGGCATAATATACAGAGTGCTGGCCCAGGAGTCAGGAGGACCTGGGTTCAAATCTGGCCTCACAACGTGACACTTACTAGCTGTGTAACCCTGAGTAAGTCACTTAATAATCACATAATTTTTTATTGACTGGGTTTGGAGATGGAGCTAATCCATAAGACACTGACAATTTATTTAGGAAAAACAAATTATCTCAACATATCCCTAAAGCTTTAGAACATTTAAGACCAAGAGTCAAAACAAACAATTGAGAAGCAGACTGATGAATAACACACAAGAGAGCAGCTCCATCTGCAAATCCTTTGATACTTGGGAGGGGTCATCTAGTTTTCCAATGGGCTACATGCAGAATCTGATTTTGGCCAATGCACCTGGTTTTTGAGGCTCTTCCTTTTCAATCAGAACGTTATGATCCACTCTTTGAGGTTCTGTTATTTTGGAGCAATTCCTTTTGTTCTCTTGTTAAATAAATATATTTATTTATTTATTCAACCTAAAATTTTCAATCTCTATTTGAATATCTATTTAGTTATTTACTTGTTTTGTGGTTGCTAGCATCTAGTTCCAAATTCTTCCCCTCCTTGTCTCCCTACCTCCCTGAGGCAGCAAGCCATTAGATATAGGTTATACATGTGCAAACAAGTAAAACCATTACTATATTAGTCATTTTGTATAAGAAAGCATGAATAGAAAATGACTGAAAAATAGCATGCTTCAGTCTGTGCTCAATCAATCTGATTCAATCAGTTTCTTTGGAGGTGGAGAGTATGCTTTATCCTTAGTCCTTTGGGATTATTCTGGATCATTGTGTGCAGCAATTCTTTTTCACACAGATAATAACATCTTCATTTTGCCATTTTTATTTTTTCCTCAAAATATATGACTGTGGCACAGTAAAGCACCCACCCTGGATTCAGGAGGACCTGAGTTCAAATCCTACCTCAGACAATTGACACTTTCTAGCTAAGTGACCCTTAGCAAGTCACTTAACCTTCCTTGACCCACAAAAAACCCCCAAAAATGTAATTTATGTCCTACTTGTAACCTATATTTCTCATTGTTGTCTCCCAGTCCTAGGGAACTTTATGAACAAAAAAAACCTCAACTAGTTATACAGACAATGGGGGAAAGGAAGGAGGAGATAGCCAAAAAAAAAAAATGAAAAGGAATTCTGATGATCTTTGCCAGTCTCACTGACCACATGTTCTGCCACAGCAATTTGAAGAACTGAGTGGGGCAGCTAGGTGATGCAGTGGATAAAGCACCAGCCCTGGATTCAGGAGGACCTGAGTTCAAATCCAACCTCAGACACTTGACACTTACTAGCTGTGTGACCCTGGGCAAGTCACTTAACCCTCATTGCCCTGCCAAAAAAAAAAAATGAAGAACTGAGTGAGCACTGAATGCCAAGTGCTTACTTTATAACATTAATGGAATTATCCTGATTGAATACTGATTGCCAAGATTTTGTCCTTCCTTTCCATAGTGATTACAATTATTCTTAAATATCCAATTAATTTCAATATGCATTTAACAAGTGCCTACTGAATGTAAGGCACAGTGCTAAGTGTTAATGCTACAAAGATGGGAAAAAAAAAACATAGTCCTTATTCTTCAGGAGTTGCTTATTGAGTAGGACTGCAAGAGAGTGTGAGCCCATACACAAACAAGTATAATACCCAAATGGATCTGCGATCTCATCAATATGGTTATTCCCTCCAATGATATGGATTAAAGTTCATCTCTGCCTATCTTGTGCAACTCTTGTCCATCAGATCCTGTAAGTTTTCCAGAAGGAATCCACCCAAAATGCTGGGGGCTCTCCTAATTTTCTCTTGACATGAGGATACCAATAGCTGGCCATAAGTGACTCCTCACTGTCACCACCTAACTAACCTATGTTTTTTATCATAAATTTCTTCTTCTTCTTCTTTCTTTTGGGGGGGCAATGGGGGTTAAGTGACTTGCCCAGGGTCACACAGCTAGTAAGTGTTAAGTGTCTGAGGCCGGATTTGAACTCAGGTCCTCCTGAATCCAGGGCCGGTGGCTTTATCCACTGCGCCATCTAGCCACCTCATAAATTTCTTTTATGACAAAAAAAAATGTTATTGTGGCACAGTGGATAAAGCACCAGCTCTGGATTCAGGAGGACCTAACTTCAAATTAAGACTCAGTCACTTGACACTAGCTGTATGACCCTAGGCAAGTCACTTAACCCTCCTTGACAACCAAAAAAATGCTAAAAAATATGTAATTTATGTCCTATTTGTAATCTATATTTCTCATTGTTTCTTTTATTTCTATTATTGAAATTTGGAGCAATTAAGGAAGAGTCTTTGACCATTTTTTTTTTAGCTTGCCCACAAAACTACCAAGTTTCCTTTTCAAGGGGAGTCCTGTGTTATGATTCTTCACACAAGTTATGAACAATCATGGAGGAAGGCCACCATTTTATTGATTGATAAATAATCTATTAAACCCATTAATCTATCCAATCCCCCTTTAAATCTATGAAATCCTTAACTCATTATTATCAGAAGCACTTCCACAACTTTTTCATTCTCCATCCTCTCTTTCTCACTTCACCACCATGCGGGGGATATCATGTACTCCAAACCTCCACAGAAGGAGAGGGTCAGCTCACACATCTCCCTATTGCTTGCCTGGGTGCACTACTTTGGGACTTGTGACTGACTTCCCCATGTCCCAGTATCTGGTGTCTCCTGCCAAAAATTGGTTCCTTTGGTGTGTTGGCTTCCCCTTGAAAATGAAAACTCCTTAAGGACAGGACAGTCATTCTTCTTTTGTATTTTACTCCCCAGGACTTAACCCAGTGCCCAGTACATAGAAATTGCTTAAGAAATGCTTATTGAGGGGCAGCTAGGTGGTGCAGTGGATAAAGCACCAGCCCTGGATTCAGGAGGACCTGAGTTCAAATCTGGCCTCAGACACTTGACGCTTACAAGTTGTGTGACCCTGAGCAAGTCACTTAACCCGGATTGCCTCACCAAAAAAAACAAAAACAAGAAATGCTTATTGACCAGTGATTACCCAATCACACTCATCTGAGTAATATGCCTCTAATTTTGTTTCAGAAGCCCATAATAAAAAAATGTATATAAACTAAAAAAAGAAAAAACCATCATGACCTACATATCACCCACTATTTCTATCTTCTCCTACCTTACATCACCTCCTCTCTTTCATCCAATGACAAAGGTCCTACTGCCAGGCCAGGAGGAAGACACTCTATGCTCCAGGCACCTTCTCTGGCTCTGAAAGGCCTGGAATGCCCTGCTTCCTCAATTCCTTCAAGTCTCAACCCAAATCCCACCTTTTCCAGGAAGTCTTTCCCAGCTCCTCTAGATGGTGGCTTCCTTCTTTTAATCCCATCCTATTGACCTGTCTGTAGCTTGTTTGTACACATTTGTGTGAGTGTTGTCTCCCCCATGAGACTGTGAGCTCCTTGCGGCCAGACATTGCTTTTGCCACCTTTGAGTACAGTGCCTGCCATAGAGGAGACACTTACTGAGTGTATATTGAATAACTGCTCACATTCTCTCCTTATGAAACCCACTTCATGTCATCTTACAGTAGCATCTTTCCTCCATTCTCTAAGAAAGAGGAAACCCTTGTCTTTGCAAAGACAAGCTGTTTTGCAACCATCTACACTGGCATTTGATCCCAGAGCATCCCCTCTTCTCCAACAATTTTGACCCTCAATATCTCAAATTCTCAACCTTTCCCTATTAGAGGATCCATTTTCGACTGACTTCAAACATACTAGTGTTCCCCAACTTTAGGGAGATCTTCACTAACCCTTTCCCAGCCCTTGACCTATCGTTCTGTCTCACATCTTATTGTAAGGCAAACTCCTTGAAAAATCTGTCTGAACTCCACGTTCCTCTGTCACTCCCTTCCAGATTGCCTTTCCTCTTCAATCTCCTCAAAGTGCTCTCTCTAAACTTACCATTGAACTCTTCATTGCCAAACCCGATGGTCCTGTTTCAGTCCTAACTCACCTCTCTTCTTCAGATATCACTGTTGACCACCCTCTCCTCCAGGATCCTCTCTCCTATGGGGGCTCTCTCACCTGCTTTACCTCCCACATGTCTGACCACATTTTTCAAGTCTCTTTTCATGGCCCAGGAACCACACCACAACCTATACTGGTGCATATTCCTCAAGGCTCTGTTCTAGACCCTCTATTCTACCTCCACACTCTCCCTTTCTTGGATCCAATGAATTATCTCTGCAAGTCACTGCCAAATTTCTGCAACCAGCCTCAGCTCAGTGAAGCTCCCATCAGACTCCATTACATTAACCGAGCATCAGGGCACACCTGGCCTTCATTGTGGCTATGAGAAATCGGGGGAACATGAAGCCAAACCAAGAGCCCTAGGCTTTAGTTGCCTGAGCCACCTATCCTCCACCAAAGTCTCAATAACTTTTTAAGGGAAAACAATCCAGCAACAGCAGATAGAATGAGAAATTCCAGCTTTCCTATCTACCCTGAATTATGCAATATTTTCCTTTTGTGTTATATTTTCCACTGCTAGTTGTGCACACTAATCCACTGTGGGTGGAGTTGTGAAAAGATCCAGTGATTCTGGAGAGTAATTTGGAACTATGCCCAAAGGGCTATAGAACTCTGCATACCCTTTGATCCACCAATACCCCTGGAGTGGTCTGAGGCAGAAGGAAATGAGGTAGATCCAGGTGGACAATGTCGGCTCTGCTGACAGCACTGCAGAGGACAATCTGTGTTTCACAGGATAGAGCTTCCTTGGCTCTGTTGGATTCCACCTTTGCTGATGCTGGTCAGCTCTGTGGATGGACTGCACTCACCTGGGATGAGGGTCTCTGGGTCCCAGAGGACATTCTCTCTGGCTCCAGGCTCTCTCCTTGGAATAGGCTTGGGTCATGCGCAAGCTGACCTGGGGAAGGAGAAGGATCTCAGAGTGAGGGAGACATTGTCTTTGCCTATTCTTCCTAGAATGGACACAGGCCAACCCAGAAATTACAGAGCTTGAAGTCTCTGAGCACTTACAAAGGCCCTGCCCTCTGAGGACAGACTCTAAACAGAATGGGAGGGCAGAAGAGTGGGTCAGGTTTGGAAGTGAGCTTGGTTTGAACAGGAAGGGGACTTGCCACCCTCTCTAATTCCTTCCTTTGGCTCTCATGCCCCTGTCCCATCCCCCTGAAGAGACACAGGAGGCAGAAGGGGCTTGGGATCCCAGATGGGAAGAGACCTGGCAGTGCCTCATAGACCCCAGACCTAGAGTTCTACCTCCGTCTGATAATAGGGGTGAGATATGTAGGTCAGGCAACTGTGACCTCTGGAATTTAAAATTATATGTGGTTGCCTTATTTTTGTCCAAAGTTTAGGGAAAATTAGGTGGGATTTCTATTATATTGCTACTTATAAATTAGAAGCTTTTGGGGGCATTAAGCATTTATTAAGGCATACCAAATATTAGTCAAGAGAGAACACTTGGCTCAGAAAGTTAAGAAGGCCTATCCACCCTAGAGGAGAGATAGAGCTCAGCCTGGTCTCCTTTCTCCAAGTCCTCTACCATGAGTAAATCTGAGAGCCTCAGTACCTACCTCCCACTCTGAAGGAGAGAAGGCCCTTCCATTCAACTCCAAGCTAATAGACTAGCTTCCTTGGAAATCTATTGGTTTACTGGACATAAGGGTGGTCCATGACAAAAAAGTACTGAGGTCAGAGTTCAGAGAACACACCCTCTGAGGGCAAGGGTTTCAGATAGGTGTGCTTTTAATTGAATTAACTTTAAGTGAGTTAATCAGCAAAGTCAATCCAATCAATCTTAATATTATCCCCTCTGGTGAGGGTCTCTGGGCATCCCAAAACCCATTATTTTCTCAAAACTGCCCCCCACTCTTTGTTCTTCTATAAGAAACATAGTTTCCTTAAATGAAGCAGTAATATTACAAATATTTATAAAGGCTTCTATTTTGACTACCAATGTAATAGGGAATGAAAAGATAAGAGAATTTGAGTGACACATTGACAAAAGACTCAAGGGGTCAGTCCCCTTTAGGAGGTGGATATTACAAATAGTATACGCAATACGAAAAGGAAAACAGGAAAATGCCCCATTTAAGTTTTTGGAATTCTTTTTTCAGATGATTCTTGGGATGTCATCTGGGTTTGGGGGCTTTTCTGTCTCCTTTAAAAGCAGATTTCCTTCTGTGATTGGGGTAGAGGAAATAGGCGGAGAAACTGGCCTCTCCCCTTGTGTGAGCTCCATGCTCAATCTACTCCAGAGTTCCCAATAAGTTAAATCTTTGGGGCACTTAAGGCACAGGATTAATTGCAAATCTCTCAATGTTTGGGGATCAAAAGATCCCGACTCTGGCTACTGGTCCTCTAATAAGCTAAATTTTGATTTGAACTCAGGTACTCCTGACTCCAGGGCCTGTGCTCTATCCAATGCACCACCTAGCTGCCCCTAAAATATATTTTTGTGCCACCTAAAACACAGTTCAGTAAGCTTTCTTTTTGCCATGCCTGGCTGAATGGGTACCTTATAAGATTCCCATGCTGTGAGTATCCATTCTAGGGGAGACCCCTATATTATATAGTAGAGTTTGGTATTTTTAGTGCCCCTATTTTAATTAAAAATTTGGCTGAATAAAAAAACAATAAATATAGAAATGGAAATAGGAAATGCACAAAAACAAAGCCTTAACATGACTTATGAAATTACAGCCTAAAATTGTCTCAAAAAACTTTTCTTCCGGGGTGGCGCAGTGGATAGAGCACTGGCCCTGGAGTCAGGAGGACCTGAGTTCAAATCCAGCCTCAGACACTTAACACTTACTAGCTGTGTGACCCTGGGCAAGTCACTTAACCCCAATTGCCTCACTAAAAAAAAAAAATTGATGTCAAAAAATTTTTCCTCCTAAGAAAAGGTAATTGGGGAAAGAAGAAACACACGGGAAAAGTGGGAAGAGCAGGCCTTTGGCAATTTAGAGAGACAGGCATATAAAATCAGTTAAAGTAGGAGAAATGTACAAATAGACTTTCTTACCCAGTTTGTTTGCAGAGAAGATCAGAAGATTTCAGGATGCAACATGCCCTTCCTGTTCAGTCAAACTGTGGCATTTAAAATTATATGTGGTTGCCTTATTTCTGTTCCAAGTTTAGGGAAAATTAGGTGGGCTTTCTAATACATTACAGCCTGGCCTGCTTCTCCCTCCAATTCCTCTGCCACCAAAAGTGCCTCTGAGAGAGTCTAACTCTGAGTAAATGTGTATGGAAGCCTTTTATGGGTCTGGAGGAGAGGCAGTCCTTCCACACTGCTTCAAGCTAATGGGCTACCATGAAACAAATCCATTGGTTCACTGGAATTGAGGGTGGTCCCATGCTGATGTCAGAGTTCACACCCTCTGAGAATACCCCCCCCCCCAGGCAGGTATGGTTTTAATTGAATTAACTTTAAATGAGTTAATCAGCAAATTCAGTCAATCCAATGAATCTTAATCCAATCGATCCCCTGAGGGAGGGCCTGGGGGCTTTCCAAAACCCTATTATTTTCTCATACAAGTCATTCCCCAATTGAGAAATGGTCAAAGGATATGAAGAAGCAGTTTTCAGATGTAGAAATCAAAGCTATCTATTGTCATATGTAAAAATGCTCTGAATCATGTAACGATTGGAATGATGCCACCTGCTGGAGACTTGCTGTAGAAAAGCTCCGCCATGAGAAGGCCTCTGAGGGCAAGCCATGGGGTCAAGGTCCTTGGCATCAGGAAGTGATGTTTGCTCGTGGGTACTGTCTACCAAGGCTACCAGTCAATCAACTTGAGGAGCCTCCAATTTCTGGGAGGAAGACATGAAGTAGGAAGCGGATGCTTATGGTGGGGTTCTCTCTCTTTTGGTTCCTGACCTCGCCATGGTGGGTCGGATGATGGGCTCTTAGAAATGGTTAGATTTTTACCTTTCTCTCTGATCCTAATGCTCTTTAATAAATACTCAGGGGCAGCTAAGTGGCATAGTGGATAGAGCACCAGCCCTGGAGTCAGGAGGACCTGAGTTCAAATCTGGCCTCAGACACTTAACACTTACTAGCTGTGTGACCCTGGGCAAGTCACTTAACCCCAATTGCCTCACTAAAAAAAAATTTTTTTTTTTAAATGGATGGCTGGAGTAGAATTTGTTTTGCTTCAGTGGTGAAAAAAAACAACACAGGGATAACAATTATGATCTCAGAGACAGTTATGGCTAAAATGGAGTTAATGAAAAGAGATAAAGAGGGTGACCACATTTCAACAAAAGGAACCACAGAAAATGAAGCATTATCAATACTGAACCTATAGTCACCAAATACTAGAGCATCTAAATGTTGTTTTTTTTTAATTTTTATTTTTTTACGGGGCAATGGGGTTAAGTGACTTGCCCAGGGTCACACAGCTAGTAAGTGTCAAGTGTCTGAGGCCAGATTTGAACTCAGGAACTCCTGAATCCAGGGCTGGTGCTTTATCCACTGCACCACCTAGCCGCCCCTAAATGTTTTTTTTAAAAACCCAAATGAATTTCAAGGGGAGATAGATAGCAGTACTATAATAATGGGGGGGTCTTTAATCTTCCCTTTGTGATGTTTAAAATCTAAATTGTGGTCGCCTTGAATTAGAAGCTTTAGCACCAGTCTTTGGGCATTAAGCAATTAAGGCATACCAGGTATTCATGTGGAGTTCAGAAAGTTAAGAAAAGGCCTATCTAGCCTAGATTTCCAGCATGGTCTGGTTCTTCCTCAAATCCTCCACCAAAATCAGGAACTCTCCAGCAAACTGATTGTGGTCCTTACACACTGCTTCAAGCTGGATTGGTTAGCATCGTTCAAATCCACTCCAGTTAAGTTCAAAGTCTAGCTTATGAGAACAATACCTTCTTAAAGGATAGCTAGGTGTGATTACAGTCTAGTTAACCTGAAGTAGGCTAATCAGCAGTCAATCACTCTCACTTAATTCAATCAGTTTAGATTAATCTCCAGGTGGACCTTTGAGTATCTGCTAAATCCCATTATTTTATCACACCTTCTTAGAATTAGCTAAATCAAACAAAAAATAAATCATTGAAAAGTCAAGGAAGTGAATAGATTTTAAAATCTGCTAGATATGATAGCTATCTTGAGAGAATTGAATGGAAATAGAAAAAAATACAAAGGAAGAATCTAAAGGAAAGGAAGTTTGTGAGTACCAATATCATAAGGCAGTAATTATCACAAAACATCTGGTACTGGCTAAGAAATAGAAAGGTAGATCAATGGAATAGAGTAGGCATGCAATGTACAGAAAAAATAAATGTAATAACCTTGTATGTGACAAGCATCTGACTTAAGATTTTGGGATAAGAATTCATTATTATTCATTATTACTGAGGCCCTGCCCCCATGGCAGTGGCTTGAGCTCCAGAGGCTTCTCTTCCTCAGCTGTGGCCATGTGGGCCCCCTTGCAGCTTTGAGGAGGTCGGAGATGGGGCTATGGGGTGCTTGTCTGTGCTGAGGCCAGGTACTCTCCTGCTACGGCTGCCTCAGGCTGCTACAATGTCATCATTCTCAAACCTCTTGAGGGGCCGGAAAGTGGTCCTATCAGCCCTGGGCATGCTGGCTGCAGGAGGTGCAGGACTTGCTGTGGCCCTGCACACTGCTGTAGGTGCCAGTGACCTAGAGCTGTACCCACTGAGCTACCCCTGGTCTCTCCAAAGCTACCTCTCCTCCTTGGACCATAGAAGCATTTGAAGGGGCTTCCAGGTGTATAAGCAGGTGTGTTCTTCCTGCCACAGCATGGACTATCTGGCTTATCACCATCACACACCATATCAGTGTGTGCTACACTGAAGCAGAAGCCAAGGCCTTGGCAGAGGAGATAGAGGTTCAGGATGGTCCTAATGAAGATGGAGAGATGTTCATGAGGCCAGGGAAGCTTTCTGACTATTTTCCCAAGCCCTACCCCAACCCTGAGGCTGCTCAGGCTGCCAACAATGGGGCAATACCCCCCTGACCTCACCTACATCATCCGAGCCAGGCACGGCAGTGAGGATTATGTCTTTTCCCTGCTTACAGGATACTGTGACCCACCTGCTGGAATCTCTCTTTGAGAGGACCTTTACTTCAATGCCTAATTCCCTGGCCAGGCCATTGCCATGGCTCCCCCTATCTACAATGAGGTCCTTGACTATGATGATGGTACACCAGCCACTATGTCACAGACAGCAAAGGATGTGTCTACCTTCCTGTGTTGGGCATCTGAACCAGAGCATGATCATCACAAACTCATGGGACTCAAGATGCTGCTAATGTTTAGCTTGCTAATCCTTCTCACTTACACCATGAAAAGGCACAAGTGGTCAGTGCTGAAGAGTCAGAAGCTGGCATACTGGCCCCCTAAGTGATCACACCTTCATGTGGACATCTTCCCCCACTATTGGGCTTGATTCACCTCAGCCCAGCCTGGCACATCTTGTTCTACAGGCACAGTCAGCCTGATCATCAGGTCCAGCTCAGTCTGGCCACTCCTCTTGGATGGGCAAGGGTGGGGGTGAGGCAGAAGAACTGGCTTTGCCCCATCAGCACTGCCAGACCCCTCCTCCCCCTCACCAGAAATAAATAAAGTTTCTCAGTATTAAAAAAAAAAGAATTCATTATTTGGAGGAAATTGTTGGGAAAACTGGAAAGTAGTATGGCAGAAACTAGGCATAGACCAATATTTCACACTATTTACCAAGATAATGTCAAAATAGAAGCATGAACTAAATATAAAGAGAGATTTTACAAGAAAATTAGAAGAACATGGAGCATATTATTTATCATACTTGTAGATAGGTGAAGAATTCATGAATAAGAGATAGCAAAGTCAGGACGAAATAGATAATGTCAATTACATTAAATTTTTAAAAGGTTGTGCAAATTAAACAAATGTAGCCAAGATCAGAAAGAATGCAGAAAATTAGAGGGAGAATAAGAATAGAGGCAGATGTTTGAAAAATTAGGAACGCCTAACAAAAAATAAGTATATTAAGCTCAAAATGGATATGGTACCTGAATATTCAAGTTCATACCATGAAAAATTAGAAGAAAATTGGATCAGATTTCTTTCAAAACTTTGTGTGGTGGTCAGACATGACCAAGGGAAAGCTTATAGGACTGTGCTGTATGTGGCATAGCTTATTAGAGGAACAGTGGCCACAATATGGGTCATTTGATCCCCAAACATTGAGGAATTTGCAAACAGTCCTGTGCCACATGACCCCCAAATATTTACCTTATTGGGAACTCTGGAGTAGGATGAGTCAGGAGCTCACACAAAGGGATTCACCAGCTTCTATCCCCTCTCCCTCTATTTCCTCTATTCCGACTGCAGAAGAAAATTCACTTTTAGAGGAGACATAAAAACCTCAAAATCTTCCCCTTCAAGAGAACCTCACACATGATTGAAAGGGTGCTGTAGTGAGGTTCAGACAATACACACCCTTTGGGCCCAAAGATCTGAGTTCATGGAAGTGAGATCTTCCTAAATTTGATGAGTATCCCACAACAGTTATCAGCCAGTTTAGGGCAATTTTTAGAGGATATCAGCCCACTTTGGGTGATGTTACTGATCTCATGGAAATGATATTATCCCCAGGGGAAAGAGCTGATGTAATAGCTGCAGTGAACTCCTTAGAAACATCAGAAAAAGCTGCTATTGGATGGACCCTAACTGGGACCCCAATATCCCTGAGCATTTTGATAATTTCCAGGAAGCAAGGGAAACATTGTTGAAGGCAATGCAATACTGTGCTAGCAAGACTGATTACTGGCAAAAAAAATTATAGATACAGTTCAGGAACCTAATAGATTCTATGCTAGCTTCTTTAAGCGTGCCAAACAATGTGCTAGATCAGACCCATGAGATTCTAGAGATGTGCATTTCATTTCTAATCACTTTATTCATCAATCCTTGCCAGAAATATGAAAACATTTTGAAAGGTAGTTTCCAGGCTGGGATGCCCTGAGGACTATCAACCCCCTAGGTTTTGCTGTTACTGCACTAGACCTGGACACACAGTGTGGGACTGTAGGATTAGGCAAAGGAAATTTAGACAGATGATGACTGATGAATTTAGAATCCCCTTCTGAGGGCACAATCAAGACAGTTATAGATGTGAAGTCTTATAGCCAAGCAGATCCAATGTGTAGGCTGGGATATCTAGGAGCTTATAGGGAGTTCCCCTGAATTAGAAAAGTCACCAAGGAAGGTGCTGAAGGAACTGAGTAAATGTGGCCTCTCAAAAATCCCTAAAAAGACAGTCCTTTTAGGGAACAAATTAAGTGAATAGAGAGAACCTGAACCCTGTTTATACTGACAGTGAGAAACCTGAAAGGAAAAAAAATGTTTTCTGTCCTTTCAGTGCTTACCTGCCATTATCTGGGAAGAACCAGAAAGTGATTGAAATGGGATAAAATATTTTGGGATGAATGAGTTTTGAATTTGGGTATAATATTCTGGTGGATTCTTTTAGATTTCCAAAATGGTTACAGGGGCTAAAATCATAATGGAGGATGCCATGTATTCGAAATCCCACTCCCCCTTCCTGAGTGGCAGTGTCTGCTATGGGCAGAGGTGAGGGATCTGGTACACATCTAGTGCCTAAGATTTTGATCTATTAAACATTTTTTGATGTGCACAAAAATTGTTTTAAAATTATTAGAGTTGATTAAAGATAAGGACGAACCAAATTGGCCTATTGGGACTCATTTGACTGGTCTAAATTGGGTTGAAAAAGAAAGTATATGGGATTGTTTAAAGAATGTCTATATTGTCTTGTCTCTGTGTAAATGTGTGAGATAGTCTCAAGTTCCTGTTGAAAATGGAAGTTAATAATTCTTTAGGCATCATTCCAGATTGCTCCACTGGATCAGTTCAAAATTCTACCAAGAAGGAATGTGTCACAATTTGTCCCAACATTTCCTCCAACATCTGTCACTTTCCCCTTCTATCATTTTAGCCAATTTGGTAGGTTTAAAATGATATCTCATGGTTGATTTAGATTTAGAGCATTTTTTTTATATGACTATGAATTGTTTTCATTTCTTCATTGAAAAACTGCTTATTCATATCATTTGACTATTATCAAATGGGGGATGACTCATTCTTATAGATTTGATGAAGTTCTTTATATATTTGAGGTATGAAACCTTTGTCTGAGAAACAACTATAAAATTCTCCCTCTAGTTTTCTGCTTTCTTTCTGATCTTGGCTACATTTGATTGGCAAACCCTTTTCTAAATTTAATGTAATTGACGTAATCTATTTCATACCTGACTTTGTTTTCACTTATTCATAAATTCTTTACCTAGCTACAAGTATAATAAATAATATGCTCCATGTTCTTCTAATTTTCTTGTAAAATCTCTCTTTATATTTAGTTCATGCATCTATTTTGATCTTATTTTGGCAAATAGTGTGAGATATTGGTCTATGTCCAGTTTCTGCCTTACTACTTTCCAATTTTCCCAACAATTTTGCCCAAATAATGAGTTCTTGTCCCAAAATCTTAAGTCTTAATGCTTGTCAAACACAAGGTTGGTACATTTATTTTTTTGCTGTAAATTTTATGCCTTCTCTATTCCATTGATCTACCTTCCTATTTCTTAGCCAGTACCAGATGATTTTATAATTACTGCCTTATAATACTCAAACTTCAGTTCCTTTGCATTCTTCCTTTGTATTCTTTTCTATTTCCATTTAATACTATTTAGATAACTATCCTGCCTGCCTCTGCAACCCAGCCAAACTCTTGCCCCCAAAAAAGGACCATGCCTCAGCAGATTCTCCCAGAACCTCTAAACAGGGCCATACACACACACACACACACACACACACACACACACACACACACACAGCTCCAAACTAATTGGCTGGTAACTTTGACTGACAGGCCACACAGGTGGCAGACGTCACTTCCAGACACTAAAGTCACATGTTTTCTTTTCAGGCTAGAGGTCACTATATCCTTCCCAGCAGGTGGTGTCTTTCCAATTCTCACACCACAATTAAATACTAAATTAGGAATACTGAAAATCAAAGGAGAAATTAATAAAATTGAAAGCAAGAAGGGGCGGATAGGTGGCGCAAGGGGCGGCTAGGTGGCGCAGTGGATAAAGCACCGGCCCTGGAGTCAGGAGTACCTGAGTTCAAATCCAGCCTCAGACACTTAACACATACTAGCTGTGTGACCCTGGGCAAGTCACTTAACCCCAATTGCCTCACTAAAAAAAAAAAAAATTGAAAGCAAGAAAACTATAGAATGAATCAATAAAACCAAGCTGGTTTTATGGGGAAAAAAACAAAAACAATAAAATAGATGAACCTTTGGTTAATTTGATTAAAAAAAAGAAAGAAAGAAGAAAACCAAATTACCAGTATCAAAAATGAAAGTGGTGAATTCACCACCAATGAAGTGGAAATTCAATCAATAATTAGGAGCTATTTCACCCAACTTTATGCCAATAAATTTGACAATCAAAATGAAATAGATAAATATTTTAAAAATACAAATTGCCCAGGTTAACTGAAGAGGAAATAAAATACTTAAATATGCCCATTTTAGAACAAGAAATTGAACAAGCCATCCATGAACTCCCTAAGAAAAATCTCCAGGACCAGATCGTTTGACAAGTGAAATTCTACCAAACATTTAAAGAACAGTTAATTCCAGTACTATTCAATCTATTTGGGAAAAGAGGTGAATGAGGAGTTCTACCAAATTCCTGTTATGACATAAATATGGTCTTGATACCTAAACCAGGCAGAGCCAAAACAGAGAAAGAAAATTACAGCCCAATTTCCCTAATAAATATCAATGCAAAAATCTTAAATGAAATATTAGCAAGGAGATTACAACAAGTGATTACCAGGATAATACACTATGACCAAGTGGGATTTATACCAGGAATGCAAGGCTGGTTCAAAATTAGAAAAATTGTGAACATAATCAATCACATCAAAAACAAAACTAACCAAAATCATATGATTATCTCAATAGATGCAGAGAAAGCATTTAACAAAATACAACACTCATTCCTATTAAAAACACTAGAGGGGCAGCTAGATGGCGCAGTGGTTAAAGCACCGGCCCTGGATTCAGGAGTACCTGAGTTCAAATCTGGCCTCAGACACTTGACACTTACTAGCTGTGTGACCCTGGGCAAGTCACTTAACCCCCATTGCCTTTAAAAAAAAAAAAAACACTAGAAACCATAGGAATAGATGGAGCTTTCCTTAATATAATAAGCAGTATCTAACTAAAACCATCAGCATATATTATATGTAACAGGGATAAGTTAGAGGCATTCCCAATAATATCAGGGGTAAAACAGGGATGTCCATTATCATCTCTATTATTTAATGTTGTACTAGAAATGTTAGCTATAGCAATACAAGAAGAAAAAGGAATAAAGGGAATTAGAATAGGAAAGGAGGAAACAAAACTTTCACTCTTTGCAGAGGACATGATGGTATACTTAGAGGATCCTAAAGAATCAACTAAAAACAGCTTGAAATAAGAGTTTTAGCAAAGTTGCAGGATATAAAATAAACCCACATAAAAGATCAGCATTTCTATACATGACCAACAAAGCTCAGCAGCAAGAGATAGAAAGAGAAATTCCATTTAAAGTAATGGTGGACAATATAAAATACTCGGGGGTCTACCTGCCTAGCAAAACCTAGGAACTCTATGAATATAATTACAAAACAATTTTCACACAAATAAAATCAGATCTATGTAACTGGAAAAATATCAATTGCTAATGGATAGGCTGAGCTAATATATTAAAAATGATAATTCTATCTAAATTAATTTACTCATTCAGTGACATAACAATTAGACAAAATAAAAAATTATTTTATAGAACTAGAAATATAATAAGAAAATTCATCTGCAAAAACAAAAGGTCAGGAATATCAAGAAAACTGATGAAAAAAATGCACAGGAAAGTGGGCTAGCCATAACAAATTTGAAGCTATACTATAAAGGGGCAGTCATCAAAACTATTTGGTACTGGCTGAGAAATAGAGTAGTGGATCACTGGAATCAGTTAAGCCCAGGAGACATAGTAGTAAATGACTTAAGTAATCTATTGTTTGATAAACCCAAAGACTCCAGCATCTGGGATAGGAATTCAGTATTTGACAAAACCTGCTGGGAAAACTAGAAGATAGTCTGGCAGAAACTAAGAATAGACCAACATCTTATACCTTATACAAAAATAAGGTCAAATGGGTTCAAGATTTAGATATAAAGGGAGATACCATAGATAAATTAGAAGAGGAAGGAATGGTCTACCTTTCAGATCTTTGGAAAGGAAAACAGTTTATGACCAAACAAAAGATAGAGAATATTGTGAAATACAAAATGGATGATTTTGATTGCATTAAATTAAAAATGTTTGTACAAATAGAAGCAATGCATCCAAAATTAGAAGGGACACAGAAAGCTGGGAAACAATTTTTATGGCCAGTACTTTCTGATAAAAGCCTCATTTCTAAAATATATAGGGAACTAAATCAAATTTATAAGAACCCAAGTCATTCCCCAATTGAGAAATGGTCAAAGGATATGAATAGGCAGTTTTCTGATGAAGAAACCAAAGCTATCTATTCCTATATGAGAAAATGCTCTAAATCATTATTGATTAGAGAGATACAAATTAAAACAACTCTGAGGTACCACTTGACACCTATCAGATTGGCTAATGTGACAAAAAAGGAAAATAATAAATGTTGGAGAAGCTGTGGAAAAATTGGAACACTAATACATTGTTGGTGGAACTGTGAACTGACCCAACTATTCTGGAGAGCAATTTGGAATTATGCACAAAGGGCTACAAAGCTGTGAATACCCTTTGACCCAGCAATATCATGTTTGGGTCTTTTTCCCAAAGAGATCATGGAAAAGGGGAAAGGACCCACATGTACAAAAATATTTATAGCTGCTCTTTTTGTAGTGGCAAGGAATTGGAAATTGAGGGGATGCCCATCAATTGAGGAATGACTGAACAAGTTGTGGTATATGAATGTAATGGAATACTATTGTGCTGTAAGAAATGATAAGCAGGAGGAATTCAGAGAAACCTGGAGGACTTGCATGAACTGATAATGAATGAGGTGAGCAGAACCAGGAGAACATTATACACAGTTTACTCAATATTATGTGTTGATCAACTGTGATAGACTAGATTCTTCTCACCAATTCAACAGTACAAGAAAGTTCCAAAGCACTCATGATGGAGAAGTCTCTCCAAATCCAGAAAAAAAAATGGAACTGTGGAATATGGATGCTGATTGGACCATACTATTTCTTTTGTTTTTGGTGCTGTTGTTTTTCTTTTTTGAAGTTTTTCCTTTTTGCTCTGATTCTTCTAATATAACAACACTAATGCAGAAATATGTTTAATGCTATTATATATAAAACCTATATCAGATTACCTGCTGTCTAGGGGAGGAGGGGAGGGAGGGAAGGGAGAGGAGGGAAAAAAATTTGAAATTGGAAATCTTATCTAAACAAATGTTGACAACTAAAATAAATAAATAAATATTTTTAAAAATGAATTCTCTAATTTTGAACAAGCTCTAAACAACTACTGAGCGCATTTCCTCATTTGTCACAGGGAAAAGATTTCTATATAATAGGAATTCTCAGATGGGAAATAAGAGAAGATTATGGCCTGAAGGTCACATCACATTGATTATACTCTTAATTTTTCTTTGTAGTGTGGATTCCCTGATGTACAGCAAGACTGGAATGCTGTGTGAAAGTCTTTCCACACTGATTACATTCATAAGGTTTCTCTCCAGTGTGGATTCTCTGATGTGCTGCAAGATGTGATTTCTCTGTGAAGGCCTTTCCACAATGATTGCATTCATAAGGTTTCTCTCCAGTGTGGATTCTCTGATGTGCAACAAGCCCGGAATTCACTGTGAAAGTCTTTCCACACTGTTTACATTCATAAGGTTTCTCTCCAGAGTGTATTCTCTGATGTGCAGCAAGATTAGAACTCTTTGTGAAAGTCTTTCCACACCGATTACATTCAAAAGGTTTCTCTCCAGTGTGGATTCTCTGATGTGCAACAAGCCCGGAATTCACTGTGAAAGTCTTTCCACACTGTTTACATTCATAAGGTTTCTCTCCAGAGTGTATTCTCTGATGTGCAGCAAGATTAGAACTCTTTGTGAAAGTCTTTCCACACCGATTACATTCAAAAGGTTTCTCTCCAGTGTGGATTCTCTGATGTGCAACAAGCCCGGAATTCACTGTGAAAGTCTTTCCACACTGTTTACATTCATAAGGTTTCTCTCCAGAGTGTATTCTCTGATGTGCAGCAAGATTAGAACTCTTTGTGAAAGTCTTTCCACACCGATTACATTCAAAAGGTTTCTCTCCAGTGTGGATTCTCTGATGTGCAGCAAGACTGGAATGCTGTGTGAAAGTCTTTCCACACTGTTTACATTCATAAGGTTTCTCTCCAGAGTGTATTCTCTGATGTGCAGCAAGACTGGAACTCCGTGCAAAAGTCTTTCCACATTGATTACATCCATAAGGTTTCTCTCCAGTGTGGATTCTCCTATGCTTAGCAAGACTGGAACTCTCTGTGAAAGTCTTTCCACACTGATTACATTCAAAAGGTTTCTCTCCAGAGTGTATTCTCTGATGTGCAGCAAGATTAGAACTCTTTGTGAAAGTCTTTCCACACTGATTACATTCATAAGGTTTCTCTCCAGTGTGGATTCTCTGATGTACAGCAAGACGGGAACTCTCTACGAAAGCCTTTCCACACTTATTACATTCATAAGGTTTCTCTCCAGTGTGGATTCTCTGATGTGCAACAAGACTGGAACTCCATGTGAAAGTCTTTCCACATTGATTACATCCATAAGGTTTCTCTGCAGAGTGTATTCTCTGATGTGCAGTAAGACTGCTCATTCCATTATGAATGCTTATTCCATTCTCTTCCTTTCCCAACATCTGCACTGCAATTTGATGGAACAAAGAAGGAAGAATCAGGATCAACTCACTATGCCTGGCAGGATTAGGAGCAATGAGCTATCATGTTAGCAGCTCAGAGTAACCAGAGGGAAAAGGTCCTTACCTACAGAAAGCAGGTTCTGGACATTCTCCAGCATGACCTCCTTGTAGAGCTCTTTCTGACAATGGTCCAAGAGGCACCACTCCTCCCTGGTGAAATCCACAACCACATCCTGGAATGTCACCAACTCCTAAACCAGGAAAATTAATATAATTTAGAGCTGAAAAAGACTGCAGAATTCATCTAGTCCAACCCTCATCAACTTAGAGAGAGAAACTGAAGCACAGAAGGAATTTGCCCCAAACTCCTCTAATCTTGATGGGTGTCAGACTCAGCATTTGAGACCATATCCAATAAGAACCCAATGGAATACTGAGAAAAAACATTTTGTATTTGAAGTGAGAATCATTTTGGAATAATAAAAGTTGGAGAGGGTCCAGGGTCAGCAGGAAAAAATGGTGCCACGGGTGAATGTCTCCCCGCTCATCAACGTAGAACGGTATTCGGCCCTGCTCTTGGGTGTACTCTACTGATCAAAGCGCTAAGCTTACCTAAAGCCCTAGGCAGAAAAAGAACAGAAGCTAGCGGCCAAGTAGAAAAAGAAGGACGAAGAGATGAGGAGGGTTCAGCAGCAGTTGGAAGAAGCTCGAGGCGACACCATATTGAAATAAAAAATTTGCTGTTTTCTTCTGCAAGAGTTATGGTCTAATAAAGCTTTCTATAATGTAAAAAAAAAAAAGTTGGAGCAATGTCTTACTATGAAATGATTCTTCCCATACTGAGAGAGAAGGTATGTACTAGATGAGTGAAGCATGAGAGTTTATGGAGAAGAAATCAAGGGGATGTGAAATTCCTCCTCACCAGAAGGGATGTTACATGTCATAGGGGGCACATTAAGAAATTTTATTAAAAAGTTTGTGAGAAATTATCAAACACCATGTACTGTGAGGTAAAAAAATTACTAGTAATCATTGAGAAGAGAGCAAAGAAAAATACCCTAGTTAATTTCATAAAAGACTGAAATAAAGTCATACCTAAGTATAAGGGGGATTTTACCCCCTTTTTTTGTGCAGGTCAATGAGGATTAAGTGACTTACCCAGGGTAACACAGCTAGTAAGTGTCAAGTGTCTGAGTCTGGATTTGAAATCAGGTCCTTATGAAGGGGATTCTTAAGAAATATTGTTTATAGGGGATCTGGGTGACACAAGAGATAGAGTGCTGGCCCAGGATTCAGGAGGACCTGTGTTCAAATCTGGCCTCACAACGTGACACTTACTGTGTGACCCTGAGTAAGTCACTTAACCTATATTGCCCCTATATATATATATATATATATATATATAAAATATATTATATTATATATACATATATAAAAAAAACTCTGTGCTTAAGAGCATTATGGGACTATTTTCAGAATAGTGAAGAAAAGATATCTATTGTAATATTGAGAATGTGGGGTAACATGGAGTATTATGTGTCAAAGCCAAAGATATCTTATGTCTTTGCTTTATGATTGCTTTTAGTAAGTAATGAAATATATTCATTCATTTTAATATTTATTTATACAGAATTAATAACTATGATGGGGAAAGGACAATTCATTTATCCATTAAAAATAATTTTTTATTAACTGGGTTTGGAGATGGAACTAATCCACAAGACAATGAGAATTTATTTAGGAAAAAGAAATTATCTCAACATACCCCTAAAGCTTTAGAATATTTGGGACCAAGAGTCAAGACAAACAGTTGAGAAGCAGACTGATGAATAACACACAGGAGAGCAGCTCCATCTGCAAATCCTTTGATCCTTGGGAAGGGGCATCTATTTTTCCAGTTGACTACATGCAGAACCTGAGTTTGGCCAATGCACATGGTTTTTGATGCTCTTCCATTTCAATCAGAATATTATGATCCACTCTTTGAGGTTCTGTTATTTTGGAGCAATTCTATTTTATCTTGCTAAATAATCTGTACTAAAATAATATATTTATTCAACCTAAATTTTTCAATCTCTATTTGTTTAGTTATTTACTTAATTGTTTTGTGGTGGTTAGCATCTTTATTAAAATTCTGAGTTCCAAATTCTTCCCCTCCTTGCCTCCCTCCCTCCCTAAGGCAGCAAGCCATCAGATATAGGTTATACGTGTGCAATCATGTAAAACTATTACTATATTAGTCATTTTGTATAAGAAAACATGAATAAAAAGAAAATGTAAGTGAAAATAGCATGCTTCAGTCTGTGTTCAATCAATAGGATTCAATTAGTTTCTTTGGAGGTGGAGACTATGCTTTCTCCTTAGTCCTTTGGGATTGTCCTGGATCATTGTGTGTAGCAATTTTTCACACAGATAAACATATCTTCACTTTTTTGCCATTTTTATTTTTTCCTCAATATGTAATTTGGCACAGTGGATAAAGCACAAGCCCTGGATTCAGGGGGACCTGAGTTCAGATCCAGCCTCTGACAATTGACACTTACTAGCTGTGTGACCCTAAGCAAGTCACTTACCCCTCCTTGACCCACAAAAAAACCCACCAAAAATATATGTGATTTATGTCCTATTTGGTTTTTGGGTTTTTTTTTGCGGGGCAATGGGGGTTAAGTAACTTGCCCAGGGTCACACAGCTACTAAGTGTCAAGTATCTGAGGTCAGATTTGAACTCAGGTCCTCCTGAATCCAGAGCCAGTGCTCTATCCACTGCGCCACCTAGCCGCCCCGATTTATGTCCTATTTGTAACCTATATTTTTCATTGTTTCCTTTATTTCTATTATTGAAAATTGGAGTAATTTAGGAAAAGAATTTAACCATTTTTTTTAGCTTGCCCACAAAATTAACAATTTTCCTTTTCAGGGGGAGTTCCATGCCATGATTCTTCATACAACTTATGAACAATCATGTAGGAAGGGCACCATTTTATTCATTCGCAATTTATCTCTGAAACCCATTAATCCATCCAATCCCTCTTTGAATCTATTAAATCCCTAACTTGTTCTTATCAGAAGCTCTGCCACATCTTTTTCATTCTCCATCCTTCCTCATTCTCACTACAACACCATGGGGAGAGATCACGTACTCCAAACCTCCACAGAAGGAGAGGGTCAGCTCATATATCTCCCCATTTCTTGCCTGGGTGCACTACGTATTTGTACAAAAAACATTTATAGCAGCTCTTTTTGTGGTGGCTAAGAACTGGAAATCAAAGAAATGCCCATCAACTGGGGAATGGCTAAACATGATGTTGTATATCATTTAATATTATGGTACTATAAGAAATGATAAGCAGGATGGTTTCAGAAAGGCCTGGAAAGATTTGTATGAACTGATGTACAGTAAAGTGAGCAGAAGCAAGAGAACATTGTGCTCAGAGATAGCAATATTGTTTGATGAAGAACTGTGAATGATTTAACTATTCTCAGCAATGCAATTATCCAAGAAAATCCCAAAGGACTTATTAAAAAGCATACTATCCTCCTCTAGAGAAATAGCTGATATTAATGAAACACAGAACAAAGCATGCTATTTTTTACTTTCATTAATTTTTTTTTTAGTGAGGCAATTGGGGTTAAGTGACTTGCCTAGGGTCACACAACTAGTAAGTGTTAAGTGTCTGAGGCTGAATTTGAACTCAGGTACTCCTGACTCCAGGGCCAGTGCTCTATCCACTGTGCCATCTAGCTGCCCCTACTTTCATTCATTTTAAAAAATTTTATTCAAATTTTCTTATACAATGAGTAATATGGTAATCTTTTACATAATTATACCTGGATAACCTATATATAATTGGTTGCTTACCACTTCACAGAGGGGAGGGAAGGAGGGATAAATATTGGAACCCAAAACTATAAAGAAAAATGATGAGTATCCAATTCTTTGGGTGAACTACCCTCTCCCCCAATCTAGGTCACAAGTCCCAACACTAATGGTGCCAAAACTCAGGAAAAGTCATCAGACAGGGTAAAAAGGAGGGTTGCAGATTTGGCTCTTGGATTCCCCAACTGGGGTGTATACTGTCTTTTCTCCTCTTAGGAGCCTCATTCTTGGTAAGCAGCTCCCACTGTCTGAGGTCTGCATAGCCAGGCTTCTTCTGGATTCTCTTTTCTCTACAGTCAGATGACTTTCTGACTTGAGAAACTCTCAGGATTTTGTTGGCACCCACTTGGAGAAAGGTGTGGTCACCATTCCCTGAGGTCTAGCCCAACCCCCATGACAAGGAACAAGGAGAAAGCATTCCCTGTGTCCCTCCCCCCTTGGATGTATCCTCAAAAAGATGGACAAAACTGGACTTAGGTGAAAAGAAATGAATGATTTTCTATTGTAACACAAGATCCATGATGAACCAGCAATTCTTTGGGTGAGCTAGTCCACAGATCCAAGTCACAACCCTCCCCCCACCCCCAACACTGGCTTCCTTCCCATCTCAGCAAAAACCTTTCCTGAAAACAAGCTTTTCCTGGTCCCTGACACTGCTAGAGCCTCAGAGACACCTTGTATGCACCCAGCTGCTGCCATTTTATCTCCCAACTAGACAGTGAGCCTCTTGAGGGCAGGGTGTGTTATTGTTTAAACCTTCCTTTCCACCCAGTAGTTGACACAGGAGCCACAGTCTAAATGCTCATTGATTTGACCTAAGAATAACAAAAGAGAGAGACAAGGCAAGACTGGGATGGTCTGAGGCAGAAGGAAATGAGTAGATCCAGGCAGACATTATCTCCTCTGCTGACAACACTGCAGAGGACAATCTGTGTTTCACAGGATAGAGTTTCTTGGCTCTGTTGGATTCCACCTTTGCTGATGCTGGTCAGGTCTGTGGATGGGCTGAACTCACTTGGGATGAGGATCTCTGGGTCTCAAGGGCCATTCTCTCTGGCTCCAGGCTCTCTCCTTGGAATAGGCTTTGGTCATCTTCAAGCTGACCTGGGGAGAGAAAAGGATCTCAGAGTGAGGGAGACATTGTCCTTGTCTTTTCTTCCTAGGATGGACACAGGTCAACCCAGAAATTACAGAGCTTGAAGTCTCTGAGCACTTACAAAGGCCCTGCCCTCCAAGGACAGACTCTAAACAGAATGGGAGGGCAGCAGAGTGGGTGAGGCTTGGAAGTGAACTTGGTCTGAACAGGAAGGGGACTTGCCATCCTCTCTAATTCTTTCCTTTGGCTCTCATGCCCCTCCCCCATCCTCCTGCAGAGACCCAGGAGGCAGAAGGGGCTTGGGATCCCAGATGGGAAGAGACCTGGCAGTGGTTGATTGACCTCAGACCTAGAGCTCTACCTCCATCTGATATTAGGATAGAGATATGTAGGTCAGGGAACAGTGGCCTGTGAAACTTAAAATTATATGTGGTTGCCTTATTTCTTTCCCAAGTTTAGGGAAAATAAGTTGGTGTTTCTAATATATAATAGAAGTATTAGCACCAATTTGGGGCATTAAGCATTTATTAAAGCTTACCAAATATTAGTCAAGAGAGAACACTTTTTTTACTATATTAGCTCTGCCTATCCATGAGCAATTGGGGAATAGCTAGACAAGCTGTGGTATATGAATGTAATGGAATACCATTGTACTGTAAGAAATGATGAACAGGAGGAGTTCAGAGAAACCTGGAGGGTCTTGCATGGACTGATGATGAGTGAGATGAGCAGAACCAGAAGAACATTGTACACAGTATCATCAACATTGTGTGTTGACCTACTGTGATGGACTATATTCTTCTCACCAGTGCAATGATACAGAAGGGTTCCAGGGAACTCATGATGAAGGAGGATCTCCAAATCCAGGAAAAAAAGAAAAAGAACTGTGGAGTATAACTGCTGAATGAACCATACTATTTCTTTTGTTTTTGGTGCTGTTGTTTTTCTATTTTGAGGTTTTTCGTCAGTGCTCTGATTTTTTTCTTATAACATGACTAATGCAGAAATATGTTTAATGTTATTTTATATATATATATATATAAACTCTATATCGGATTACCTGCTGTCTAGGGGAGGGGGGGAGGGAGGGGAGGGAGGGAGAAAAATCTGAAATTGGAAAGCTTGTATAAACAAAAGTTGAGAACTATCTTTACATGTAACAGAAAAAACTCAATGATTTTAGAAAAACATGGAATGAATTCAATGAAATAATGAAGAGCAAAACGAGCAGAACTGAGAGTAAGAGCAATGTTTTAAGAATGGCTTTGGGCAGCAAAACTCACAGAAGAATGTGCTGAAATCATCTTCTAACCAAGAATGGCTTGGAAGGTCAGAAGGAGGGAGCTGCTGTGCTGAGGCAGGAGTGCAGCCCAACCCTACAGTCACCCTGACACAGATCCAGTCCCAGGAAGGCCTCTCCAGAGAAGAAGACCCCCCAGAGCCTCTTCATCAGCTGAAGCACCAGTATTGTCTGGAACTAAGCTCACAGTCTGGTGAGTGGGCTGAGCCCTGGGCAGGGGGGAGACTATAAGGGTTTATGCTGCTGCTAAGGCAGAACTTGGATTTTACACCCCTGCTGAGAACAAGGAGGTAGGCTTCAGTAATAGTGGCCCAGGTGGGGGAGGGGCACAGGCTTCTCAGAGCTAACAACCACAACACACAAAGCTTGTTGATTGGCAAGTTGGTCTGGGGTCATCTAAGGACCAGAGAACAGGCCGGTCAAGGGAAGAACCTGATTCTCCTTAAATCATACCACCTGGGACTTCTTAAGCTTGGGATACTGCAGCCTGGAAACAGTGCCCCACTTTAAGGAGCAAAAAGTCTAGTTAAAGAAAGGCAAGATGAGCTGACAGAGAAAGGTGAGGACCATAGAAAGTTTCTTCAGTAACAAGGAAGACCGAGGGGGCACCCTCAGAGGAAGTTGTCAACATCAGGGCCCCTATATCTAAAGCTTCCAAGAAAAATACGAATTGGTCTCAGGCCATAGAGGTGCTCAAAAAGGACTTTGAAGATAAAGTTAGAGAGGTAGAGGAAAAAATGGAAAGAGAAATGAGGGTGATGCAGGAAAGACATGAGAAAAAAGTCAACAGCTTGAAAAGTCAAATTGGCCAAATGGAAAAGGAGGTACAAAAGCTCTCTGATGAAAATAATTGCCTAAGAATTAGGATTGAACAAATGGAAGCCAGTGACTTTATAAGAAACCAAGTCACAATAAAGCAAATCCAAATGAATAAAAAAATAGAGGGCAATGTGAAATATCTTCTGGGAAAAACTGCTGACCTGGAAAATAGGTCCAGGAGAGATCATTTGAAAATTATTAGTCTACCTGAAAACCATGATCAAGGAAAGAGCTTAGACATCATCTTCCAAGATATTCTCAGGGAAATTGCCCTGAAATTCTAGAAGAAGAAGCTAAAATAGAAATTGAAAGAATCCACCAATCACCTCCAGAAAGAAATCCCAAAAGGAAAACACCTAGGAATATTATAGCCAAATTCCAGAGCTCTCAGGGCAAGGAGAAAATATTGCAAGCTGCCAAAAAGAAAGAATTCAACTACTGTGGAGCCCCAGTCAGGATAGCACAAGATCTAGCAGCTTCTACATTAAAGGACCAGAGGGCAAGGAATATGATATTCCAAAGGGCAAAGGAAATGGGATTACAACCAAGAATCACCTACCCAGTGTAACGATTGGAATGACACCACCTGCTGGATACTTACTGTAGAAGAGTTCTGCCCATGAAGGGAAGGTCTTTGAGGGCAAGACCAGGAGTCTTTTCTTTGGCGGACTAGTGGGAGGAGGAAGGAAGAGACTGGCGCTCACTCTCGCTCTCTTTCCTTTGGACTCTGGTGGAGAACGGAGCTAGAAATGTGCTCTCCCTTTAATAGATAGGAATCTAGGCCTTTCTCTCTCTCTTTGCCAAATTCTTATTCTCCTTAATAAATGCTTAAAAGTCTAACTCTTGCTAAAGCTTATGATTTATTGGTGACCACTCATTAGATATTTTAGACAGTTTAGCTAGAATTTTAACCCTTAACAGATGGCTGACCACGAAGAGGAAAGCTGAACCTTACTTCTGATCTTCTGGTTGGGTAAGAAATTTCCCCTACCCTCTCCCTTTAACTGCTAAGTACTGGTGCACTGGCTGTGATTTTCCCTTTAAATTTTTTCAAATGGACCTTTTAAACTCCCTAATTACCCTATTTTTTATTTTAGTCTGTTTAACCAGACAAATGGGAGATAAGATCATGTTAATGCTTTGTTTTTCTGGATTTTCTATTTTTCTTTTTATTTTTGTTAAAAGAGCCAGCAACTTACTCACACAAGGAAATATCTCCCCCTCTCCCAACCATGCTTTTTCAGAGAAACCTGAAGAGATTCCTACAGTTTTTCCCAGTTCTAACACTAATTGTTGCTTTAATTTTGCATGCCTAGAGGCAATGACCCACCCTCTAGAAGCTTTTAATCCCCTAGCACCTGGAGGCAAAGTGGGGGAAGAGGAATCCAGGCCTGAGTTCAAAATCAAGTCTGATTCAAATTGCTCTGGTCCCTCCCCTCCTCTCCAGACCCCACCCTCTACTCCTCCCATGGCCAAGCCCATTGTTTCCCCAGCCTGGGAAGTCCAGAGATCTAATGCACATGTGCAACTTTCTCTTCAGGCTCAGCCCTTCCCCAGCCTGGCTGTGCTTCTGAGACAACCTTAGAAAACCCTTTAAATTCCAGATATGCTCGATTTGTTCATAATTTTGCTAACCTGCTTTTGTCTTTAATTAGTAATCTTATAAAGCATTTGTATGGTGAAAAGACTGACAGACAATATAGAGGGGTTAAAGAAGAAAAACTTAAGCTGAATAAGAATGACAATCATCAACATAGTTCAAGACTCTGCTTCTTTTGGCATGGAAGGGTATATATTGTACAGAAATGTAGAAGTAAGCAGCAAGGTATTGATATGAGTATTGGGGATTTTAGATATCGGAATCAAAAGTGTTCTGAATTCACTCAGAGTAATTGTATCAGTTCAGAGGTTACATAGGATTTCTATGCTATTAGATCTACATTTTGAAATTAATGGTAATGGGTTTATTTTCATAGAGATTTTCATGCTTTTGAGATTGTGTCTTATACTTAGTTTTTAAAACAAGGAGAATATTTGTAAAAGCTTTTTATAGTCATGTGATCAAGTTTATATTTTATAATACTCTTATTAATATTAAGTTCACATTCATTTAGATTTAGTTTGAATTTCATTGTCTTTTATTGTTCCATGTGTATTTTCTTCTATCCGTTTATCTAATTTTGAAAAATTGCAAGATGGTTTTGATTTCATAATACAATGTTAATTCTAGGAGTATTGTGCTCCCATATTCTGAGTTGTTTGTTTTTGTTATTTTTTTTCCTCAACTGATTATTTGATCAAACTCTTTAAAGCATTTCCCTGGCAAATTGTTTGCCATGGCAAGTGTAAATTGATTCTAGAAGTATTATTTTTGATAAGCATATTCCAAAAAAAAAAAAGAGGGGAATGTTTGTAAAAGTTTTCTTTTTTCAAAAAAAGTTTTCTTTGGGATTGTGTTGTGCTTTAACTTGTATTTAAATATGTTCTGATTTTTCACAAAAGTAATTGTATACTAAGTAAAAAAAAAGGTATTATTTGAAATTGTTGCATAATTTTATATTCTGAGTCAAAATGTATTCACATTTTTTGTGATCATTTATTATCCTCAATTTTTAAATCCATATGAGACTTGGATTATGGGAACTTATCATTTAAGGTATTAATTGTCTTTATTCTGAGTTATCAGATGCCAGTTGGCCAAGATGCCATCCAATCACAAGAGGAATACATGCAAGAGCAGACACTGAACTGTCACATGAGGGGAGACATGCATGAAGTCAAGGTATGGCCGAGGGAACGGCTTTTGACAAATGTTGAGGTTGGATTCTCTTGGTTTAATATTTTATTCTCTTTTTCCCCACAATATTGTACAGATGGCTGGAAGTATTCATCCCACCCATCTCACTTCTACACCTGGCTTCTATGCTCCCTCCTATATGCCTGATGCCATGGACATCTCAATCCCATGCATCTGATTAAGTCTGACTCAGTTTCCTCCAATATGTTCTGTGGCATGGACATATATTCCATCCATCTATTTTAAGCCTGGCATACTGTATGGGCAGTACATATTGCTCAAGTGTGGGAATGCTCATATCCCATCATTTCTCTGTTCTTTTATGGTAACCCCCATAATTATCTCAGGTGTCATGATAAATATAGTGTTGAATTTGGCCTTGACACCTGTTACCAATTATATTAGATTTTCTAATTTCTCATAATGGCATGAGGATAATTAGGCAGATGATGCAAAAAGTGATGAAACAAAGATAAAAATTATTTTTAAAAATTAATATCACAGCAATTGTCTTCTCAATTACCCTCCATAAAGGGGGACTATAATAATAATATAATTTTAAAGAATGGTTCAATTTTTGTTTTGTTATATGTTTCATGTGTAACAACTAAGATTCTGAATTCCCTTAGACATGTTTTTGAGAACTTTCATTGTTTGATTTGATTATTGATAAAGCTATTTTAAAGTTGTGTTAAGCTCAATTTTGTAGGAAATTTTCCTGGCTGATTTACCAGCATCCACACATCAACCCCTGAAAAGACTTCCATTCTACAATTACACCTAGAGGACATCTGAGAAAAGACTTTCAGAGACTTTAAATGAACAGTTTTGTTTTGTTTTTTTTCTCTTTTCTTTTTCGGTTATAATATACACCATCTGTAATATGTACTCTCTGCAGAGGCCCTCCCTTTGCAAGACCAATGTCAAAGCATCGGTTCATGAGGACAAAAAATCGCCCCTCTGGACAAAACTTTCCTCTCTTCCTTTTCTATATTGTTGTTCACATATTATTAGTTAGCAATAGTTATTATATTCTTTTTACTGTTCTGTCAAGGAAACATTTTGTTTCTTGAGGAACAACGGGGGACTGTAATGATTGGAATAACGCCACCTGCTGGAGACTTACTGTAGAAGAGTTCTGCCCATGAAGCGAAGGTCTTTGAGGGCAAGACCAGGAGTCTTTTCTTTGGCATCAGGAAGTGACGCGGACTAGTGGGAGGAGGAAGGAAGAGACTGGCTCTCACTCTCGCTCTCTTTCCTTTGGACTCTGGTGGAGAGCGGAGCTAGAAATGTGCTCTCCCTTTAATAGATAGGAATCTAGGCCTTTCTCTCTCTCTTTACCAAATTCTTATTCTCCTTAATAAATGCTTAAAAGTCTAACTCTTGCTAAAGCTTATAATTTATTGGCGACCACTCATTAGATATTTTAGACAGTTTAGCTAGAATTTTAGCCCTTAACACCAGCAAAACTCAGCATTATCTTTCAGTGGAAAAAAATGGGACTTTAATGAAAAAGAAGACTTTCAGATATTTGTGATGAAAAGACCTGAACTGAATGGCAAATTTGACTTTCAAATACAAGACCCTAGAGAACCATAAAAAATTGGAGCTGGGGGACATACCTGGGGTCATACAGTGGGCAACTGCCTTGTGTCTGAGGCCGGGTTTTGGCTGGGATCCCCCTGGGTCCAGGGGTAATGATTTGTCCACTGTGTCACTTAGCTAGATGATAACATCTTTAGGGTTAAATTCAGGGGTGAAGGGAATTCACTGGAGGAGGGGGAAGGGCAGAAGTGAAATCCTACATGAAAGTAACAGGAAAAGGCTTATGGAGTAGGGGAAGAGAAGGGAGAGGATCAGCAGAGCAGTAAATGAATTTTACACTCATCAGAAAAGGCTCAAAGACCTTAAACTGATCAGAGCTGCCTCAAGGAGGGACTAACCTGATTGGGTGGAGTAATCTATTTAATCTGGGCAGTAAATGAGCCTAACACTCATCAAAATTGGCTCAAAGACCTCAATCTCATTAGAATTGGCTCAAAGAGGGAATCATGTACACACTAAATTGGGTGGAGTAATCTCTCTAACCCTACAAGAAAATAGGAGGAGAATGGGATAAAGAGAGAGGGGCAAAAGAAGGAAGGGCAGAGTGGGGGAGGGGACAGACAGAAGCAAATCCCTTTTGAAGAGTGATAGGATGAAAGAAGATGTATAATAGAATAAATATCATGGGGAAGGGAATAGGATGGAAGGGAAACAGTTAACAATAGTAATCATGAAAAAGAGAAAAGGGGGAAGAATTGTACAAAAAAATATTTATAGTAACTCTTGGTGGAGGCTAAGAATTGAGAATCAAGGGAATGTCCATCAATTGAGGAATGATGGAAAAAGCTGAGTTATATGATTGTAGTGGAATGGTCTTGTGCTACAGGAAATGACAAATAGGATGATCCCCGAAAAACCTTAAAAGACTAATGAACATCAATGTATAGTGAAGCAAGCAGAGCTGGGAGGACATTGTGTGTAGTGACAGCAGTATTGTTCAATGAGCAATTGTGAATGACTTAACTACTCTCAGCAGTGCAATGATCCAAGACAATCCCAAGGAACCAATGAGGAAGCTTACTATGTACCCCTATAGAAAGAACTGATAAAACAACACTTGTAGATTGTACATATATAACCTGATTGCAATCTTGTGGAGGGGGGAGGAAAGAGAGGGATAGAGGGAGAAAAATTTGGAACTCTAAATCTTATGAAAATGAATGTTGAAAACTACCCTTACATGTAAATGGAAAATAAAATGAATGTTTGTTGCTGAAATAAAAAGAAAAAAAGAATGGCTTTGGGTGAATGTCACCCCTGTGGTTGACCTAATGCCCTCTGGCCTCTGGTAAAGGTGGCATCCATCATCACAACTGAGGTTACTACAGAAGCCATACTTCTGCCACCAAATTTTGTCTTGTGTTTCTAGTCTCCCTCTTTACAATTACACTCTGCTATCTCTCCCTGGACATCATGCCAACAACTTAGAGCCAGTTCAACACATATTTAAGTCCCAATCAGACCAAGGCATGGCACTCTCCTTTGAGAATTCAAAGACACACAAAAAATGAGACCTTTCCTCCTTTCAAGGATTATACATAACTGCTGAGGGGAAATAATGCAGAAGGAAAAAAACATCTCCTGACAAGCAATGGACACAAGGGATGGAAAGAGAGATTCTTCTTCAGATATATAGCCCTGTAGGCATTTTTTTTTTTTGCTTGACCACACTTATTCATTAAAAAGGTTTTTTTTCCCCCTTTCTCTTGGATTTTTGTGTGTCAGCAAGATTGGGGTAGCAATATTTTTACCCTGTCCACCCCTACCCCCATTCCAAGGAGCCACTGAAACATTTTTTTAATAATGAGGAAGCCAATTTGTCTGCAAGTATTTATAAAGTGCTTACCAAGGGCAATTTGGCCTTCTAGCCAGTGTAGCAGGCTCAGATTCAAACTTGGATCCCCCTTCCCCCACTGCTAGGGGATAAAGGCTTCTAGAGAAGGTTGGGTCCTTGCCTCCAGGCATGCAAAAGAAAAGCATGAGTAAGGATTGGAGAAATGTGGAGAGAAAAGCTGTGTTAGAATTTGAAAAAGGTGCAGGAAAAGGAGGTTTCTCCAAAAAGGCATGCTTGGAAGAGGGGGGGATATTTATATTCCCTTCCGTGAGCACATTGCTTGCTCTAATAAAAACAAAAATAATGGAAAATCCAAAAAAACAAAGAATTAACATGATCTTATCCCCCATTTTTCTGCTGAAACAGATTGAAATCAGAAACAGGGTAATTAGGGAGTTAAAAAACCCATTTGAAAATTGAAAGGGAAAACAGCTGGTACTTAGCACTACTTTGACAATTAAAAGACAGGCACAAAGGAAGAGAGTTTCTTAGCCACTGGAAGATCCGAAGATTGAGGGTTGGAGTCCCTGGGTTGTCGCCAAACTGTTATGTTTAAAATCTAACTGTTATGACTAAAAATCTAATTAGAAGCTTTTAGCATTAAGCATTTATTAAAGTATATTAAGGGTCATTAAAGTGAACATGTGGAGTTCAGAAAGTTTAAGAAAAAGCCTATCTCCCCTGGCCTCCTTTTGCCACTCAGAACTTGTCCCAGCAACCAAAAAGAGGCATTCTCAGTCTTCCTGAGTGGAAACTCATGACTTACAGACTGTTCTATGAATAGTGATAACTTCCTGAGGACAAGCCAAGTAACATGCTTTCTCCTCAGGCGGTGTTGTCCTGGTTCTCAGAAAGTCTTTCTCAGCAGAGGGGTTGCACCCAGATTCTCACACCATAGGCCGGGAAATGTGCTTTTAAACCCTGAGACTACTATTAGAAGCAGAAAGAGATAGTCCCTGCCCCCAAGGAGCTTACTTGCTAATGGGGATAGTGAACACAGAAAAGGAAGCTGAAAGGAGGGAAGGAATGGGGAGAACAGAAGCAAGTTCAAAAGGAAGCCCAGAAAACCGAGCAGCTGTGAAAATTTCCTTGTTTTAGCTAAGCTGGCATGGTGAGTCTCTTCTCTACAAGGAGTCTATTTTCCTTTACTTCCTTTGATGGTGGTTACCAGGCTGGAAACAGGACTGGTGATCTGAGAGGCAGAGGACAGGCATTGCTATGGTCAAGACCCTTGGGCTTACATGCCAGTGGGGAAGACACAGTCCCTGGATTTGGGGAGGTTCTTATTTTAGAATCATAGACACTTGTACATGTCTATCTCCAGGGACTTGGCCAGAGAAAGGCAGCCAGTGTATCACAAAGAACTCAGGTCTTCCTGGTTCCCAAACCAGCTCTCTGTCTAGTATACAACACAGGGGGAGGCAGCAGGCACAGCTTTGGGCATTGAAATTTCCCTGCTTAGACCCATTTTGCAACCTAGTTCTGAGGTCACTGTCATAGGGAAAATGGGATGGGGTTTTGGGAAAGGGGCTAGGGGTTTGGGGTAGGGGTAGGGGTTTAGGGTTCTTAGAAATTCCTCTTTAAAAAATTACAGTGGGTAGCTAAGTGGTGCAGTAGATAAAGCACTGGTCCTGGATTCAGGAGTACCTGAGTTCAAATCCAGCCTCAGACACTTGACACTTACTAGCTGTGTGACCCTGGGCAAGTCACTTAACCCCCATTGCCCTGCAAAAGGGAAAAAACAAACAAACAAACAAACAAACAAAACATTACACCCTCTTGCACACAAAAGCAGTTAGAATAATGGGCATTTATTTAGGGGCAAGAGAAGGGAAGGGAAACCATGAGAGAAATCCTTGGACTTCTCATGGGGAAAAAGGCATGGCACAAAGGTGACTCTGAGATACCAATCTCCTCAAGCAGGAGGCAGACAGGTGCTTTTATAGAGGACTGATGGGTTGACTATCTGACTGTGGAAAGTTCCCTTAGTGAGGGAGGAACATCTCCCACTGGTGGTGGCTGGAGGAGTTGGGGGTAGCTGAACATCTCTCAAGCCATCTCTCTCCTCAGGACACAAAGGCAACAGCCACACCTAATCTTATCTCTCCAGGGTTGAGGGAGACTAGAATGAAGGGTGGAGGTCCTGAAGCTTGCTCAATCAGATCTGGTTCCACTTATATCTTTAGGTGTGTCTGTTCTTTGGTTTAGTTTCTCAAGGAGAAGGTTCCTTGGTGTACCCCCAGAGAACTTCTGGGGTGCTCTGGGCCTGTAACATCACCATTGTCTTTGCTGTCATATGTCAAAGTCCATCCAAGTCAAGCGAAATGAAATCAACAAGTTTTTCTTCAATGCTTACTCTGAAGTAGGCACTGACAAGTAGAGGAAACCCAAAATTGTTCCACTTTCCTAAGAAATCCTGCCCGGGTCTCACTTCACATATTTGTGGGGCTGGTCATGTGCCAATGGGAAAACATGGGAACCACCCTGCCCCAAGGACTGCCTTTTCATCATTCCATCCTCATACTCTTCTACCTCACAAACCATTATTTTGCTCCCTCTTATGGTAGGAAATGGAGGCTGTATCCTACATGACTTTTTTCTTCCCTACCACCCATTAGATTCTAGAGATGCACATTTCATGTCTAATCACTTTGTTCAGAAATCCTTGCCAGACATATGGAAATACTTTGAAAGGCAGTGTCCAGGTTGGAATGCCCTGAGTACAGACAGAATTTTTTTATTTTTGTTTATTGTGTGAGGTAATTGGGGTTAAGTTGATGTAGGAGGCAAAAAAGGGTTAATAGAAAAACCTGACCCAAGCTCTAATACAGATATTAGCTCTAAAAGGGAGTCAGATCCCAGTTAATGGACAACTTATGTTAGGTTCTCATACCCATAGTGATCAACATCCATAACAGACCAGAATGGGTCAGGTCAAAATAACAATAAAGGAAAAAAACAACCTATAGAAATTCTAATGAAAAGTGATAATATTTTGAAACTAGCCATGGGAATCAGAAAGAGACATGCGCAGAAAAGGCCAAATTTGTCCCCAGATTCACCTTATGATGTGTAAACCCCCAAAACACACCTCCACTGAAAAAGGTACCCACCTCGGGGATTGGTTTAAGACCCCCAGGAACTCCAAATGAGGATAAGCCCTCCCTTGTAACACCCCTAGGTGGAGAATATTATAATGAGTAGGACAGGCCCTCCCCTGTACCTCCCTAAGGTGGAGATTATTATAATGAGACTGATAATCAATTTATCTATACTATAAATATAACTGTCTTTCCTTTCCTTATTTGAGAGATACCTTTCCAATATTCTGGTTCTCTCCCTTTGGTCACCCACGGTATTACAATAAAACGGGAAACTGAGTCACTGAGTCTTGTAATTCTTTTGGGACGACTCACAATCAATTTGACCCCAAATTCCAGCCCACATCAAAGTGACTTGCTCAGGGTCCCATAGCTAGTAAGTGTTAAGTGTCTTAGGCTGGATTTGAACTCAGGTCCTCCTTAATCCAGGGCCACTGTTCTATCCACTTCACCACCAGCTGCCTGAGTACAGACAGAATGAAAGAAATAGCAACATATATTGATAAAGGAAAGGAGAGGAAGAAAGGGATAGACAGAGCATTTTAGCTCCACTACAGGAAACCAGGAGGCAGTGAGGGCAGGCAGTTGAGAACTGCAATCACCCCCCTAGATTTTGCTATTACTGCAATAGACCTGGACACACCAGGTGGGACTTGAGAACTGCGAAATTGACTGTGAACTGATTTCCCTCCCAGTCCCCTCTTCCCCAGGTAAATGAATTGCCTGGGGCTGACTGGGCCTTTCCCCCAATTAACTTAAGCACTCCCCACGTCTCCCCACCTCACTCCAAGGCCTTTACAGTATTATGTAAAAAAGGTCCCTCTACATTAAATAGTTTCTATTCAGAGTCAGTAATGCCTATACTTCCCTTAGGAGCGGTTCTATTATTTCTTTTGTCAAAGGTTCATTTACATTAAGTAGCTGTACTTCACAGTCACTCGGGAGCAATGTTTTGGTTCCCTCTTTTCTGTTACCTCATAAAAACCCTGTCCTCTGTTCTCATCTTTGGGTATGCCTAGCTTTTCGATACCAGGAGCTATAGTTCTTCTGCCCCGATTAAAAACCTTATTTCTCCTATGTGAGGGAAAAATCCATCCTCTTCTCAATAATTCTCAGGAACTCAGCCGCGAAGTGACAAAGGCTTTATTTTCTTCTCATGAGAAGGAGGCACCCTAGTATGCAGCTAGTGGGTACCCAGAAAGGGGGCTCGCAGGCCCTCTTTTATACCCTAGTCCCTAACTCGAATGGACCTTTCCTTTTTTCATCACT
This sequence comes from Dromiciops gliroides, assembly GCF_019393635.1. NCBI lineage: Eukaryota > Metazoa > Chordata > Mammalia > Microbiotheria > Microbiotheriidae > Dromiciops > Dromiciops gliroides. The sequence goes on along the minus strand of NC_057862.1, from coordinate 675,590,786 downwards.
GGTGGGGTTACAATCTACATGCAAAAGCTAGCTAATGGGAACACAGTATTCCCACCCCTCTTCCTTGTATGGGCATAACTCAGGAGTGGACCTTATTGAGACCAGGGCTCCTTGAACCATGTGACCTTGCTAACCTGAGGGGGAAGGAGGGGATCTGAGACCTTTGTCCTACAAACTGGTCAGGGGGAGTATGACTGACTGCTATATCCACATTGAGAGGAGGCAACTATGTGTTTCTCACATCCTATATTGATTGTTAACTTAATTTCCAGGTTAATATATAGGGGCTCTTTCCGGGATTTGAGGACTCCATGTCTAGCCAGCCACCGGTTTTGACCCCGGAAGCTCAGCGCCTGCAGGAATCTTTTGTGTTCCAGTCTGGACTCAAATTCGGAGGCCTGCACTGGGTAAGGGTCTCTCAAATTCAGAACTCGCATCCTTTTCCCTTGAGTTCCTAAAAGCTCTTTGGTCGGGGGTCTGGTTATGTCCATGGATGACTTTGTAACGGGTCTGTTCTGACAGGTCCCCCAAAAGGGGATGGCTGCAGGTTTTTATGGACCACATGTGGCAACTCTGACAGGTCCTAGAAAGGACCATTGCCGGATTTTGTTTTCAAATCATTACCTAGTGATTGCAAGTGTTAGCAGAATTCAAGTCTGACCCACAACACTGATGGCCACAGTGGGGTCACTCCTTTTTGAGTTTGGTCTTGATTCTGCCAGGTAAAGGCCCTGAGTGGGACTTTGCTTTTTTTATCTTTCTCCTTTTTCAATGGCATTTTGAATCAATTAAGTGAGAATCTGAATCTGAACCCTCCTCCCTTTAAAAAAAAAGGGGGGGGGAGGAGGAAAATAGGATTTTTGATAGAACATTTTGTCACTCACAGAGGTCTAATTTTTTTAAGGTCTTTGAGGATAGAGGAGGACTTAATTTCTTTGTTTTTTCGGGGTTTTTTTTGGTGTGAGGCAATTGGGGTTAAGTGACTTGCCCAGGGTCACACAGCTAGTAAGTGTTAAGTGTCTGAGGCTGGATTTGAACTCAGGTCCTTCTGAATTCAGGACCCATGCACCACCTAGCTGCCCCAGGACTTAATTTGTGCAAGCTAAATTATCTTAAAAATAGCATTATTGTTTTTGTGTCTGTCCTTGTAGAATGCTATTTGTGTTAAAATGTTCTATAAGTGTATGTGTGTCCCTTGCTATTCAAGCTGAGTCCTTTATCTTGCACTCTGTTAGCAATCTTCTTTGCCACTCAAAGTAGAATTGTCAGAAAGGTAATTTACACAGAGAGGCAGACTATAGCTTGATTTAATTTTTACCTGTTTTTATGAAATTTGTTCAAACTTTAGTTGAGAATTGATCTTCAATATTAGTTTAAATCCAGGTTTTATGAATCCCAAAACCAACGTTAATCAGATTCTGTTTAAATTTGGGGAACTATCTGTCTTCTCAAGTCACCAGTGTTTATCACCAGGTAAAAATGAGTTTATTGATAATAATGGTCTGATATTGAAATGCTAGTAGATGGGCTTTAGATAAATTGAGAATTTTGCCATATGGAAATAGTTCCAGTTCTAACTGAATTCGATTTGTCTTATTTTAAGTGAAATATGCCTTCTAATAAGATGTGTGGGTTTTAAAGGAACAGTTTATTTTGAGATATCCATTGGCAAAGTGTTTAAAAATTTGGATCTGGAAATTTGTAAAGTGCATAATCTTAAAGCAAGTTACTTTATCAATCTGTAATGTGGATATTTGAGTATTCTTTTGGGCTTATAAATTGTTATAAATGCAACTGTTAAAAGAATGTCAAATTCTTGAAACTGTTTAGAAATGCAATATTACCGTGAATTCACAAAGAAGTGATCTCAAAGTCTGGGTTCAAGTTCTCCTTCTGGGATACTCCCTGTCTACGTATAATGAATGTTAAACACATTTTAAAATTCTGAAAACGGAAGGTTTCCCTAATATGCCAGAGAAACTTGTTCCATTTAACAGTGGTGCTATTTCATAGCTTTTCTCAATAACTCTGTTAAGCAGTTACTATTGAAATAATTCACACATTAATAATGATATGGTAGTTAAAAACAACTTTGTTTTAACTTTGTTAAACTTTTACTGTTTTCTTTCTTCAAGCTTCACAGGTATTTCAAGTTTTCATATTCCTAGCAATTAAAATATTATAATGGCCTTGTATGTTTAAAAACTTTTAATTGATAGATCTTAAGTTTTATTTCAAAATAGCATATTCAACTGGAATTTGTTTTGCTATCTGGTGTTTTTGTTAAAACATTTATGATGTTTTAATCTTTTTCTTTCCCTTAATATTCTATTTCATTGCCAGGATTACAAATTTCCATAGCATTCATCTACCTTTTAAATGTTGTCCTAACTATTGATGGTATTTTTAGGCAAAAAGTGTGAATTATCAGAGCCAATCTTAATGAGGTATTGTCTATTTTTTTGCTGAAAGATATGATTACTGTTAAAATTAATTGCTAATGAAAATGTAAAAAGATGCTCCTCCCCACTTTCTGGGCCACAACTTTCACCTGTTATATAGAACTATTTAATTCTCTCTCCATAATGATATCCAGCACTCCCTCTTTCTGAAAAGCTCTCTCCTTTCCCTGACAACTCCGGTCTTAATCTGCTCTTCCCCAGCCCTGGAAGAAATCCCATCCTCCCATCCTCCCCCTGGGCGTTTAACTCTAATGTAGTTGGAAAGGTTCTTAGTGCCTCTCCAATTCAGATTCAGTTGGATCCCTCTAAGCCTTTTCCTTAAGTCTCACTCTATCCCCTATCCAGAGGCAATTAGGAGAATTAGGCTTCTTATTAAGGACCACCTATCCTCTGGTCTTTTAGTTGCCTGTACTAGGTTCTGATCCTTCCTGTGACTGTTTGTCCAAAACCTGAGCAATGAATGTTCCTGTGATTCCTAGAACATCTGTGGTTCCTAATGCCTTTACTCTTCTGAATATAATTCCCCATGATGCCACTATTTTCACCTTTGATTTCTCTAGTGCCCTTTTCGGTGGGTCCTTTGGTGTGAATTGCCAGTTTTTATTTGTTACTTTACCTTTATCTGGGAATGCCTGCAGTACACTTGGACTGCTCTGCTTCTGAGAATCCCTCCTACTTTTCACAAATTTAAAAGCAGACCTTGCTGACATTAAGTTTCCTAGAGGCTCCACCCTCTCCAGTATACTCCTTTGCTCCCTGGATCTCCAGTTTTCAAAAGCTGACTCCGTTTTTCTCACCCCACGCCATAAAGTATCTTGTTCTCAGGTTTTACGTTTTTAGGACATCTGATATTAGCCAATAGTCTCTGTCTTGCAGGATTAGAGATCTCTCTACTATCCAAAACTGAGATAGAAAACCCGGATTATCCTTGGTACATTGATGGTTCCTGTCTCAAATGATGCTGGCTATTCTATCACCACCACAGAAGAGGTCACTGACCCCTTCCTTTGGCTCTTCAGCACAACAGGCTGAATTTGAAGCCCTGACTCGAGCTTGTGAATTAGCAAAAGGAAAACTAATGAATAATTTTACATGGATAGCAGGTAATGTGTTGGGAATTTTGGGGTGTTATGGAAATATAAAGGGTTCCTGATGTCTTCTGGCAGTCCTACATATCTAGAGATTGCTTGACTCCCTTTTGTTGCTAGCCGCAGTATTGTTAAAATGCCAGGACACTCCCATGAAGATTCTCCCCATGACTGGGTTAATGCCCTTGCTGACCTGCATGCCAAGCAAGCTGCTTGGAAAACCCCACTCCCTATTAGTTTGTCTTCTGTTGCATCTCCTGTACCTGGTCCCAAGTTAACATTGACCCCAGCAGAGCTTGCTGTAATCCAAAGGACCATGTCTGATCCCATCCAAGACAGGCTAAGAATAGAAAGGTGTAAAAAAGAAAATTAAAACCCTGGGCTCTGGTATGGGCCAAATGGATGCCCTGTCCTCCCTGACTCTCTGTGTAGACCTATGATGGAATACCTACATTCTTTAAGCCACTGGAGTCCTGAATCCAAGGCCAGTGCTTTATCCACTGCGCCACCTAGCTGCCCCCCAGCCCCATTCTTTAATTTGTTATCTGATAAATTTCGAATGTATGGGGCAGAGTTCTTATCGCCTTAGAAAAAGGGGGGAACAAGGGGTTTTTTTGCATAGCAGGGGAATCAATCACCACTACATATCTTTCAAAAAGGTATTATATAAATTTATAAATGATAAATCCACAGTTAATTTGATTTAAACAAAATCTGCCCTAAAAGAAATAACATGGTCTGAATGTGTGCTCTTCTATAAGGTAAATTAGGACTTAACAGTAAAAAGATTTGGTGTTAAAAACCTACTATCCCTGTGACCCAAAGAAAAGTTCTATCTCTCTCAGTTTACTTTTCTGTAATAGAGCTTACCTCCCAGGGTTGTGAGGATCATCTGATTGTAAAGTGCTTAGCATAGGGCAAGTGTTACAGAAATATTTTTCTGGGTGAAGTATAGAGCAAAAATGTTATGGGGAAAATTGGTGGGGGTGTGGTATAGGGGTTTTTAGGAATTCCTCCTTAAAGAATTGCACCCTTTTGCAGGCCAATCCAATTGGAGTGAAATAATGGTTTATTTGGGGGCCAGGGAGGGGAAGCCAGGAGAAAGGTCCTTGGACTTCTCATGTGGGGTGGGCATGGCACAGAGGCTTGTCTCTCTGAGATACCCTTTCTCCCTGAGCAGGAGACAGGCAGATACTTTTGTGGAGGATAGATGGTCGTGGTGATCCTTGAGTAATGACTTTGCTTTTAGTACTGATTATTGGAATTATTATTCTGAGTCTGACTCCAGTTATGACCATCAAGGACCCATGAAGCCTATGAAGTTGTTACATGTATGCACTGCAGGTGGAGTTCTCTTGGGAAAGGCTGGGAGACTGATCTTTTGGAAAAAGGCTGAGGTAGGCATCTCCTGACTCAGTTTCCCCAAATATTACACATGGAATGTAAACTCTCCCATCTGACCGATTTTAAGGCTGGCACACTGTAGTGACTATCTGCAGAACTTCTGCCTGGAGTGGACATATGGAATTTGGGTAAATATTAATCCCTGAGAGCATTGCCTCTCTTCTTTTATGGCAAATTCCTATAATCATGTCACTTGATTAGCATGAACACAATATTGGCTCTTCATCCCTAGGCTAACACTGTAATATCTGGGTGAGATAGAGGTATAAGATTCAAGCTATTTGGCTTAGAAATTCTAGTCACTTTTAGATTCTAAACAACTAGAATGTATAAGCATTTAAGCAGAAGTTTTCTGCCTCCTTTCTAATTTTGGCTGCTTTGCTTCTGTTTGTACAAACCCTTTTTAATTTAATGTAATCAAAGTCTTCCATCTTGCATTTCATAATATTCTCTCTCTTGTTTGGACATAAATTGTTTTCCTCTCCATAGATCTGAGAAGTAAACTATCCCTTCCTCTCCTAATTTATCTATGGTATCACCCTTTATGTCTAAATCTTGAACCCATTTTGACCTTATTTTTGTATAAGGTGTAAGATGTTGGTCTATACCTAGTTTCTGCCAGTCTATCTTCCATTTTTCTCAGCAGGTTTTGTCAAATACTGAGTTCCTATCCCAGAAGCTGGAGTCTTTGAGTTTATCCAAGAGGAGATTACTAAAGACATTTACAACTGTGTCTCCTGTGCCTAACCAATTCCAGTGATCCATCACTCTACTTCTTAGCCAGTACCAAATAGTTTTGATGACTTCTGCTTTATAGTATAGCTTCAAATTTGGTATGGCTAGCCACAGCCACCTTGTGCATTTTCTTGTCCATCAGTTCCTTTGATATTCTTGACATTTTGTTTTTCAAGATGGATTTATTATTATTTTTTCCAGCTCTATAAAATAATTTTAGGTAGTCTGGTATGGCACTGAATAAGTAAATTAATTTACATGGAATTGCCATTTTTATTATATTAGCTAAGCCTATCCATGAGCAATTGATAGTTTTCCAATTACATAGATCTGATTTTATTTGTGTGAAAAGTTTATTGTAATTGTGTTCATAGAGTTCCTGGGAGACTGTCAAGTATTTTATATTGTCTACTGTTACTTTAAATGGAATTTCTCTTTCTATCTCTTGCCCCTGAGCTTTGGTGGTTATGTATAGAAATGCTGATGATTTATGGGGGCAAAATTTATATCCTGCAACTTGGCTAAAGTTGTTGCTTGTTTAAAGCAGTTTTTTAGTTGATTCTTTAGGATTCTCTAAGTATACCATCATATCCTCTGCAAAGAATGAAAGTTTTGTTTCCTCCTTGCTTATTCTAATTCCTTTGATTCCTTTTTCTTCCCTCGTTGCTATAGCTAACATTTCTAGTACAATCTTAAATAATAGAGGTGATAATGGACATTCCTATTTCACCCCTGGATCTTATTGGGAATGCCTCTAATTTATTCCTGTTACATAAAATGTTTGCTGATGGTTTTAGGCAGATGCTGCTTATTATTTTAAGGAAAGTTTCAACTATTCCTTTGCTCTCTGGTGTTTTTAATAGGACCGTAGGTCTTGGGACATTATATTTGAAAGAGCAAAAAATTGGGGGTTTCAACCAAGAAAAACTTACACAACAAATTTGAGAATGATTGTGAATGGGGGGAAATGGACATTTGGTTAACTGACACACTTTCAGGCATTTGTGAAAAAAAGACCAGAACTCTGTGTTGTTTAAAAATCTAAATGTGGGTCCTAATCTGCCCCCCCCATGGGGGGGGAGCTGGCTAAAATCACTGATAAATTCAGCAAGAGTTTAGGCTTTCAAGGATTTGTTAAAATATATATTATAAGTTAGTGAGGATCCATCAGTATAGAAAATAAAATCAGGGTTTTCTAAGGGTGTGTCAAAAAGATCATCTTGAGATTTCTCAGATATGTCAACTAGGGAGTTGCAGTCATGCAAAGGTTCTCCTGAGAATGTCAAGTCAGGGAGCAGTATTGCTGGGTTAAGGACTGTACAATGCTTTAAAGTGAAGCTACTCCTCTCTGTTCATGTACAAAAAATAATAAAAGACTTACTGTAGTCTGGGAGTCGGGATAGGTGCTGATATCAAGACCCATTTGATTTCTGATATTGCTGAAAGATGCTGGGAATCCCGCTGTAAAAGTTCTGGGACAGAATTTTTGGTTAGAGATATGAGGCTTAGTAATTTCACCAAAAGAGGGTATCCATTATCTGTAATAACCCGCTGCTCCCAGAATAGCCCTTAACTGCTTCTTAGTAGAAGGAGCAGAAAGTTGTTGAGTAGTCTGGACACACTTAAGGATCATGTGCCAGCAGCCAAAAGAAAACCCAAATAAATATTCCACCTGAGGTAGACACCATTGTACCTTTAAGTTAGAGACCTTGTGGCCTCTGATGCAGCTGTAGGAACAAATAGGGGCTGTCTTCCTGGAAAATCTCAGCATTAGGTGCAGCAGCAGCTAGGAGTAAATCATCTGCATATTCAACTAAGGTGGAACCTTTAAAAGTAATGGAGGCTAAATCTTGTTGCAAAATTTGAGAGAATATTGTGGGACTGTCAACAAAACCCTGTGGGAGTCTGGTCCAAGTCCAGATGAAGGCAAACAAGTATTGGCAATATTTTTTTTTTTTGGTGAGGCAATTGGGGTTAAGTGACTTACCCAGGATCACACAGCTAATTAGTGTTAAGTGTCTGAGGCCAGATTTGAACTCAGGTTCTCCAGAGTACAGTGCCAGTCCTCTATCCACTGTGCCACCTAGCTGCCCCCTAGTATTGGGAATCTTGATGTACTGGTATCAAAAAGAAACCAGAACAGAGATCTACCACGGTGAAGCATGCTGCCTCGTGCAGGACTGAGTAAATGATACTAGCAGTGTTGGGCACTATTGGATATCTAGGTATTACATAAGAGTTAATTGCTCACAGATCTCATACAAAATGGTAAACAGACTTGGGCTTCTTAAGTGGCAAAATGGGAGTATTAGATAGGGAATAATGGCATGGGACAATTATGCCTTGGTTTGTCAAAGCCTCAATTATAAGTGTCATTCCTTCAATGGCTTCCCTAGATAAGGGATAGTGTGGAATGGATGGTGGTGAGCCCTTTGGTCTTAGTGGTAACAGGCACAGCAGATTTAAGAAGACCTACATCAGTAGAGGAGGAAGCCCACAGGGACACAGGAATATCAGAAGGGATTTCAAATGTATCTCCCACTGTTTCCTGAGTGTCTGAGATCAAAATTGGCAGTAAGTGGACAGTATCCTCTGGCACTTCCAGGGAGATGCCACTATCTGGAGAACAAGATGTGGTTACTCTAAGTTTACAAAGGAGGTCATGACCTAATAGATTTGCAGGAGAGTTTAGCATAAGGAGAAATGCATGTTCTATTGTTAATGGACTCATAGATACCATGTGAGGTGTTAATTTTGCAACTGTTTGAATTTTCCCTGAGACTCCAACTACATTTAGGGATCCAATAGATGTATATTCAGGGTCAGGTTTGCTCACTAGGACTGATCTTGAGGATCCTGTATCTAATAAACAATCATAGTAAGTATCCCCAACCCTAAGGGTTACATGGGGTTTATTATTCTGGGGAGGTGAATGGACTGGCACAAAAGGGCTAAAGATCTCAGGGTCTGGAAAGGTAAAATCATCAGATTCCACCATCCTTTCCCATCCCCTGCACCATCAGTCCTCTGTATCTCTCTGAAAGGATCTATGAATGTTTTGATTCTGCCCCTCTCTGAGAGGGTCTATAACTTTTAAGTTCCCTTTGCATAATCCTACAGTACTGATTTGTGTGTCCCCATCTATTGCACTAATAGCAAAATCAAGGGGGTGATAAACATTCTCAACTGTCTGACCCTGCTGTCTAGTGGTTTCCTGTAATGGAGCTAAAGTGCTCTGTCTGTTCCTTTCTTCCCTCTCATTTCCTTCAAAAATATATGTTGTTATTTCTTTAATTCTGTCATTACTCAGGGCATCCCAGCCTGGACACTACCTTTCAAAATATTTCCATATTTTTGGCAAGGATTGGTGAAGAAAATGGTTAAAGTATGCTTCTCTAGAATCTAATGTGTCCAATCTAGTATATTTGGCACTCTTACACAATCTATCATACAATCTATTAGGTCTTTCATTAGGTTACTATACTGGATCTATAAATTTTTGTCAGTTATCTGTCTTGCAAGCTCAGGATTCCATTGCCTTCAACAGTGTTTCCCTTGCTTCCTGAAACTTATCAAAATGCTATGGGATATTGGGGTCCCAGTTAGGGTCTTCTAAAGGCCATCAAATAGCAGCTATTCTTGAGGTTTCTAAGGAGTTCACTGCAGCTAATATATCAGCTCTTTCCCCTGGGGATAATATCATTTCCATGAGATCAGTAACATCAGTCCAAGTGGGCTGTTATACTTTGAAAATTTCTCCAAACTGGCTGATAACTGAAGTGGGATCCTTATCAAATTTAGGAATGTCTCATTTCCATGAACTGAAATCTTAGGGCCCAAAAGGTATGTATTGTCTGAGCTTTAGTACACTACCATTTAACCCCTGGGTGAGGATTTCTTGAAGGGGAAGAATTTGGGACTTTTATGTCTCCTCTAAACATGAATTTTCTGTGGTTGACATAGAGGAAATAGAGGGAGAGAAGATAGAATTTGGGCCACTTGGCATTCTATCCTGAGAAACTGGCTCAGATTCAAACTGAGACTTGGATCCCCCTTCTCTTGTATCCCCTTGTATTAGTTGCCTGTTCACTTTGCTCCAGACAGTCCAATAAAGTAAATGTTTATGTGGCCAGTAGCATAGGATGCTTTGCAAATGCCTCAGTGTTTGAGAATTAAATGACTCATGTTATGGCCATTCTTCCTCTAATATGCAATACTACATAAAACACAATCAGATAAGCTTTCCCTTAGTCATGTTTCATTTCACGGTAAGTTTTCCTTCATCCCAAAGCATGAGTATCTTACCTAATGGAGAGTCCTAGGGAATTTCTACCAAGAGTATATTAATATGCCTATTTTACCACAGCCCCACCAGCATTCGCCATGCCATTTTCCTTTTTTTTTTTTTTTTGGTGAAGTTTACTTTGTGAGTAACTTGGATTTGTTTTACTTTGCATTCTTCTTATTAGTAATTCAGAGCATCTTAAAATATGGATACTGAGAGCTTAGATGAATTCCTTTGAAAACTATATGCTCATATCCTTTGACTATCAATTGGGGAATGGCTCATTCTTTTTAATTTGAATTAATTTCTTATGTATTCTAGAAATACAATTTTTAATCAGAGAAACCTTTATCAGTTTTTCCTCTTATTTTAGTTGCATTGTTTTTCTTTTTGCAAAAACTTTATATTTTATGGAACTAAAATGTCCATTTTATCTTTTGTGATCCTCCTGTTATTGTTTGGTTCTGAACTCTTCCTCTACCCATAGATTTGGTAGGTAATCTATTTTTTTGCTTCTCTAATATTTTTATCTTTTTTGAGGTGGGGTGGGACATTGAGGGTTAAGTGACTTGCCCAGGGTCACACAGCTAGTGTAAAGTGTCTGAGGTAGGATTTGAACTCAGGTCCTCATGAATCCAGGGCCGGTGCTTTTTCCACTATGCCGCCTAGCTTCCCCCTGCTTCTCTAATTTTTAAAACATATATACCCTTTATGTCTGAGTCATTACCTTTTTTGGTATTATCTTCATATATGATGTGAATGTTGGTTTATGTCTGTTTTCTCCTAGACTGCTTTCCAGTTTTGTCAACAGTTTTTGTCAAAGGTCATTCTTACCCCCAAATAGCTGGAATCTTTCCATTTGTCAAACACTAGGCTATTGTGTATATTTGCTTCAGCACTGCACTATATTGTTTTGTTGATTACTGCTTTGAGGTATGGTTTGAGATCTGACCAGGATCCTTTCCTTCTCACTTTTGTTTTTCATGATTTTCCTTTAGCTTCTTTTTTTTTTTTTAATTTTTTTAGTGAGGCAATTGGGGTTAAGTGACTTGCCCAGGGTCACACAGCTAGTAAGTGTTAAGTGTCTGAGGCCGGATTTGAACTCAGGTACTCCTGACTCCAGGGCTGGTGCTCTATCCACTGTACCATCTAGCCGCCCCTTAGTGTTTTTTTTTTTTAAAGACTGAAATTGATATTGTATCTTGTCAAAATCCTTTTCTTCATCTATTGGTGATAGATGTGTAAGATATGTGATGTTCTTGTTATTAATACAATTATTTATGTTCCAGTCTTGCATAGAACCTGGTCGCAGTGTATACTCTTTGTCATGTATTGCTGTAGTTTTCTTGCTTATTAAAACTTTTGCATCAATATTCATAAGAAATCTTAGATGATAATTTTCACTGTGCATTTAACTGCCCTGGATTAGGTATCAAGATGATATTTGTATCATAGAAGGAACTTGGAAGAACCTCCCCTTATTTTATTTTATTTTATTCATTATTATATATATTTTTTTTGGTGAGGCAATGAGGGTTAAGTGACTTGCTTGCTCTCTCTCTCTCTGTCTCTCTCTGTCTCTCTTTCTCTCTCTGTCTGTCTCTCTCTCTTTCTTCCCCTTTTTCTCTCCCCACTGCCTATTTCTCTGCTACCTACAAATACACCTGGGTCTTACCACTCTTAAAAAAATCAGTCATTACTTGATCATCCATCTCTGTTAGCTATTGCCTTATATCTCTCTTCCCTTTCATGTCATTTCCTTGAGAAGCCACCCAGTCTCAAAACTCAACTCCATACTTTGACTCACCACCATATCTAATCTGTTTCAAGGTCCTGTTGATTTTACCTATGCAATTTCTCTCAAATAGATTATTTTCTTTCCTCTTAATGTATCCACCACCCTGGTGCCTGCCTGGACACAGTCTTCTGGTTATTCTCCTTCTCTCTAGGCTCTCCTCTCTCTAGTCCATCCTTTACTCAGATGCCCAAGTGATCTTCCTAAAGCTCAGGTATGACCATGTCATTCCTCCATCCTTCCACTGAATAAACTCCAATGATTTCCTATTATCTCCAGGCTCAAACAAAGCATTCCATTTGGCATTTGAATCTCTTTGCATCCTGGTCCCTTCCCACCTTTCCAGTTTTCTTACACTTTATTCTATTTTTCAATGAAACTGGCTTCCTTGAGTACAATTCTCCCAATTCTGGACATTTTTACTGACTCTCCCATGCTAAGAATTCTCTCTCTTCACCTCTGCCTCCTGATTTCCTTGACTTCCTTCCAGTTTCAGCTTAAATCCTGCCTTCTGCAAGAATTCTTTCTGGGGCAGCTAGATGGCACAGTGGATAGAGCACTGGCCCTGGATTCAGGAGGACCTGAGTTCAAATCCAACCTCAGACACTTAACACTTACTAGCTGTGTGACCCTGGGCAAGTCACTTAACCCCAATTGCCTCACTAAAAAAAAAAAAAAGAAGTCTTTCAAACCCTACCTCAATGTCATCTAAATTCCATCTAAAATGACCTCCAACTTGCCCTCTACAAATATTGTTTGTATCTAATTATTTCCATGTCATCTCATCTTTTCCAGGAGAATATGAGCTCCTTGAAGGGACAGAAGGTTTTTACCTTTTTTGGGGGGGGGGGGAGGGTATTCCGATGTAGAACTTAGTTACAGAGGAGAAAACTGAGGCTGAGAGACGGTACGTGACTTACTTAGGGTCACACAGCTAGTAAGTGTCTGGGTCAAGTTTTTAACTGAGTTCTTCCTCACTCCAAGTCCAACACTACCCACTACATCATCTCACTTCCAGTAAAAGATCCATAGGAATCAGAAGACATGGGTCCTACTCCCACTTCTGTCCTATTCACTTTAATTTTTTTATATATTTTTTTCAGGGCAATGAGGGTTAAGTGACTTGTCCAGGGTCATGCAGCTAGTAAGTGTTAAGTGTGAGGCTGGATTTGAACTCAGGTCCTCCTGACTCCAGAGCCGGTGCTCTATCCACTGTGCCACCTAGCTGCCCAACTTTAACAGGTCTTTAATGAACTCTTATTCTGTGTTCACATGATATGGATTGGCATGGGCAGCCCACAGAGTTGTTCCAAAAGTACATCCCTTAGTACATGAATAAATACCTTAGATAGCTTTTGCTAATGACAAACAATGGGGGGTAGAATTGAATAGGATAAAGAGAGTCAAATCAAATCAAGTTAGGAAGCATTTATTAAATGCTTATTTATACAGGCTCTGTGTTAAGTGCTAAAAATATAGATAAAGGCCAAAACAGCCCCTCTGTCAAGGTGCTCACAGTCTAATGGGGGAGACAACATGTAAATAACTACAGTGTAAAAAGAAAATAATCACAGGGAAAAGACACTTGGATTAAGGGGGTTTAAGAAAGGCATGTTGAAGAAAGTGAGTTGAGAAGGAGGTGGAGGAGGAGGGAGAGAGTTGACAACTAGAGAAAAAGTCTGAAGTTGTGAGATGGACTGTCATGTGAAAGGATGTCAAGGAGGCCAGCATCCTCCTTGCCACTGGATCATAGAATATGTAGAAGGAAGTAAGACATAAGAAGACTGAAAAGTTGGAAAAAAACAGGTTATGAAGGGCTTTAAAAGCCTAACAGAAGAGTTTATATTTGATCCTGGTGGTAACATGGAGCCACTGAATTTATTGAGTGTGTGTGTGGTGGGGGAATGGAGTGACATGAGCACACCTGTGCTTTAGGAGTGCATTTGTGAGTTTGTTCAGTGTTTTTAGTGATCTTAAGACTCCTTCCCAAAACCAATCCATACTTTTAACACCAATATTCTGCTGGCAGTGTTACATGTCCATGAATAATGAAAAACAAACATTTCCAAAGAATCAAAATGAAACTCCCCCAAAGCTGATGCACATGAGGTCTAATTAGTTTGCAGCAGGTCTCCAACAGAGAGTTGCATGCCAAAAGAAGGCTGTATAAACAGAAAAAAAAGTTTGGCAGTCATGTGTTGAGAATGTAGGATGATGGATGGATAGCTTGTGAGTTCCATTGATATCCAAGTGATGTTAAGAGAATAGCTAGAGGAAGGAAGAGCTGGGCTTTATGGGAGAAAATTACAGAAGCAGATTTCTGGTCATGATTTCCACATCACTAGATGTTCTCAAGCAGAGATGGAAGAGCACCTGTTGGGGATCGTGTACAGGGGATTCTTGGTCAGACCCAAGATGAACAATACTGGAACCGAGGCCCCTTCAGGTACTGGAGTCCTCTGTTTGTGGGAGAAATACGAATGATAAAACCTTGTTGGTCACAAGGTAAGAAACATCCCCACACCTAATGGTGTTCATGCTTTTATAGTTGGCATCCTCTAGGGCAACTCTTTGAGTCTATTAGAAGATCTAACACTGTTTGATTAAAGCAACATTTACAAATTCCATCTGTGCCCATGGAACTGAGCCAACTCTCCCCCAACAACACCTGACAGTAACTCTGCTCTAGAGTTTCCTGTCCTAACCATAGACCCCATTTCACTTCTGCTCCTGAGGTTGTTAACAAGCTTAACTTCTCAGTGAGCGATGAGAAAAGGGCTACTCCTGGGCAGGGCCAATCCCAGCTAGGGTGGAGATGAGGGGTGGCTCCAAAATATATCTATATATTGACACTACCAGGGTGCAGACTTTGGAGAGCAGAACTTGTTCCAATTATGGTGTGGTTGAGGATGATAGACAAGTGGAATGGGATGGAGAGTCAGGAGGGCAAGGAAGGGATCTTTCTCATTTTTGCTGCTTTATCCTGGGTACATATGTCTTAATGGCGATCAAGGCAGGTGAGTCTAGGGGGTTAGGTGGGTGGGAGGATGGGTGATATTGGGGGCTGAATTTGATAGGGGAGACTCAGACCCTGCTCTCATGGGAAAGGCACAAAATGAAAGACATTCAGGGAGGCAAACTAACAAGGACATTATGAGTAGAACCATCAGGGCAGGAGGTGTGTGATGGGATATCCCTTCTCCCCCAACCAATTAGAATAAATAAGTTTTATATATACAACTATTTTATAGTGTCTCATGCAAGTGACTAATCCCCAGTAAGAATTTAAAGGATATATGGCTGGTCTGTGACTGAGGCCACCAGGATAGTGAAAGGAAGGGAGGAATGAGAGTTAACAGTCTGTCTTTAAGGTGCTGTAATGTGAAGGACCTATAGTCAGGCTTATGCCCTTATCTGAAGAAGAGGGCAGTTTGGGAACCGCCAGGCTATTGAAGAAAGAAGGGCTACATGAAAAATGGAAAGAATGTCAACTGGGAAAGGATTTGAAAAGCAAGTGGAGGAGGAAAAGGACAAGACTCAAGTGCAGTGTTTCAAGGCACGACCCACACTTCACTGAGCGCCCACTTGGTGCTCCATGTAAACCAACTTTGATTTATTTTTTTGTTTGTGTCACTTTGTGTTGAGTTGACCATTCCTTTTTGAAACAAAGGCATCTGCAGGGTTCAACTAGCACTAATTCCCCAGGGTTGTGGGGAGGCTCAAAGGAGATACTGTAGGTAAAACACTTTGTAGTCTTTGAAGTGACATAAGAATGTCAGTGACGGTTGGGATTATTATTGTTTGAGATCTGTGATTTCATTGCTCTAGGGGACTCCTAAGGAGGAATCTCCCTCTATCCATAAAGATCAACATCTGGTTTTAGGGAGTTGTTGCCTGGGCCAGTGAGAAGCTAAATAGCTTGATCAGTATGTGTCAGAGGGAGGACTGGAACCTAGGCCTACTTCATTCAAATGTGGGCTCTCTATCACTATACTGTGTAGCCCTACTTAAGACCTAGGTTTCTATTACTATCATAGCTTCTACTACTACCAGGATGAAATGGCCATCATTCCTCTTGTCCATCTGCTTCTAGAGTTGAAGTGATAAAGATTTCAAGGAGCCTGCATTGGAGAAATTTACATTATAGTGTCAGGGTCGAGGGTTCAAGCCATTTACAGGAGTTGAGGATCAGAGATGATTAATAATTGACACATCAATTATTAATTATTAATTATTATCAATTATTAATTATTAATGTGTGTGTTTTATTATTGGGACAGTTCAGTATTTAAAGCAAAAAACCACAAAGTAATCAAATAGAGTCTCTGAAGGATGATTCTAAGAGAATAAGAGTAATTTTTCAACCTTTCAGCCTTGACATGTTAGAACTTGTTCCAGGCCTTAACAGGGCAAGGCTAGCACAGCTGAGTCCTCTCCAACCCTGGGAGACTGGCCAACCATTGTCTCTGGAAACTCTTGCTGCATCAGTGACCACAGCTGAGGTATGGGGAGGGGGAGCTCAGTCAGAGGGGCGATAGAGAGCCTTTTGGTTTTGCCACATTATAGTACTTTTATTTAGGTACAAATGCACTAATTTTGTACAATAGTCCCCTATATATTAAATAATCAAGAATGAGCGTGGGATAGAGACTTGTCCTAGCACCATTTCTATCTGAACCCCATTGACAACATCAAAGCAGCTATGAAGGCCATGCCTCCCTGAACTTTCTGTAAACCAGGGAGAAGTTGGCATCTACGTTTGTTTTGGAGATCCTTGGATCCTAGAGAGAGGGGCTTATCTTGGTAATGAAGTGGTACAGTGGATAGTGCCAACTTCTGGGAGTCCTGAATTTTAATCTGGCCTCAGACGATTAGTAGCTGTGTGACCCTGGGCAAGTCATTGGACGTCTGTTTGCTTCAGTTTCTTCACCTGTAAAAAGTGAAAAGGTAATATTGGCACTTACTTTGCAGTACTGCTGTGAGGATGAAATGAGATGATAATTGTAAATCACTCAGCACAGTACTTGGCATATAGTAAGAGCTATAGAAACATTTGCATCACCACCATCATCATTGTTAGTGAGACCAATAATTTAATAGGGAACAGCTTAATTGGTACAGGTTTGGGGTCCTAGCTGTCAGGGGCTGGTGCCTGTTATTCAAAACATAGAGGTTATTCTTTATGAGAAATGAGGATTTAAAGATACCCCTACTGGGGGCAGCTAGGTGGCGCAGTGGATAGAGCACCGGCCCTGGAGTCAGGAGGACCTGAATTCAAATTCGGCTTCAGACACTTAACACTTACTAGCTGTGTGACCCTGGGCAAGTCACTTAACTCCAATTGCCTCACTTAAAAAAAAAATAAACAAACAAAGATACCCCTACTGGTCTGTGGAGTATGGAGGCAGCTGGAAGGAACAGACCCCAACAATAAGGGAAATTGGGGGGTTCTCAAGAGAAAGCAGTTCTGGGGTTTCGTATTTTCTTAAGTAGACCAGCATCTCATCGTAAAATCCCCAAAGGAGATTTAGAGCTCTAGGGAACCATCAAGGTGATCTAATTCAAACTTCTCACTTTACAGATGGCCCAAGAAAAGGAAGTGACTTGATCATAATTACACATGGAGTAAACACCTGTGCCTGTACTCCTTGCTGAGGACAGAGCCCAGCCCAACATCAAACACACAGAAGCAAAAGAAGGGACTTTGGGGAAATGATAGCCAGAGGCTGTACACTGTGGGCACATCTATGGACGTCTCTAAGGGAAAATCTTTTAAAAAGAAGGGATCGAGGGCGGCTCGGTGGCGCAGTGGATAAAGCACTGGCCCTGGATTCAGGAGTACCTGAGTTCAAATCCGGCCTCAGATGCTTGACACTTACTAGCTGTGTGACCCTGGACAAGTCACTTAACCCCCATTGCCCCGCAAAAAAAACAACAAAAAAAAAAAACCAACAAAAAAAAGAAGGGATCAGTGTCCACATCAGTTCTGGTCTTTCTTTCCTTTATTTGCATTTTTCTATTAACTCTGTCACTGTGGTTTAGTGGAAAGCTGATCAGCCTTGGAGTCAGGTTGACCTGAGTTAAATTTCTGCCTCTGACACATGCTATCTATGTGATCATGGGAAAGCCAAGTAACGCCTTAGTTTTCCAAGTAACCGCCTAGAACTAAATATTCTGGCTTAGTTGCCGATACTCATGAATGGAGTGAGTTTTCAAATTAAAGTCTCCCCACACTGATGAAATCACAGACCTACCCAAAAAAAAAAAAAATTCAACCCCTGGAACCACCTACTACCCAATATAGGGCTCTGAGGAAGCTTCCTGTTTTCATTATCATACTTGGCCACCAGGGGGCATGCTGGTTTTTCTTGTACTCAGACCATTTTAGACATACCTTTTCCTCAATTCAATGGAGATGTTTTGATTTTTTTTTCAGGACACTTTACTTCAGATAATTGAAAAAAAAATGAGCATAGTAGCAAACAAACTGACAAAAATACAAGTTTATTCTCCCAATGTTTGGCTGTTGATTTGTTTGACTGGTACAATTTATGGGATACCATATCGGATTCTTTGTTGTCTGACCACCTTGATTGGCAGTGAACCACGAAGTCTCCCTTTTCAGTCTTCTGAAGTTTATCCTACTCGCTCTCTAAGGAGGAAATGGAAGGGAAACTCTTTCCTCCAGTCAATATTTCTTGGTTCAACATCTATTAGGACTCTAAGTCTATTAAAAGTAGGACTTGGGGGCAGCTAGCTGGAGCATTGGATAAAACACCAGCCCTGGATTCAGGAGGACCTGAGTTCAAATATGACCTCTGACACCTGACACTTACTAGCTGTGTGACCCTTGGCAAGTCACTTAACCCTCATTGCCCCGCCAGGAAAAAAAAAAAAAGTAAGAATTGAAGCTCCTGATTTTTTTCCCCAGCCAAGAAGTTCCATCTCATCCTGATGAAAGGCAAAAGGCACATTCTCCCAACTCCATGAGCATCAATTACCACTTTTCCATGCCATTGAGGGCAAACATCACAAACAACTTTATTTGTTCCTCAACCAAATAATACTTCAAATGCTAGACTGTATCCTATAATGATTCTTTTTCCCCTTAGTTTTCTCTTATCCATTTGAATAATTTTCTATTTCTTCAAATAACCCTCATCTAACATGGTCTTAATGCTATCTTAGTTATCATCTACTAAAGAAGCTTTATGAATGCCATTTCTAAAATATAGGACCCCAAACTGAAGACAATGACTGAGCTGTGAGAGATCCTGACCAGAGTGGCATGGAACTATCAGCCCCCTAGTTCTGGACATCATGCTTCTATTCTTGTACTTTAAGATGGCATTAGATGTTTGGCAGCCACTTGTTGATTCATACTGACCTTGAAGTCAATCAATCAGTCAATCAACAAACATTTATTAAGCTCTTACTATGTACCAGGCACTAAAGCCTCTTAGTTCTGTTTTCATATGAACTGTTGTTGGTTAACTAACACTGAACAGCAATTTTTGGAATATATTTAGAAATTTCTTTATGAGAATGGTATATGCATGCATTTGTAGGATTATATCATAGATTCCCTAATCCAGCTTCTTCATCTTGCATACTTTAATCAACTCGATATTTTAAGCACCTACAATGTGTAGGGAAGTTAGTTAGGCAGCTAGGTGGCACAAGGGAATAGAGTGTTGCTGGTCCTGAAGTTATCTGGTCTCAGACACTTAATATCTGTGTGACCATGGGAAATTCACTTAACCCTGTTTGACTCAGTTTCCTCACTTATAAAATGAGCTGGGGAAGGAAATGGCAAAGCATTCTAGAATTTCTGTAAAGAAAACCCCAAGGGGCAGCTAAGTGGTACAGTGGATAGAGCACCAGCCCTGAAGTCAGGAGGACCTGAGTTCAAATCCAGCCTCAGACACCTAACACTCAGTAGCTGTGTGACCCTGGGCAAGTCAGTTAACCCCAATTGCGTCACCCCCAAAAAAAAGAAAAGAAAAGAAAACCCCAAATGAGGTCACAAAGAGTTGGACATGTATGAAACAACTAAACAACAATAAAATTATCATAGCCTGGATATTGTTGTGATAGAGACACTTTAGAAACCTCAAAGAGCTATACCCATTTGAGGTGTATTATTTTACTAATTGTCATTATCATTTTAGAGAGTGATGATATTATCCCACATATGAACTATTCTTCCAAATTAGCTATTTTCTAAAATTTTAATATTCATGACTTCTACGCCTTTGTCAAAATCCATTATAAAAATGTCGAACAGATAGAACCAAGGACAGAGGCTTGAGGCTTTCCTAGAAACCTTCCTCCATATCCGATTGAAACATTAATCATCGCTTCATATGTCTATTCATTTAACCAATTCTGAATCTACTGAATCGCACTGTCACTTTGTTGCTATTTCTCAATCTCATACACAGGGATAAAATGAGAGACTTTGCCATATGGCTGAAGTATAGGTAGTATGTCTGCTTTTTTTTTTTTTTTTTTAGTGAGGCAATTGGGGTTAAGTGACTTGCCCAGGGTCACACAGCTAGTAAGTGTTAAGTGTCTGAGGCCAGATTTGAACTCAGGTCCTCCTGACTCCAGGGTTGGTGCTCTATCCACTGTGCCACCTAGCCGCCCCTGTATGTCTGCTTTTTACTTCATTTTCCAGTCTGGTAATCCTGTTTCCTTGCCCAGGGTCACACAGCTAGTGTCAGGTGTCTGAGGTCAGATTTGAACTCAGGTCCTTCTGAATCCATGGTTGGTGCTTCATCCACTGTGCGCCAGGTAATCCTGTTAACAAAGGAAAGGAATCTGATATGATCTATTCTTGTTAGAGTCTTGGTGGATTGCACTGATACCTGTTTTACTTTTAAAACACTGGGACATTATCCCTTTTATACATTTTGAAATTTTGCTAGTGTGTAATTGAAAATTCTAAATGTGCTTTCTAATCTGTCCCCCCAGTTTTTTGGGGAAACTGACTAAAATCACTGATAAACAAGTTTAGGGTTTTTAAGGGTTTATTGAAAAATAGTTAAAGAACGAGAAAGATTGAGAACAGAGTTCCTTTAACCTGGAGAGCCTAAATTTCCTAACCTCCTTCTTGTGAAGTCGACCGCCACCACAACGATCTCTCATGGCCAAAGAGGTGTTGTTCAGGTTCTATAATTTCCCTTTCCCCATTTTATTTCCTTTCCCTTAATCCTACTGATCCTGTTTGTGTTTTTTTAAGTTTGTTCTTGTTAAATAAATCCTGCTCTGTTTTGAGGGAGGCTGTTGGTCTCCTTCCTTGCCCCAATATTGCGGCGAGCCACCTAGCTAACACTCTCCAATTAAAAATGCGTCACTACAATACACACAGGGCAAAAGTCCCTGGAAACCCAACATGAAAGCAGCCAATATTACTGACTGCATATGATTGACCCCACCCCTATCTTCTTATGCTGTGTTGCTCTGTGTCTAAAGGACTGGGATGGATGAGTCACTCATACACCAGCATCTTTGTTGGGTTCCCACTCTCTTAGTCCAGTTGCAGCTCCTCCTGCCTCCCCCCCCCCCATGTTGTTGCTGTTCATTAGTTTTCAGTTGTGTCTGACTCTTCATGACCCCATTTGGGGTCCTCTTGGAAAAGATACTGGAGTGGTTTGCTATTTTCTTCTCCAGCTCATTTTACAGATTAGGAAACTGAGGAAAACAAGGTGAAGTGACTTGCCCAGAGTCACAAAGCTGGGAAGTGTCTGAGGTCAGATCTGAGCTGAGGAATATGGGTTTTTGTGATTCCAAGCCCAGCTCTCTTTCCATTGTGCCACCCAGCTATATCAGTTCCCCTTTCTGTAATAATACCAATGTGTACACAATCCTCTTTTCTCTTCCCTAAATGTGTTTCAATACTGAGGAGAGGGTCAAGGTTGGTACAGTGCTGACATGATCAGGTACTATCTTCTGAATAGACCGTACTCTTACTTAGTTATCCTATATGCCCAGTCCTATGCTAGATATGAAATGGAAGAAATATTGGGTGTCTTGCCCTCTTCTGACTTGTTTTGCTTCCCTACTTTTAATTTCTTTTCTTGTGCTATGGGCTAATAGGATAATAGGACCAGACAGAGATAGAAGGGGACCTTTGAGACTGAGTCCAACCCCTTTATTTTACAGTTGAGGAGAGCAAGGCACAAGGATGTTAAGTGATTTGCTCTGGTTACAGGATAGTAAGTTCTGATGCAGGATGTGAACTGGGGTCTTCCTGACTCCTAGTCCAATGCCTTAGCAACATTGCCACCCAGCTGCCTCCCAAGTAGCAAGGCAAAGGGATGAGTGGGAGAAGGCATGAGGGTTCTGGGCCCCCACATGCCTGACCTTTTCTCTTCCCCTCCCTTTCTGTCTTCAGCTCAGCACAAGCATGAGATACAGTTTACAGTGGTGGGCATGAGAAACTCCCTCTTGGACCTCACCATGGTGGACTTTGTAGATGACATCCAGGTGTTCTCCTAGGAGAAACAGAACAGGCAGCTCAAGGCCAAGGAGGTCTGGATCTCCCAGGCCCTGGGTGCCAAGTACATGGAGAAGACTCAGCTGAATTTGGTAGACCATGAGAAGTGCTTCCTCTGGTTCCTGAAGAAGTTGAGACAGAATGACATCAAGAGTGACAGTGGGGGACAGCTAGGTGGTGCAGTGGATAAAGCACTGGCCCTGGATTCAGGGCACTTACTGCCCTGCCTCCCCACCCCCACCCCCAGTCGTTCATTCTGACTCAGTTCTCAGTTCCAGAAGACACCTGTGCTGCAGTTGATTCAGAGGCACTGGGGCAAATTCCTCAGCCGGGTGTCTGGTGTGTAGGTCTGACTTCGGGGTTAGGCTTTATTTGTGGCCCAGCACGGCCCCCTGAAATCTATCTATAGCTGGAGAAAACTCTCAACCAGTATTTTTGTGTGTTTTTCTGCCCCAAGGGTTATTTTATTGCTATTTTTAGGGCCCATTGTATTAGGAGCCCTGTGCATTTAATGTCTTTCCTCAGCCATCTTGGCCCCGCCCCACCCACCTTTCTATTTCTTAGCCAATACCAGAAGTTTTTTTTGATAATTGCTGCCTTCTGGGGCGGCTAGGTGGCGCAGTGGATAAAGCACCGGCCCTGGATTCAGGAGGACCTGAGTTCAAATCCAGCCTCAGACACTTGACACTTACTAGCTGTGTGACCCTGGGCAGGTCACTTAACCCCCATTGCCCTGCAAAAAAAAAAAAAAAAGATAATTGCTGCCTTCTAATATTGGTACTCCCAAACTTCCTTTCCTTTGCATTCTTCCTTTGGATTCTTTTCTATTTCCATTCAATTCTCTTTAGATAACTATCATATCTAGTGCATTTAAAATTCTATTCACTTTCTTGATTTTTCAATTATTTTTTTTTGTTTGATTTAGCTAATTCTAAGAGGGGAAGATAAAAAGACCCCCATTACTATAGAACTGCTATCTCTCCCCTTGTCATTAATTTAGCTTTTAAAAAAAAATTTAGATGCCAATAGTATTTGGTGAGTTCAGTATCAATATTGCTTCATTTTCTATGGTACCTTTTGTTGAAATGTAGTCACCCTGTTTATCTCTTTCTCTTTTTTTTTCCAAAATAAATTTTTATTAATATTTTTGTATATCACCTATACATTTCTTTTTTCATTATAAAAGTATTTTATTATTTTGCAGTTACATGTAGAGATAGTTTTCAACATTTGTTTTTATAAGATTTCTCATTTCAAATTTTTCTCCGTCCCCCCCCCCCCAACAAGACAGCAGGTAATCTGGTTTTCTTAGAATAGCAATAACACTCATTAAGATCAGTTATGGGACTTGGTGATAGCTAGCTTTTTCATGATGCTTTAAGACTTGTGAAGCCCTTTAGAAACATTATCAAGGAATGATAGCAGAACAGAGAGACTATATACACCATGGCAATAACTGAGTCATGAGGAAATCAGTGGGGGTCTTGGAGAGGAAAAAATGGAGAATACTTTTCTGAAGGAAGAGAAATTTGGGACCACGAGGAGAGAAGATTGTTAGATAAGATTTTCGTATTAGATTATTTTAAAATTAGGTTTCTTTGCCATGAGAGAAGGATGAATCTGGCGAGTGTTTTGTACATAGTTGTTTGTATATTGTCTCCCACATTAGACTGTGAGCTCTTTGAGGACAGTCTTTGAGTCAACAAACATTTGTTAAACATCTACAATGTACCAGGGAATTTCTTGATTTTTGTCTGTTTCTCACCATGAATCAATAGGAATTAATGAAAAACAGGGGCTGCAGCAGTCAAGGCAGCATAAATAATAGAGAAATGGAAGTTCTACATCTTTTTTTTTTTTTTGTGGGGCAATGGGGGTTAAGTGACTTGCCCAGGGTCACACAGTGTCAAGTGTCTGAGGCCAGATTTGAACTCAGGTACTCCTGAATCCGGGGCCAGTGCTTTATCCACTGCGCCACCTAGCTGCCCCCCTACATCTTTCTTTAATGTACTGACATTTCAAAGATCTCCTGAGATGCCCTTGATTGACACCTAGGGTAGAAGGACAGGATGGGAGCTGTCGTACTTGAAGAGGGGAGGAGGAATGACCAAACCACCCCTTAGAAAGAATGAACAAAGAGATGGGTCGGGTAAAATGAGACTATATCACCAACTTGAAGGTTGGGTCTATAATGATAAATGTCATGTTTTGTTGTCTTCCAGGCTGCAGTATCCCAAGCATCAGAAGTCCCAGGTGGTATGATTTAGGGAGGTTCAGGTTCTTCACTTGCCTGGCCTGTTCCCTGGTCCATAGATCACCCCAGACCAACTTGCTAATCAACAAGCTTTGTGTGTTGTGGTTGTCAGCTCTGATGAGCCTGTGCCCCTCCCCAACCTGGGCCACTGCTACTCAAGTCCACCTCCTGGTCCCCAGCAGCAGTCAAAAACCCAAGTTCTGCCTCATCACCAGCATAGACCCCTGTAGTCTCCCCCCTGCCAAGAGCTCAGCCCTCTCACCAGACTGTGAGCTTAATTCCAGACAACATTGGCCCTTTAGCTGATGCAGAGTCTCTAAGGGTCTCCTTCTCTGGTGAGGCCTTCCTGGGACTGGATCTGTGTCAGGGTGACTGTGGGGTTGGGCTCCACTCCTGCCTCAGTATAGCAGCTCCCTCCCTCGACCTTCCAAGGCGTTATTGGGTAGGAGATGATCTCATCACGTTCTTCTGTGGGTTTTACTGCTCCAGGCATTGTCCTGTGGCATTATTTGATGTTTTTTGGAGTGATTGTGTCATGAGTTAGAGAGCTCACTGCCTTTCCTCCACCATCACCTGAAACCATGTTTCTTATGGAAGCACAGGGGGGGTTGTGAGAACATAATGGGTTTTGGGATGCCCAGAGGCCCCCACTTGAGGGGATAATATTAAGGTGGACTTTGCTAATTAACTCAGTTAAAGTTAACTCAATTAAAAGCACACCTACCTGAAAGCCTTGCCCTCAGACAGTGTGTTTTCTGAACTCTGACTTGAGCAATTTCTGCTCATGGACCACCCTCAAGTACAGTAAACCTATAGATTTCCAAGAATGCTAGCCTATTAGCGCTGAGTTGGATGGAAGGGTGGGAGGTAGGTAGTAAGGCTCTCAGACCGACTCATGGTAGAAGACTTGGAAGAAGAAGGAGGCCAGGCTGAGCTCTATCGCTTCTCTAAGCTCGATGGATCTTCTTAACTTTCTGAGCCAAGTGTTCTCTCTTGACTAATATTTGGTATGCTTTAATAAATGCGTAATGCCCCAAACTGTTGCTAAAGCTTCTTATTTATAAGTAGCAATATAGTAGAAACCGCACCTAATTATGTCTAAACTTGGCACAGAAATAAGGCAACCAGATATAATTTTCCATTCTACAAGTCACAGTTGCCTGACCTACATAACTCACCCCTAGTATCAGATGGAAGTAAAGCTCTAGGTCTGGGGCCAATGAGGCACTGCTAGGTCTCTTCCCATCTGGGATCCCAAGCACCTTCTGCCTCCTGGGTCTCTGCTGTAGGGTGGGGCAGGGGCATGAGGGCAAAAGGAAGGAATTAGAGAGGATGGCAAGTCCCTTTCCTGTTCAGACCAAGTTCACTTCCAAGCCTGACCCTCTCTGCTGCCCTCCCATTCTGGTTAGAATCTCTCCTCAGGGGGTAGTGCCTTTGTAAGTGCTCAGAGACTTCAAGTTCTATAATTTCTGGGTTGTCCTGTATCTATCCTAGGAAGAAAAGGACAAAACAATGTCTCCCTCACTCTGAGATCCTTCTCCCTCCCCAGGTCAGCTTGCAGACAACCAAAGCCTATTCCAAGGAGAGAGCCTGGAGCCAGAGAGAATGGCCCCTGGCACCCAGAGACCCTCATCCCAGGTGAGTGCAGCCCATCCACAGAGCTGACCAGCATCAGCAATGGTGGAATCCAACAGAGCCAAGGAAGCTCTATCCTGTGAAACACAGATTGTCCTCTGCAGTGCTGTCAGCAGAGCTGACATTGTCTGCCTGGATCTACTCATTTCCTTCTGCCTCAGACCACTCCAGTCTTGCCTTGTCTCTCTGAATCTTCCCTCTGTTTTGTTATTCTTATGTCAAGTCAAGTGGCTCCTGTGCCAAATACTGGGGATGCAAAGGAAGGTTTCAACTATAACAGGCCTTTGCCTCAAGGGGTTCACTGTCTAGTTGGAAGACAACATGGCAGCAGCTGGGTGCATCCAAGGTGTCTCTGCCATATAGATGGCAGGCACCCTCAGAGGGAAGGCTCTTGTAGTGTCAGGGACCAGTACAAGCTTGTTTTCAGAAGGTGAGGTTTTTGCTGAGATGTAAAGGAAGCCAGTGTTGGGGGGTGGGGGGCGGTTGTGACTTGGATCTGTGGACTAGCTCACCCAAAGAATTGCAGGCTCATCATGGATCTTGTGTTACAATAGAAAATCATTCATTTCTTTTCACCTAAGTCCAATTTTGTCCATCTTTTTGAGAATACACCCAAGAGGGGAGGGTCACAGGGAATGCTTTCTCCTTGTTCCTTATCAAGGGGGTTGGGCTAGACATCAGGAAGTGACAACCACACCTTTCTCCAAGTGGGTGCCAACAAAATCCTGAGAGTTTCTCAAGTCAGGAAGTCATGTGACTATAGAGAATCCAGAAATAGCCTGGCTATGCACACCTCAGACAGTGGGAACTGCTTACCAAGAGTGAGACTCCTAACAGGAGAAAAGACAGTATACACCCCAGATGGGAAATCCTAGGGGCAAATGGGCAGCCTTCCTTTTTACCTGTCTGATGACTTTTACTGGGTTTTTGTACCATCAGTGTTGGGGAACTTGTGGCCTAGATTGGAGGAGAGTGCTAGCTCACCCAAACTATTAGACACTCATCATTTTTCCTTATAGTTTTGGGTTCCAATATTTATCCCTACTTGCCTCCCTTCTGTGAGAAGGTAATCAATTTCATAAAGGTTATACATGTACAATTATGCAGAACATTACCATAAATATCATTTTTTTCTCTGGAGGAGGATAGTATGCTTCATCATGAGTCCTTTGGGATTGTCTTGGATAATTGCATTGTTGAGAATAGTTAAGTTATTCGCAGTTCTTCATCAAACAATATTGCTGTCTCTGTACACAATGTTCTCTTGCTTCTGCTCACTTCATTATACATCAGTTCATACAAGTCTTTCCAGGCTTTTCTGAAACCATCCTGCTTATTTCTTTTTTTTTTTTTCATATAAGGTATTTTATTTTTCCATTACATGTAAAGATAGTTCTCAACTTTCGTTTATACAAGCTTTACAATTTCAGATTTTTCTCCCTCCCTTCTCTCCCTCCCCCTTCCCCTAGACAGCAGGCAATCTGATATAGGTTATATCTATATATCTATATACATATACATATATATATATATACACACACACACACATATATATATATACACATAATAACATTAATCCTATTTCTGCATTAATCCTGTTACAAGAGAAAAAATCAGAGCAGTGATGCAAAACCTCAAAAAAAAAAAAACAGCACCCAAAACAAAAGAAATAGTATGGTTCAATCAGCATCTATACTCCACAGTTCTTTTTTTTTTTTTTCTTGGATTTGGAGATCCTCTTCTATCATGAGTTCTCTGGAACTCTTCTATACCATTGCATTGGTGAGAAGAATATAGTCCATCACAGTAGGTCAACACTCAATGTTGATGATACTGTGTACAATGTTCTTCTGGTTCTGCTCATCTCACTCATCATCAGCTCACATAAGACCCTCCAGGTTTCTCTGAACTCCTCCTGTTCATCATTTCTTACAGCACAATAGTATTCCATTGTATTCATATACCACAACTTGTCCAGCCATTCCCCAATTGATGGGCATCGCCTCAACTTCCAATTCCTTGCTACCATGTAAAGAGCAGCTATAAATATTTTTGTACATGTGGGTCCCTTTCCCCCTTCCATGATTTCTTTGGGAAAAAGACCTAAAAGTGGAATTGCTGGGTCAAGGGGTATGCACAGCTTTATCGTCCTTTGGGCATAATTCCAAATTGCTCTCCAGAATGGTTGGATCAGTTCACAGCTCCACCAACAATGGAGTAGTGTTCCAATTTTTCCACAGCTTCTGAATATTTATTATTTTCCTTTTTTGTAATTGTAGCCAATCTGATAGGTGTGAGGTGGTACCTCAGAGTTGTTTTAATTTAATCTCTCTAATCATTAGAGATTTAGAGCATTTTTTCATATGGGAATAGATAGCTTTGGTTTCTTCCTCAGAAAACTGCCTGTTCATATCCTTTGACCATTTCTCAATTGGGGAATGACTTGGATTCTTATAAATTTGATTTAATTTCCTATATATTTTAGAGATGAGGCCTTTATCAGAAGTACTGGCCACAAAAATTGTTTCCCAGCTTTCTGCCTCCCTTCTAATTTTGGATGCATTGCTTCTGTTTGTACAAAATGTTTTTAATTTAATATAATCAAAATCATCCATTTTGCATTTTATAATATACTCTATCTCTTGTTTGGTCAAAAACTGTTTTCCTTTCCAAAGATCTGATAGGTACACTATTCCTTTCTCTCCTAATTTACCTATGGTATCACCTCTTATGTCTAAATCATGTATCCATTTTGACCTTATTTTAGTATAAGGTGTAAGATGTTGGTCTATGCCTACTTTCTGCCATACTATCTTCCAGTTTTCCCAGCAGTTTTAGTCAAATACTGAGTTCCTATCCCAGAAGCTGGAGTCTTTGGGTTTATCAAACACTACATTACCAGTGTCATTTACTACTGCATTTTCTGAGCCTAGCCTATTCCATTGATCTACCACTCTATTTTTTAGCCAGTACCAGATAGTTTTGATGACTGCCGCTTTATAGTAAAGCTCCAGGTTTGGTACCGCTAACCCACCTTCCTGTGAATTTTTTTTCATTATTTCCCTGGATATTCCTGATTTTTTTTTGTTTTTCCAGATGAATTTTGTTATTATTTTTTCTAGCTGTATAAAATAATTTTTAGGTAGTCTGATTGGTATGGCACTGAATAAGTAAATTAATTTAGGCAGTATTGTCATTTTTACTATATTAGCTCTGCCTATCCATGAGCAATTGATATCTTTCCAATTATTTAGATCTGATTTGATTTGTGTGAAGAGTGTTTGGTAGTTGTGTTCATAGAGTTCCTGGGTTATCATTTCTTAAAGTACCATAATATTCTATCGCCATCATATACAACATCATTTTTAGCCATTCCCCAATTGATGGGCACTCCTTTGATTTCCAATTCTTAGGCAAGTCAAAAAGAGCTACTATAAATATTTTTGTAAAAATAGGTAGTGCACCCAGGCAAGAAATGGGGAGATATGTGAGCTGACCCTCTTCTCTTGTGGAGGTTTGGAGCACATGATCTCCCCCTTGGTGGTGAAGTGAGAATGAGGGAGGATGGATAATGAAAAAGATGTGTAAGAGCTTCTGATAAGAACAAGTTCAGGGGCAGCTAGGTGGTGCAGTGAATAGAGCAGTGGCCCTAGATTAAGGAGGACCTGAGTTCAAATCTGACCTCAGACCCTTGACACTTACTAGCTGTGTGACCCTGGACAAGTCACTTAACCCCAATTGCCCCACCAAAAAAAAATTCTTTGTAAGAACAAGTTCAGGATTTAATAGATTTAAAAAGGAATCAGATAGATTAATGGGTTCAATAGATTATTTATCAATCCATAAAACTGAAGAATTCCTGCATGATTGTTCATAACTTGTGTGAAGAATCATGTCATGGGACTCCCCTTGAAAAGGAAAATTGGTAATTTTGTGGGCAAGGTAAAAAAATATGGTTAAAGACTCTTCCTTAATTGCTCTAATTTTCAATAATAGAAACAAAGGAAACAATGAGAAATATAGGTTACAAATAGGACTTTTTTTTTTAGTATTTTTGGGGGGTCAAGGAGGCTTAAGTGACTTGCTTAGGGTCACACAGCTACTAAGTATCAATTATATGAGGCTGGATTTGAACTCAGGTCCTCCTGAATCCAGGGCTGGTGCTTTATCCACTGTGCTACAATCACATATTTTGAGGAAAAAATATAAATGGCAAAAAAGTGTAGATATGTTTATCTATATGAAAAAGAATTGCTGCACACAATGATCCAGGACAATCCCAAAGGACTAAGGATAAAGCATATTCTCCACCTCCAAAGAAACTGATTGAATCAGATTGGCTGAACACAGACTGAAGCATGCTATTTTTCACTTTCATTTTTAAAAATTCATGTTCTTTTATACAAAATGATGAAGATAGTAATGGTTTTACATGATTGCACACGTATAACCTATATCTGACAGCTTGCTGCCTTAGGGAGGAAGGGAGGCAAGGAGCTGAAGAATTTGGAACTCAGAACTTTAAATAAAGATGCTACCCACCAAAAAAGAATTAAGTAAATAACTAAACAAATAGAGATTGAAAATTTAGGTTGAATATATAAATATATTATTTTAGTAAGCATTATTTAACAAGAGAAAATAGAATTGCTCCAAAATAACAGAACCTCAAAGAGTGGATCATACCATTCTGATTGAAATGGAAGTGCATCGAAAACCAGGTACATTGTCCAAACTCAGGTTCTGGATGTAGCCAATTGGAAAAATAGATGACCCCTCCCAGGTATCAAAGGATTTGCAGATAGAGCTGCTCTCTTGTGTGTTATTCATCAGTCTGCTTCTCAACTGTTTGTTTTGACTCTTGGTCCCAAATATTCTAAAGCTTGAGGGGTATGTTGAAATCATTTGTTTTTCCTAAATAAATTGTCAGTGTCTTATGGATTAGTGCCATCTTCAAACCCAGTCAATAAAAAATTATTTTTAATGGATGAATGAGTTCTGCTTTCCCCATCACAGTTATTATTTCTATATAAATATATATTAAAATGAATGAATATATTCAGTTACCTACTGAAAGCAAACATAAAGCAAAGACATGAGATGTCTTTGGCTTTGATACATAATCATGTATCCCGTTACATAATCCATGGTACGTGAAACCCTCAATATTACAATAGATAACTTTTCTTCACTCTTCTGGAAACAGTCCCATAACTCTCTCTTCAGCACAGATTGCAAGATGTGTGTGTGTGTGTGTGTGTGTGTGTGTGTGTGTGTGTGTGTGTGTTTATAAATATGTATAGATAGATATAGATATTATAGGGGCAATGAAGTTTAAGTGACTTACTCAGGGTCACACAGGTAGTAAGTGTCACATTCTGAGGCCAGATTTGAACACAGGTCCTCCTGAATCCTGGGTCAGCACTCTATCCATTGTTTTACCTAGCTGCCCTATAACGAATATTTCTTAAGAATCCCCTTCATAAGGATCTGATTTCAAATCCTGCCTCAGACACTTGACACTTATTAGCTATGTTGCCCTGGGTAAATCAATTAACCCTCATTGACCTGCATAAAAAAGGGGGGTAAAAATCCCCCTCATAATTAGGTATGAATTTATTTCAGCCATTTATGAAATTAACTTGGGTCTTTTTCTTTGCTCTCTTCTCAGTGATTACTAGTAATGTTTTTCACCCCAGAGTACACAATATTTGAAGATTTCTCACAAACTTTTTTTAATTAATAATTTTATTTTTTTCCCGTTACATGTAAAGATCTCAACTTTTATTTATACAAGCTTTCCAATTTCAGATTTTTCAGATTTTTCTCCCTCCCTCCCTCCCCCCCTCCCCCTTCCCCTAGACAGCAGGTAATCTGATATAGGCTCTCTCTCTCTCTCTCTCTCTCTCTATATATATATATATATATATATATACACATAATAACATTAATCATATTTCTGCATTAGTCATATTATAAGAGAAAAATCAGAGCAATGATGAAAAACCTCAAAATAGAAAAACAACAGCACCAAAACCAAAAGAAATAGTATGGTTCATTCAGCATCTATACTCCACAGGTTTTGTTTTTTTTCCCTGGATTTGGAGATCCTCTTCTATCATGAGTTCCCTGGAACTCTTCTGTACCACTGCATTGGTGAGAAGAATATAGTCCATCACAGTAGATCAACACACAATGTTGATGATACTGTGTACAATGTTCTTCTGGTTCTGCTCATCTCACTCATCATCAACCCACGCAAGACCCTCCAGGTTTCTCTGAACCCCTCCTGCTCATTGTTTCTTACAGCACAATAGTATTCCATTACATTCATATACCACAACTTGTCCAGCCATTCCCCAATTGATGGGCATCGCCTCAACTTCCAATTCCTTGCTACCAAATAAAGAGCAGCTATAAATATTTTTGTACATGTGGGTCCCTTTCCCCTTTCCATGATCTCTTTGGGAAAAAGACCCAAAAGTGGTATTGCTGGGTCAAAGGGTATACACAGCTTTATCTCCCTTTGGGCATAATTCCAAATTGCTCTCCAGAATGGTTGGATCAGTTCACAGTTCCACCAACAATGCATTAGTGTTCCAATTTTTTCCACAGCTTCTCCAACATTTATTATTTTCCTTTTTTGTCATTTTAGCCAATCTGATAGGTGTGAGGTGGTACCTCAGAGTTGTTTTAATTTGCATCTCTCTAATCATTAGAGATTTAGAGCATTTTTTCATATGGGAATAGATAGCTTTGGTTTCTTCATCAGAAAACTGACTGTTTATATCCTTTCTCACAAACTTTTTATAAAATTTCATAACATGCCCCTTATGACATGTAATATCCCCTCTGGTGAGGCAGAATTTCACACTCCTTGCTTTTTTCTCCATAGAATCTCATACGTCACTCATTGAGTACATACCTTCTCTCTCAATCTGTGGGAAGAAGCATTTCATAGTAAGACATTTCTCCAACTTTTATTATTCAAAAATGATTCTCACTTCACATACAAAATGTTTTTTCTCAGTATTCCATTGGGTTCTTATTGGATATGGTCTCAAATGCTGAGTCTGACACACATCAAGATTAGAGGAGTTTGGGGCAAATTCCTTCTGTGCTTCAGTTTCTCTCTCTAAGTTGATGAGGGTTGGACTAGATGAATTCTGCAGTCTTTTTCAGCTCTAAATTATATTAATTTTCATGGTTTAGGAGTTGGTGACATTCCAGGATGTGGTTGTGGATTTCACCAGGGAGGAGTGGTGCCTCTTGGACCATTGTCAGAAAGAGCTCTACAAGGAGGTCATGCTGGAGAATGTCCAGAACCTGCTTTCTGTAGGTAAGGACCTTTTCCCTCTGGTTACTCTGAGCTGCTAACATGATAGCTCATTGCTCCTAATCCTGCCAGGCATAGTGAGTTGATCCTGATTCTTCCTTCTTTGTTCCATCAAATTGCAGTGCAGATGTTGGGAAAGGAAGAGAATGGAATAAGCATTCATAAGGGAATGAGCAGTCTTGCTGCACATCAAAGAATCGACCCTAAAGAAAAACCTTATGGATGTAATCAGTGCGGAAAAGCTTTCACAGTACGATCCAGTCTTGTAGCATATAAGAGAATCCACACTGGAGAGAAACCTTATGAATGTAATAAGTGTGGAAAGGCTTTCGTAGAGAGTTCCCGTCTTGCTGTACATCAGAGAATCCACACTGGAGAGAAACCTTATGAATGTAATCATTGTGGAAAGGCTTTCATAGAGAGTTCCCGTCTTGCTGTACATCAGAGAATCCACACTGGAGAGAAACCTTATGAATGTAATCATTGTGGAAAGGCTTTCATAGAGAGTTCCCGTCTTGCTGTACATCAGAGAATCCACACTGGAGAGAAACCTTATGAATGTAATCATTGTGGAAAGGCTTTCAAACAGAAATCACATCTTGCTGAACATCACAGAATCCACACTGGAGAGAAACCTTATGGATGTAATCAGTGTGGAAAGACTTTCACATTCAGTCGCAGTCTTGCTACACATAGGAGAATCCACACTGGAGAGAAACCTTATGAATGTAATCAATGTGGAAAGACTTTCAGAAGAAACTCTAATCTTGTGGCCCATCAGAGAATCCACACTGGAGAGAAACCTTATGAATGTAACCAGTGTGGAAAGACTTTCACATTCAGTTACAGTCTTGTTATGCATAGGAGACACCACACTGGAGAGAAACCTTATGAATGTAATCAGTGTGGAAAGGCCTTCATACAGAAATCACATCTTGATGCACATCAGGGAATCCACACTGGAGAGAAACCTTATGAATGTAATCATTGTGGACAGACTTTCAGAAGGAGCACTAATCTTGCTGCCCATCAGAGAATCCGTACTGGAACGAAACCTTTTTTTAAATGTAACCAGTGTGGAAAGACTTTCACATTCAGTTGCTGTCTTGCTATGCACAAGAGAATCCACACTGGAGAGAAACCTTATGGATGTAATCAGTGTGGAAAAGCTTTCACAGTACAATCCAGTCTTGTTAGGCATAGGAGAATCCACACTGGAGAGAAACCTTATGAATGTAATCAGTGTGGAAAGGCTTTTACACAGAACTCACAACTTGCTAAACATCAAGGAATCCACACTGCAAAGAAACATTAGGAGTATAATCAATATGACAAGACCTTCAGGCCATAATCTCTTATTTCCTATCTGAGAATTCCTATTATATAGAAATCTTTTCCCTGTGACAAATGAGGAATTGTATTCAGTAATTGTTTAGAGCTTGTTCAAAATTAGATAATTCTTTTCTTTTGCTTTTTTTTTGGGGGGTGGGGGCAATGAGGGTTAAGTGACTTGTCCAGGATCACACAGCTAGGGTGAAATGTCTGAGGCTGGATTTGAACTCATGTCCTCCTGAATCCAAGGCCAATGCTTTATCCACGGTGCCACCTAGCTGCCCCATGATAATTCATTTTTATGAGCAGCTGTATATGAACTCAATGTAGAAAGGCTTTCAGGCAGATATCATATTTTTATCTAAGAGGATTCACCATGGAAAAAAGAGTTAACTAATGTGCCCAAGGCTATTTGTCTGAAGGAGAGTGATGAATAGACAAAAGTGATACTGCAATGAACGGGTATAAAAGCAGTGGTTGTGGAAAGAGCTTCACCTAGAGCTCATATTTGACTGCACTTTGGAACAATCTTGCTGGAGATAAAACATAGATTTAATTAATGGTGGAAGCCTTCTAAACTCCCCAAATTTCAACCTTTTCATGAAATCCTATAAATGTAATGAATTTTCTGAAATCCTGCTATTTGTCATTACTCCTCATTATTTTATGGCATTCAGATACTTATCATTTCTTTAGCCATTCTCGAATTGATCAGTAATCACTTTGTTTCTTGGTTTTTCTTGCTATAAAAATTCCTTGTAAGAGAATGGGATGATAGAAGGGTAAATCTGCTGGGGAAGACAGGCTAGAATGGGATCAGGAAATTGACTTACTATTGTGAGATATTATTACCAGCCCCCCTCCGTTGAGAGAGCATGGGTTGACCTTTCTAATGTCAAGCCAGAACTTGGAAGTTACTTCACAAAACCTTGTTCCTGCCAGAGGATCTGGGTTTTTTTTGTTTGTTTGTTTTTTAGTGAGGCAATTGGGGTTAAATGACTTGCCCAGGGTCACACAGCTAATAAGTGTTAAGTGTCTGAGGCCAGATTTGAACTCAGGTACTCCTGACTCCAGGGCCAGTGCTCTATCCACTGCGCCACCTAGCTGCCCCTCCTGCCAGAGGATCTGAACTCTGACCTCAGCACATTCTGTTCAAGGACTGCCTTCAAGTTACATCAATCAATGGACTTGAATGCTATCAGCCAATTACCTTAAAGCAGTGTGTGGGCACAGCCTCTTCTTCCTGACCCACAGGGAGCTTCCACTTGGAAAGACACAGGATCTTCCTCTTGGTAGACTGGGTCTGCTAGGTGGAGGCAGCTTTTTCTTCTCTCTCTCTCCTGTAGACCTTAGCTGGGCTGTCCTATTCTTTCAGACACGTGTTCTGTCTTTGCTAACCTCTACTATAATTTAATAAATGCTTAATGCCTAAAGTATTGCTGAAGCTTCTAATTTATAAGTAAATCCAAGCTAGCTTTTCCCATACTGGGGGACAGGTAAGGTGACCACACATTTAGTTTTACCTGTCACAGTTTGGCTGACCATGAGGCTGACCCCTCAATCTTCTGATCTTCACTGCAAAACAAGTTGGGTAAAAAATTTTACATTTCTCCTATGTGCCTGTCCCTTTTTTATTTCAAAGTACCTGCTTTTTTCCTTTTAAATTTTCAAATGGGTTTCTTTAACCTCTTAAGCACCCCTTTTCTAACTTTAGCCTGGTTAATCAGACAAGGAAGGTAAAAGATCATATTAACAGTTGGTCATTTTGAATTTAATGAATTTTTAAAATTTCTATTCTTATTTTTACCTGGCTTTGTGTTGTGGCAAGAAAAGGTTTGTTTTTGGGTTTTTTTGGTTTTTTTGAGGTGACAAAGGCTTTATTTTCTTCTCATGAGAAGGAGGCACCCTAGTGTGCAGCTAGTGGGTGCCCAGAAAGGGGGCTCGCAGGCCCTGTTTTATATCCTAGTCCCTAACGTGAATGGACCTTCCCCTTTTTCATCACTGGTCGGGGTTACAATCTACACGCAAAAACTAGCTAATCGGAACACAGTATTCCCACCCCTCTTCCTTGTATGGGCATAACTCAGGACTGGACCTTATACTTCCTTATATGGACAGAACTCTGGAGAGGACCTAATTGAGACCAAGGCTCCTTGAACCATGTGACCTTGCTAACCTGAAGGGGAGGAGGGGATCTGAGACCTTTGTCCTACAAACAGGTCAGGGGAGTAAGACTGACTGTTATATCTACATTGAGAGGAGACAATTACCCATTTCTCACAATCCCTCCTCTTTATTTTTGACTATTTGGCTCCTCTCATTCCATTTATTGAATATTTCCTCTGCCTTTTGGTCTAAATCTGTGACTCCTATGCTATCTAGGCAGATTAGAGCATCAGATGACCCTTTTTGCCCCTCTGGGCTGTGTTTCTTTCTTGATTTAGACTCAAGATTTGGAGAAATGCTCAGATGCCATGGTAAAGAGGGTGGCCAGCCACACCAACCCACAAGTCCCAGCCCAGTTAGGGGGTAAGGTTGATCTTCCACCACAATACCACCATAGGTTGGCTCAGGGGAGGATCAGGGATGAAAAATCTACCAAGTTGTTCTCGGTTACTTCCCATGTTTGGACACAACTCATATTACCCAAGACCAGAAAACCTCTCACTTATCTGGAGAGATGGGCAGGATGGTTTCCTGGTACTCCAACAAAAGTGGGTATGATCTTTTCTGCTGTCCTTTTTATCACAGGGAAGAGTAGCTCCAAATCCCTGCAACTCTCACCCTTTGCCAACTTGTTCTGGTATAATTGAAGGAGACACCAAAACCCCTCCAGGCTAATCTGGACTTAGAGTATGGGTAGCTGGTCTTCCCAAAGCAATAACCCATTCCATCTGAGCATTTGAATCTCCAAACCCAGTCTCTGTCTCCACTGTCTGTCTCACATCCTTAACTTCACTGGCCTGTTGGGTTTCCTAATTTCCCTTCTGGACTTGGAGAGGTTATTTCTGGAGTCTTAAAAAGATAGGAGGATGTAGGATCCATGAGATTTTCAAAGGATATTCCTATTCTTCCTACGGGATCAGTTCTTCCTTCAGATGCCCATATACCAAAATCCTTTTTGCTCCTCCACTACTTGTTTGCCTGAGCAGCTCCCACTACCCCAAAATGTTACCTCCCTTCCCCTTTTTTGTACCAGGCTTAGTATATCATACATTAAAGTCTTTTTAAACTTTACCCTCAGTCAATCAGATTCCTTATTAACAGTCCACTGCTCATGTTTTGGCTCTGGTTTTTCTTCTGGAAAAGGTACCCCTTTTACTTGAGAGTAGTGAGTCCAGTTTTGCTCCTCAATCTTCACTGCAATGTCGGTGAAAAGTAACACCAGGAACAGCCCTTCCCAATCGGGCTCCAACTTGTTGCTCTTCCAGGCTCTTATCTATACCCAGTCTCCAGGCTTAAATTGGTGAGCTGGAAACTCGAGGAGTCTGGGCCAGAAGTCCCTTCTGTCAGAGTAAAGAAACAGAGTCAGAGAGGCCAGAAATATCTGAGAAACATGCTTTTCATTTCTATTATTGGGAACTCTGTTTCCCTTCCCAAGTAAGGATACATTTAAGGCTTGGCATACCCAATTTTCATTAGACCCAAATTTAGGCAAAAGGACTGAACCTCCCTTGAGGGGAATCCCAGCCCATATTAGGCAACAATATAATATTTTATCATTCTCTTCTTGCATTTTCCTCTATACTTCTCAAGCTTATCCCAAATATCTAATTTGTCTCCCAAAGGGCTGTCTTTGGGAATTTTAGGGAGGTGTACTTCCTTTTCTGTGTTACTAGACATGGCATTCGTCATCTTTAATGAACCCTTTGAATTCTTGGGGACCACCCCTGCCTGGCACACTACTTGGCATCTCCTGGCACATTGCTTGGCACACCTGGTGCTTACGGACTCCAATCGCCTGGCACACTGCTTGTCCTGGTTGGCACCCCTGGTACCTATGGAACCGCCTGACACCCTGGTTGGCATGCCCGGCACCTTGGCACCCCAGGTACGTATGGACTTTAACTGCCTGGCACCCTGGTTGGCATGTCTGGCACAAGAAAAGTTTTTAATGTCAAGAAGAGGATTAGAAATAATACACCCTATATATCTATCTATCTATCTATCTATATCTATATCTATCTATCTATATCTATATCTATCTATCTATATAGATATCTATATATATAGATATCAGATTACCTGCTGTCTTAGGGGAGGGCAGAGGGAGGGGAGGGAGGGAGAAAAATCTGAAATTGGAAAGCTTGTATAAACAAAAGTTGAGAACTATCTTTACATGTAACGGGGAAAAAAGCAAAATACTTTATTAATTTAAAAAGAAAAAAAAAGAAATAATACACCCAGTGAAATTCCCTAGGACTCACCATTAGGAAAGCTACTCATGTTTTGGGATGAGGGAAAACTTACCATGAAATGAAACATGACTAAGGGAAAGCTTATCTGACTGTGTCTTATGTGGTATAGCATATTAGAGGAAGAATGGCCACAACATGGGTCATTTAAATCTCAAACACTGAGGCATTTGCAAAGCATCATGTGCTACTGGCTACGTAAATATTTACTTTGTTGGAAAGTCTGGGGCAAAGCGAACAGGCAACTGATACAGGGGAATACAAGAGAAGGGGAATCCAAGCCTGAGTTTGAATCTGAGCCTGTTTCTCAGTCTGGAATGTCAAATGGCCCAAATTCGATCTCCTCTGCCTCTGTTTGCTCTATGCCAACCACAGAAAAGCCCCACATTCTTCCCCTTCAAGAAATCCTCACCTATGGGCTCAATGGTACTGTACTAAAGCTCAAACAATACATACTTTTTGTTCCCCTAAGATTTCAGTTCATGGAAATGAGACATTCCTAAAATTGATGAGGATTCCACTTCAGTTATCAGCCAGTTTGGAGCAATTTTCAGAGGATATCAGCCCACTTGGGCTGATGTTACTGATCTCATGGAAACTATATTATCCTAGGAGGAAGGAGCTGATATATTATCTGCAGTGAACTCCTTAGAAACCTAAAGAAAAGCTGCTATTTGATGGCCTTTAGAAGACCCTAACTAGGACTCCAATATCCCTAAGCATTTTGATAATTTGTAGGAAGCAAGGGAAACATTGTTGAAGCCAATGGAATCCTGTGCTAGCAAGCCTGATAACTGGCAAAAATTTGTACATACCATTCAGGAACCTAATGAAAGACCTAATTGATTCTATAATAGATTGTGTAAGAGTGCCACACAATTTACTAGATTGGACCCATTAGATTCTAGAGATGCACACTTTATCTCTCTCCATTTTGTGCACCTATCCTTGCCACAAATATTGAAATATTTTGAAAGGCAGTTTCCAGGCTGGGATGCCCTGAGGACTGACAACATTAAAGAAATAGCAACATATATTTATGAAGTAAATGAGAGGGAAGAAAGGAACAGACAGAGCACTTTAGTTCCATTATAGGACACCGCTAGACAGCAGGGTCAGGCAGTTGAGAATGTCTATCAACCCCTAGTGGCTTCCACCAGTCACAGATGACCATGGATCAGCCACAGTGTGGCTGTGCAGTCCAATACAGGAGCTGAAGCTCTTGCCACAACAAGGACATCAGAAAACTGCGCTCTCTGTTGCCCATTGGTTCCTGCGTCTCATTCATTTTTCTTCCTCCAGAGCTTGGAGGCCCATCTCAGCTGCGCGCAAGATGTTCCTGAGTACTGAACTCCATCGGGCATGGTCCTTGGCCATCTCCTCCCAGCTGTCGACGTCTATTCCCAGAGCCCTCAAGTCTCGCTTGCATACATCTTTGTAGCGAAGCTGGGGGCATCCAGCAGGTCTTTGGCCTGAGACTAACTTGCCAGAGAGTAGGTCTTTAGGAATGTGCCCGTCTTGCATGCGGTGCACATGACCGAGCCAGCACAGCCGTCTTTGTTTAAGTAGATTTTGTTATTACTGCAGTAGATGGGGATACACAATGCAGTACTGTAGGTTTATGCAAAAGGAACTTAATCAAAAGTTATAGACCCTCTTGGAGAGGTGCAGAGGGCCAGAATCAAAACACTTATAGATCCTCTCAGAGAGGTACAGAGGATTGATGGTGCAGGGGATGGGAAAGGATGGTGGAATCTGATGATTTTGCCTTTCCAGACCCTGAGATCTTTAGCCCTTTGGTGCCAGTGCATTCACCTCCCCAGAATAATGAACCCCATGTAACCCTTAGGGTTGGGGACACTTACTGTGATTGTTTATCAAGATCAGTCCTAGTGAGCAAACCTGACCCTGAATATACATCTATTGGGTCCCTAAATGTAGTTGGAGTCTCAGGGAAAACTCAAACAGTTGCAAAATTAACACCTCACATGGTATCTATGAGTCCGTTAACAGTAGAAAATTCATTTCTCCTTATGCTCAACTCTCCTGCAAATCTATTAGGTCATGACCTCCTTTGTAAACTTAGAGTAACCACATCTTGTTCTCCAGATAGTGGCATCTCCCTGGAAGTGCCAGAGGATACTGTCCACTTACTGCCAATTTTGATCTCAGACACTCAGGAAATCTTGGGGGATACACGTGAAATCCCTTCTGATATTCCTGAGTCCCTGTGGGCTTCCTCCTCTACTGATGTAGTTCTCCTTAAATCTGCTGTGCCTGTTACCATTAAGACCAAAGGTGGCTCACCACCATCCATTCCACACTATCCCTTATCTAGGGAAGCCATTGAAGGAATGACTCTTATAATTGAGGCTTTCACAAACCAAGGCATATTTGTCCTATGCCATTATTCCCTGTGTAATACTCCCACTTTGCCAGTTAAGAAGCCCCAGCCTGGGCCAGATGCAAGCCTGTGTACCATTTTGTACAAGATCTGTGAGCAATTAACTCTTACGTTATACCTAGATATCCAATAATGCCCAACCCTGCTAGTATCATTTCATCAATCCTGTGTGAGGCAGCATGCTTCACCATGGTAGATATCTGTTTTGCTTTCTTTTTTTTTTTTTTTTAGTGAGGCAATTGAGGTTAAGTGACTTGCCCAGGGTCACACAGCTAGTAAGTGTTAAGTGTCTGAGGCCGGATTTGAACTCAGGTACTCCTGACTCCAGGGCCAGTGCTCTATCCACTTTGCCATCTAGCTGCCCCCTTGCTTTCTTTTTAATACCAGTACATCAAGATTCCCAATATTTGTTTGCCTTCATATGGAAAAATACACAGTGAACTTGTACTAGACTCCCACAGGGTTTTGTTGACAGTCCCACAATATTCTCTGAAATTTTGCAACAGGATTTACCCTCCATTACCTTTAAAGATTCCACCTTAGTTCAATATGTAGATGAATTACTCCTGGCTGCTGCTGCACCTCATGCTGAGATTTGCTAGGAAGACAGCTGCCATTTGTTACTGCAGCTGCATCAGAGGCCACAAAGTCTCTAACTTAAAGGTACAATGGTGTCTACCTCAGGTGGAATATTTGGGTTTTGTTTTGGCTGCTGGCACAAGATCCATCTCCCCTAAGTGTGTCCAGACTACTTAACAACTTTGTGCTCCTTACTAAGACGCAGCTAAGGGCTATTCGGGGAGCAGCTGGGTATTGCACATAATGGATACCCTTTTTTGGTGAAAGTACTAAGTCATAAACCTGACCAAAGCATTTGATATGGTTAGCAGAGAAGGTCTTTTTGAAATTCTCTTGAGAATTGGTTGCCCTCCTAAACTCCATAGCCTCATTCGCTCCTTTCATTGCAACATGCAGGGTGTTGTACAGTTTGAAGGCAACACCTCTGAAGCATTCAGTATAAACAGTGGAGTCAAGCAAGGATGTGTGCTTGCTCCCATGCTGTTTGGAATTTTCTTCTCCATGCTGTTGCATCATGCTTTTGATTCATCAACTGATGGCATCTATCTGCATTCATGATTGGATGGAGGCCTGTTCAACATTTCACATTTGAGATCCAAAACCAGTGTGAGAGGTAGCACCCTTAGAGACCTGCTTTTCGCTGATGATGCCATACTTGCCTGCCACTCAGAGGGTGAATTGCAGATCTTGATGGATTGCTTCTCCCAAGCTTGCACAGACTTTGGCCTAATCATAAATCTTTTTTTTTTTTTTTGTGAGGCAATTGGGGTTAAGTGACTTGCCCAGGGTCACACAGCTAGTAAGTGTTAAGTGTCTGAGGCCGGATTCGAACTTAGGTACTTAGGTACTCCTGAATCCAGGGCCGGTGCTCTATCCACTGCGCCATCTAGCTGCCCCCGATCATAAATCTTAAAAAGACAAAAGTCATATGTCAGAGTGCTATGCTGCCTCCATTGATACACATCGGTAGCTACCAGTTGGATGTCGTAAACCAATTCTCGTATCTTGGCTCTATTGTCAGTGACAATTTGTCACTTGATTCTGAGATCAATCAGAGGATTGGGAAAGCTACTTCAACCATGGCTAAGCTTGCCAAGCATGTCTGGGCAAACAGTAAACTGACAAGACCAACCAAATTTGTTGTCTATAGAGCATGCGTCCTGAGTACCTTACTGTATGGCAGTGAAACATGGACTACGTGTACTAGACAAGAGAAGAAGTTTAACAGCTTCCACATGCGCTGCCTTCGGCACATCCTTGGCATATCTTGGTCAGATAGGATCACCAACACAGAAGTGCTCCAACGTGTGCAACTTCCAAGCATCTACACACTACTGAAACAAAGATGGCTCCCCTGGCTCGGTCATGTGCACCACATGCAAGACAGGCGCATTCCTAAAGACCTACTCTGTGGCAAGTTAGCCTCAGGCCAAAGACCTGCTGGACACCCCCAGCTTTGCTACAGAGACTTGAGGGCTCTGGGAATACACATCAGCAGCTGGGAGGAGATGGCCAAGGACCGTGCCCGATGGAGTTCAGTACTCAGGAGCATCTTGCGCGCAGCTGAGATGGGCCTTTAAGCTCGGGAGGAAGAAAAACGAATGAGACACAAGAACCGGTGGGCAACAGAGAGAGCAGTTTTCCGATGTCCTCGTTGTGGCAGGAGCTTCAGCTCCTGTATCGGACTGCGCAGCCACACTGTGGCCTGTGGCTCTTCAGGGCGCTGATCCATGGTCATCTGTGACTGGTGGAAGCCTATTACTACTAC
This sequence comes from Dromiciops gliroides, assembly GCF_019393635.1. Taxonomy (NCBI): domain Eukaryota; kingdom Metazoa; phylum Chordata; class Mammalia; order Microbiotheria; family Microbiotheriidae; genus Dromiciops; species Dromiciops gliroides. Next base: position 675,546,793 of record NC_057862.1, on the reverse strand, counting down.
TACTACTACTACTACTACTACTACTACTACTACTACTACTACTACTGCTACTGCTACTAAGCCTCTTATATCTCTAACCAAAAATTCTATCCCAGAATTTTTACAGCTGGATTCCCAGCATCTTTCAGCTATATCAGAATTCAAATGGGTCTTATTATCAGCACCTGCCCTAGTACTCCCAGACTACAGTAAGTCTTTTACTCTTTTTGTATATGAACAGAGAGGAGTGATTTCTGGGGTCTTGACTCAAAAATTAGGACCTGCCCAGGGCCCAATAGGCTATTATTCTGCCCAACTTGACTGTATGTGCTGGAGCACCACCCTGACTTCAAGCTGTGGCTGCCACTGCTCTCCTGGTAGAAAAAATACCTCGGATCTGTTCTTAGGTGACCCTCTAATTTTACAGTGCCCTCATGAAATTGAGGCTCTCTTACTGCGTCATAGGACACAGGCTTTTTAAGATTAAAGGCTCACTAGGTATGAAATAACCTTGCTAGCAAATGAGAGAATCACTTTAAAGCATTGTACAGTCCTTAACCCAGCAACACTGCTCCCTGACTTGCCATTCTCAGGAGAACCTTTGCATGACTGCACCTCCCTAGTTAACATAGCTGAGAAACCTCATGATGATCTTGTTGACACACCCTTAGAGAACCCTGATTTTATTTTCTATACTGATGGATCCTCTTCTATACATGAGGGAATCCTCTATACAGCTGCTACTGGAGTTTATGATTATGATCTTAGTGCACTGGCTGCTGAACTTGTGGCTCTCACACAATCTTGTTCTCTAGCCAGAGAAAACAGTGCTACTCTTTATATTTATTCCAGATACACATTTAGTATCTGCAATGCTATAGGAATGTTTTGGCTACAGAGAGGATTTTTAGCCTCTGCTGGCAAAGTCATTGCTAATGGAGAATTTATTAAGGATCTTCTATCTGCCTTGAAAATTCCTTCTGCTCTAGGTATTGTTCATTCTTCTGCTCACACAGAAAAAAGTGACCCTGTCTCAAAAGAGAATGCATAAGCTGATGCTGCTAATAAGCTTGCTTCTTTGGAAGCCCCTGAACACATATTTAACCTCATCTTCTGATATTTACATTTCTCTTATGATAAGTGTGAAGTAGAGAAGTGGAAAAAAGAAATTCAAGGCCAAAGAGGTCAATGGGGTCTGGGTGACCTTGGAGGGAAAGCTGCTTCTCCTGCAGAGTTTCTACCCCCAGGTATGCCTATCTATCCACAGAAAAGGCCATTTTGGCACACAAGGAATTGTGGATTCAGTTAAAAGACCATGGATTGCTCCTGGAGTTACTAATATGGCCTCTAGGTTTTGTGCCTGTCAGTCTTATAATCAACATGCTATCCAGGCTAAAGCTTACGGAGGGTGTCCTTTAGCATATACACCCTTTGAGCACCTGCAAATTGACTATATCACAATGCCATAGGCAGGACATTATAACTTTTGCCTTGTTATAGTTGATCAACTCACTTGGTGGATGGAGGCATTTCCCAGCCCCTGAGCCACAGCTGCTTTTGTTGCCAAGACTCCTTAAAAAGATAGTTCCTCGGGGGCAGCTAGATGGCGCAGTGGTTAAAGCACCGGCCCTGGATTCAGGAGTACCTGAGTTCAAATCCGGCCTCAGACACTTGACACTTACTAGCTGTGTGACCCTGGGCAAGTCACTTAACCCCAATTGCCTCACTAAAAAAAAAAAAAAAAAAAAAAAAAAAAAGATAGTTCCTTGCTTTGGCCCACAACCCTGCATTAATCCTGACAAAGGCACACATTTTACTGATTCTGTTTCATCCCAAATCTTGGGAATAACTCCAAAATTCCATATACCATACCACCCACAAAGTTCAGGACAAGTTGAATGCATGAATAAAGAGCTTAAAAGTATGATTGGCAAATTATGTACTGAAACCTATTTGAAATGGCCTGATGTTCTACCATTGTCATTATTCTATCTATGCTGTAGTCCAAGAGGAGAACTTCATATATCTCCTTATGAGATGTTTTTGGTCACCCTCCTATCCAAGCTAAAACATTTTCCCCAGTTTATACATCACTGGTCGGAGGTGATACTTCTGTTGCCCCCTATATACAGTAGTTACAAACTAGGCTATGTGAACTCCATGAGGCAGGCTGTACAAGCTGGTCCTTCAGATTTTTTCCTGCATGATTTAAGTCCTGGAGACAATGTATATATTAAGAATTTTAAGTGATCCACTACACAAACAAATCTGCCTTGAGATACTCAATAACAAGCAGTGGTTGAAATGAGTGTAAACAATCCCAAATTGCATACTGGGAACAAACTAGAAAATGTTCCACTCAACCACAAAAGTTACTGCCCTCAGAATTCCTTTAAATCTTTGAGATGCCTCAACTACTCTACACGTGTTCCTGCACATGTTCTAATTCCAAATAATAATCATAGGTAGGTAGACTCCTATTTCCTATTAAGGTGATATAACACAATTCATAGGTGACCAATGTAGGTTCTATGGATCAAATTCAGCCACTAATTTAACTATTGCTTAATTCCAATAAATTCAGATCAAAACAGTAAGATCTTTCTCACAGTTTAGTGCAGTAATTTAGATGCTCTAGCATTATTTTTGTTGTTGTTGTCAATCAACATTCAGTGTATTTCCTTTTTCTTAAACTACATTAACCATAGTCTTTCCTCATGCATGTCCACCTTCTGTCTTCAGGAAGGCTTTGGGAACTTGAGAAAAAGGGAAGGTTTGTTCAACAACTGGTTGGACCTTTCCTGCTTCTACTAGTTCTGTAATATCATCCAAGTATACACCACTGGCCATGAAAAAGGCCCATTGATAATGGGACTCCTTGACAAAAGTGCTTTAGTGCCTTAGTGCCCATGGTAAATCCCGTTTGTACCATGACATCTGCTATTCCAAGCTGGTCTATATTTAGCAGGAAAGGAGTGACCAGGGTCACATATGTGGTACCTGACCGTTTCTTGAGATATTTTGAGCCCAATCTTCAGTGCCTCCACCAACATTATCTAAGACAAAGTCAAACAGTTCCAAGCATTTCAACTGTTCTTCCACATTTCCATATTTGTAATCAATTACATTGTCTGTTCCAAGCTTTTTTACAAGGTCTGCGGCATCTCCAGAACAAACTGCTGTCACATGGGTAACCCCCCCCCCGCCCCCCGCTTTCAATACCTGTGTAGCAAAGGTACCAATTCCACCTGAAGCTCCCAAAATTAAAACACATTTTCCACTACAGTTCTTGTCATTCAGCCCACTAACCTTGTTCAGAGCAGACCAGGCTGTGAGAGCAATATAGGCCAAGGAGGCAGCTTCAGTGTGAGTGAGAGACTTGGGCTTATGAGATACCTCATTGGCACTGGCTATGATAAACTCTGATAGAGTGCCCTGTTTCCATGGAGGAACTGCTGCCCACACCTGATCTCCAGGTTTGAAATAGGTGATGGAAAGCCCACATTCCATCACTACACCAGAGACATTCCAGCCCAGGGTCAAAGGAAATTCTTGCCCAAGTCTCTCAAGATCAGTGAATCATGCTTCATATTTAAAGCTCTTGCTCCATACCCACTTCCATGTTAACATCTATAGGGTTTATCCTGGCAGCATAGACCTTAATAATGACTTCATTTGGATAGTATATTACAGGAAACATTCTTTGTGAATCGGAGCACTTCATTTGCCCCATATTTATCAATCACCCAGGCTGGCATAACAGTGCTCCTGGAAGCTGTGGTGCTGATGCTTCTACCCCATGAAGCTCTTGCCAGTGCCCTGCATCTCCCCAGGCACTGACTGCTAAGGTGGCTCCTGAACCAGCCTCACCTGAGCCTAAAAGAGCCCTGAGCCCCAGTCCTTCCCTGCCTCTCTCTCTCTCTCTCTCTCTATATATATATATATATAGAGAGAGAGAGAGAGAGAGAGTAATGATTGGAATAACGCCACCTGCTGGATACTTACTGTAGAAGAGTTCTGCCCATGAAGCGAAGGTCTTTGAGGGCAAGACCAGGAGTCAGGAAGTGACGCAGGCTAGTGGGAGGAGGAAGGAAGAGACTGGCGCTCAGTCTCGCTCGTTTTTCCTCTGGACTCTGGCGGAGAAGGGAGCTAGAAATGTGCTCTCCCTTTAATAGATAGGAATCTAGGCCTTTTTCTCTCTCTTTACCAAATTCTTATTCTCCTTAATAAATGCTTAAAAGTCTAACTCTTGCTAAAGCTTGTAATTGATTGGCGACCACTCATTAGATATTTTAGACAGATTAGCTAGAATTTTAGCCCTTAACAGATGACTGACCACGAAGAGGAAAGCTAACCCTCAGTCTTCTTCTGATCTTCTGGTTGGGTAAGAAATTTCCCCTCCCTCTCCCTTTAACTGCTAAGTACTGGCGTACTGGCTGTGTTTTCCTTTAAATTTTTTCGAATGGACCTTTTAAACTCCCTAATTACCCTATTTTTTATTTTAGTCTGTTTAACCAGACAAATGGGAGATAAGATCATGTTAATGCTTTGTTTTTGTGGATTTTCTATTTTTCTTTTTATTTTTGTTAAAAGAGCCAGCAACTTACTCACACAAGGAAATATCTCTCCCTCTCCCAACCATGCTTTTTCAGAGAAACCTGAAGAGATTCCCGCAGCTTTTCCCAGTTCTAACACTAATTGTTGCTCTAATTTTGCATGCCTGGAGGCAATGACCCACCCTCTAGAATCTTTTAATCCCCTAGCACCTGGAGGCAAAGTGGGGGAAGAGGAATCCAGGCCTGAGTTCAAAATCAAGTCTGATTCAAATTGCTCTGATCCCTCCCCTCCTCTCCAGACCCCACCCCCTACTCCTCCCATGGCCAAGCCCATTGCTTCCCCGGTCTGGGAAGTCCAGAGATCTAATGCTCATGCGCAACTTTCTCTAACTACATTTGCAGCTTCAGGCTCAGCCCTTCCCCAGCCTGGCTGTGCTTCTGAGACAACCTTAGAAAACCCTTTAAATTCCAGATATGCTCGATTTGTTCATAATTTTGCTAACCTGCTTTTGTCTTTAATTAGTAATCTTATAAAGCATTTGTATGGTGAAAAGACTGACAGACAATATAGAAGGGTTAAAGAAGAAAAACTTAAGCTGAATAAGAATGACAATCATCACCATAGTTCAAGACTCCGCTTCTTTTGCCATGGAAGGGTATATATTTTACAGAAATGTAGAAGTAAGCAGCAAGGTATTGATATGAGTATTGGGGATTTTAGATATCGGAATCAAAAGTGTTCTAACTTCACTCAGATTATTAATGTCAGTTCAGAGGTTACATAGATTTCTATGCTATTACATATACATTTTGAAATTAATGGTATGGGTTTATTTTCATAGAGATTTTCATGCTTTTGAGATTGTATTTTATACTTAGTTTTTAAAACAAGGAGAATATTTGTAAAAGCTTTTTATAGTCATGTGATCAAGTTTATATTTTATAATACTCTTATTAATATTAAGTTCATATTCATTTAGATTTCCCTAGTTTGAATTTCATTGTCTTTTATTGTTCCGTGTGTATTTTTTTCTATTTATTCATCTCTCTAATTTTGAAACATTGCAAGATGGTTTTGATTTCATAATACAATGTTAATTCTAGGAGTATTGTGCTCCCATATTCTGAGTTGTTTGTTTTTGTTATTTTTTCTCAACTGATTATTTGATCAAACTCTTTGAAGCATTTCCCTGGCAAATTGGTTGCCGTGGCAAGTGTAAAGAAGTATTATTTTTGATAAGCATATTCCAAAAAAAAAAAAAGAGGGGAACATTTGTAAAAGTTTTCTTTTTAAAAAAAAAAGTTTTCTTTGAGATTGTGTTGTGCTTTAACTTGTATTTAAATGTTTCGATTTTTCATAAAAGTAATTGTATGCTAAGTAAAAAAAAAAGATATTATTTGAAATTGTTGCATAATTATATATTGTGTTCTGAGTCAAGATGTATTCACATTTTTTGCAATCATTTATTATCCTCAATTTTTAAATCCATATGAGACTTGGATTATGGGAACTTATCATTTAAAGACATTAATTGCCTTTATTCTGAGTTATCAGATGCCAGTTGGCCAAGATGCCATCCAATCACAAGAGGAATACATGCAAGAGCATGTCACATGAGGGGAGACATGCACGAAGTCAAGGTATGGCCGAGGGAACGGCTTTTGACAAATGTTGAGGTTGGATTCTCTTGGTTTAATATTTTATTCTATTTTCCCCACAATATTGTACAGATGGCTGGAAGTATTGATCCCACCCATCTCATTTCTACACCTGGCTTCTATGCCCCCTCCTATATGCCTGATGCCATGGATATCTGAATCCCATGCATCTGATTAAGTCTGACTCAGTTTTCTCCAATATATTCGGTGGCATGGACATATATTCAATCCACCTATTTTAAGCCTGGCATACTGCATGGGCAGTACATATTGCTCAAGTGTGGGAATGCTCATATCCCATCATTTCTCTGTTCTTTTATGGTAACCCCCATAATTATCTCAGATGTCATGATAAATAACAGTGTTGAATTTGGCCTTGACATCTGTTACCAATTATATTATATTTAAAAATTTCTCATAATGGCATGAGGATAATTAGGCAGATGATGCAAAAAGTGATGAAACAAAGAATTAATATCACAGCAATTGTCTCTTCAATTACCCTCCATAAGGGGGGGGGACTATATTAATATTAATTTTAAAGAATGTTTCAATTTTTGTTTTATTATATGTTTCATGTGTAACAACTAAGATTCTGAATTCCCTTAGACATGTTTTTGAGAACTTTCATTGTTTGATTTGATTATTGACAAAGCTATTTTAAAGTTGTGTTAAGCTCAATTTTGTAGGAAATTTTCCTGGCTGATTTACCAGCATCCACACATCAACCCCTGAAAAGACTTCCATTCCACGACTACACCTAGAGGACATCTGAGAAAAGACTTTCAGAGACTTTAAATGAACAGTTTTGTTTTGTTTTTTTTCTCTTTTCTTTTTCGGTTATAATATACACCATCTGTAATATGTACTCTCTGCAGAGGCCCTCCCTTTGCAAGACCAATGTCAAAGCGTCGGTTCATGAGGACAAAAAATCGCCCCTCTGGACAAAACTTTCCTCTCTTCCTTTTCTATATTGTTGTTCACATATTATTAGTTAGCAATAGTTATTATATTCTTTTTACTGTTCCGTCAAGGAAACATTTTGTTTCTTGAGGAACAACAGGGGGGACTGTAATGATTGGAATAACGCCACCTGCTGGATACTTACTGTAGAAGAGTTCTGCCCATGAAGCGAAGGTCTTTGAGGGCAAGATCAGGAGTCAGGAAGTGACGCAGGCTAGTGGGAGGAGGAAGGAAGAGACTGGCGCTCAGTCTCGCTCGTTTTTCCTCTGGACTCTGGCGGAGAAGGGAGCTAGAAATGTGCTCTCCCTTTAATAGATAGGAATCTAGGCCTTTCTCTCTCTCTTTACCAAATTCTTATTCTCCTTAATAAATGCTTAAAAGTCTAACTCTTGCTAAAGCTTGTAATTGATTGGCGACCACTCATTATATATTTTAGACAGATTAGCTAGAATTTTAGCCCTTAACAATATATATATATATTTATATTTGGTGAGGCAATTGGGGTTAAGTGACTTGCCCAGGGTCACACAGCTAATAAGTGTTAAGTGTCTGAGGTCAGATTTGAACTCAGGTCCTCCTGACTCCAGGGCTGGTGCTCTATCCACTGCACCACCTACCTGCACCCTGGAATATTAGGTGCATACACACACATACACACACACACACACACACACACACACACACACACACAAAATTAATTAGGTATTGCCAGTCACCAACTCTGTTTTAACTCTTGCTCATGTCAAGGGTCAAAATCCAACTTTGTAATGAATGGGCTTTACACATTCTTCTAATTTATCTCCCCCTCTAAAAATAACAATAATAGTAACTCTTCCTGACCAACCCCAACCCCAGCAATGCAATATCTCCATACCCCCAGCCCCACAAAAGCTCCTCTGCAGACCCAGTCCACTATAAATCTCATAGTCTAGTGTTTCTGCTCAGTCCCATTTGCTCCCAAGGGGTCCCCGCAGGCTACCTACGAGGTGCCCTAACTCATCCCTAGTCCAGGCCCCGGGGTCTGAGCTAGAGGTCGTGAAGCCCCGGGAGAATTTGATGTTTCCCAGTTTCCACAAGTGTCCCCTCACTCCCCGATATCTCTAGTATTAATTTAATAACCAGTTGATTCAATATTGCAATAACAAACTTCCACTTTGTCTACCCTAATAGAAATTGCCTTTTCACCATATCTTAAACAATTGTTTACCAAATTATACATTATAAGAAAATCTATAAACATCATATCTTAAAAGGATTAAGAATTTTTAAAACTTGAAACAAAATCCATCAATTACCAATCAAGTCTTCTCAATGCAGTTGCATGTGGGGTTTTTTTTGTTTGTTTTGTTTTGTTTTTTATGGGCCTAGCTCACCCCAGAAGTTCCCAAGGGCAAATCAAAAGAAGCCTCTCTTTGAGAAACCAAAGCAAAGGACAGACACACCCAAAGAGACAAGCAGCATTGTATCTGGATTGAGTTAACTCCAGGACCACCATCCTTCACTCCTGCCACCCGCACTCCTTGGGGAGACAAGAACAGCTGTGGCTGCCTCCCCTGTGGTGTGGGGGAGAGAGAATTGGCTTGAGAAATCCAGAGCCATCCCTCACCCAACCTCCCCCAGCTACCACCAGTGGGGGATGATCTTCCTCCAACAAGGGAACCTTTCACAATCAGATGATGACCCGACCAGACCTCCAACATCTATCCTTCACAAAAGTATCTGCCTGTCTCCTGATCAGGGAGAAAGAGTATCCCAGTGAGACAAGCCTCTGTGCCATGCCCGCCCCACATGAGAAGTCCAAGGACCTCTCTCCTGGCTTCCCTTCCCCAGCCCCCAAATAAACCATTATTTCACTCCAATTGGATTTGCGTGCAAGAGGGTACAATTCTTCAAGAGGAATTCCTAAGAACCCCTATACCACACCCCCACCATACCATTTTCCCCATACCATTTTTGCTCTATGCTTTACACAGAAAAACATTTCAATAATACTTGCCCTATGCTAAGCATTTTACAATCAGGTGATCTTCACAACCCTGGGAGGTAAGCTCTATTACAGAAAAGTAAACCGAGAGAGATAGAACTTTTCTTTGGGTCACAGGGCTAGTAAGTTTTATAACACCAGATCATTTTACTGTTAAGTCCTAATTTGCCATAATAATCCTTATAGAGGAGTACACATTCAGACCATGTTATTTCTTTTAGGGCAGATTTTGTTTAAATCAAATTAACTGTGGATTTATAACTTATAAATTCATATAATACCATTGTGAAAGATATGTAGTGGCAATTGATTCCCCTGCTATGTTTAAAAAAAAAATTGTTCCACCACTTTTCTGTACATTTTTTTTTGGCGGGGCAATGAGGGTTAAGTGACTTGCCCAGGGTCACACAGCTAGTAAGTGTTAAGTGTCTGAGGCCGTATTTGAACTTAGGTCCTCCTGAAACCACGGCCAGAACTTTATCCATTGTGCCACCTAACTTCCCCCTCTCCCATTTTTTCTAAGGAGCTAAGACCTCTGCCCCATACATTTGAAAATTATCAGGTATCAAGTTAAGGAATGGGGCTGAATGCTGAGAGGGTATGGCTCAATTTCAATTTGGCTATGTAATGATTGGAATGATGCCACCTGCTGGAGATTTACTGTAGGAAAGCTCTGCCATGAGGCTTTTCTTTGGAGTCAGGAAGTGACATTTGCTTGTGGGAGGAAGAGGGGGTGAGGCTGGCTCTCTCACGCTCATTCATGGGGACTCTGGTGGAGAGTAGAGCTAAAAATGTGCTCTTCCTTTGATAAATAAATGAATCTAGGCCTTTCTTCACCAAATTCTTATTCTCTTTAATAAATGCTTAAGTCTAAACTCTTGGGGCAGCTAGGTAACACAGTGGATAGAGCACTGGCCGTGGAGTCAGGAGGACCTGAGTTCAAATCCAACCTCAGACACTTGACACTTAGTAACTGTGTGACCCTGGGCAAGTCACTTTACCCCAATTGCCTTGCCAAAAAAAAAAAAGTCTAAACTCTTGCTAAAGCTTATAATTTATTGGCGACCACTCAGATATTTTAGACAGTATAGTTAGGATTTTAGCCCCTTATAGATGACAGACCATGAAGAGAAAAGCTGAACCTCCATCTTCTGATCTTCTGGATAAGTAAGAAATTTCCTGGGCAGCTAGGTGATACAGTGGATAGAGCATCGGCCCTGGAGTCAAGAGTACCTGAGTTCAAATCCAGCCTCAGACGCTTAACACTTACTAGCTTTGTGACCCTGGGCAGGTCACTTAACCCCACTTGCCTCACTAAAAAAAAAAAAAAGAAAGAAAGAAAGAAAAGAAAAGAAAAAAAAAGAAATTCCCCCTACCCTGTCCCTTTAAACTCTAAAGTACCAGATGTTTTCCCTTTAAATTTTCAAATGGACTTTTTCAACTCCCTAAGTACCCTATTTCATATTTTAGTCTGTTTAACCAGACAAATAAGGGATAAGATTGATAGAGATTCTCAAGTGCCTGACCTTGCTGCTTCCTGGTTTCCTGTAATGGAGCTAAAATGCTCCATCTTTCCCTTTCTTCCCTCTCCTTTCCTTCATCAATATATGTTGCTATTTCTTTAACTCTTTCTGTACTCAGGACATTCCAACCTGGACACTGCCTTTCAAGATATTTCCATATTTCTGGCAAGGATTTCTGAACAATGTGATTAGAAATGAAATGCACATCTCTAGAATCTAATGGGTCTGATCTAGCATATTGTTTGGCACTCTTAAAGAAGCTAGCATAGAATCTATAAAGTCTTTCATTAGGCTCCTGAACTGTATCTACAATTTTTTGCCAGAAATCAGTCTTGCTAGCACAGGATTTCATTGCCTTCAATGTTTCCCTTGCTTCCTGCAACTTATCAAACTGCTCAGGGATATTGGGGTCCCAGTTAGGGTCTTCTAAAGGACATCCAATAGCAGCATTTCCTGATGTTTCTAAGGAGTTCACTGCAGCTATTATATCAGCTCTTTCCCCTGGGGATAATATCATTTCCATGAGACCAGTAACATCACCCCAAGTGGGCTGATATCCTCTAAAAATTGCCCTAAACTGGCTGATAACTCTTGTGTGATCCTCATCAAATTTAGGAATATGTCACTTCCATGAACTCAGATCTTTGGGCCCAAAGGGTGTGTATTGTCTGAGCCTCACTACAGCACCCTTTCAATGATGTGTGAGGATCTCTTGGAGGGGAAGAATTTGGGGCTTTTCTGTCTCCTCTAAAAGTGAATTTTCTTCTGCAGTTGGAATAGAGGAAATAGAGGGAGAGGGGATAAAAGCTGGTGAATCCCTTTGTGTGAGCTCCTGACTCAACCTACTCCAGAGTTCCCAATAAGGTAAATATTTGGGGGTCATGTGGCACAGGATTGTTTGCAAATTCCTCAATGTTTGGGGATCAAATGACCCATATTGTGGCCACTGTTCCTCTAATAAGCTATGCCACATACAGCACAGTCCTATAAGCTTTCCCTCAGTCATGTCTGATTTCACTGTAAATTGTCCCTCTTCCCAATCCATGAGTACTTTCCTAATGGAGAGTACTGGGGAATATTTGGGGGTATGCTATTTCTAATGCCCTTCATATAATTCAAAATTTTCCCTACAATAATGCAAAGAAAAGTAAAAATAAAAATAGGAATAGAAAATTCACAAAAGCAAAGTGTTAACATGATCTTATGAAATTACATCCTATAATTGTCTCAAAAATTAAAAAAAAGAACAACAAACTTTTGCTCTTATTCCCCCTTTGTCTGATTAACCAGCCCAAAGTTAGAGAAAAGCAGGTACTTAGGAAGTACTTACATACTTAGCATGTACTTAGGTATTTAGAAGGTATTAGAAACCCATTTGAAAATTTAAAGGGACAGGCACATAAAATCATTGAAAATAGCAGAAATGAACAAACATAAAATTTCTTATCCAACTTATTTTGCAGAGAAGATCAGAAGACTGAGGGATTTAGCACCCCCTTTTGTGATCACCAAAATGGTGGCTAGTAAAACTATATGTGTGGTCACCTAAATTTTGTCCCAAATTTGGGGAACATTAGCTGGGGTTACTAATATATTTGTTACTTATAAATTAAAAGCTTTAGCACCAGTTTGGGGCATTAAGGATTTATTAAAGTATATTAAATATTGGTAAAGATAGCATACATATCTCTGAGAGTTAAGAAAAGGCCTATCTAGGCTAGAGGTGAGAATAGAGCTCAGCCTGGCCTTCTAGCCTAGAGGAGAGAATGGAGATCAGCCTTGGCTGCTTCTTCCTCCAAGTCTTCTGCCACCAAGAGTGCCTCCAGGAGAGTCTAACTGAGAGTAACTGCTTGTGAAAGCTGATTGGTTCCTTTCTGCCCACATCCATCCCTGCCTGGTAAAAGGTCCAAGGACAAAGTTCCCATTGGATGTTCTCCCCATTGCATCATGGAGAAATCTATTTTCCCCAATGCCATTGATTTGCTGGCTCTTTTCCTTATGCAGTTCCTGAGAAGCCCTCCAAGTGGAATTTGTGGATTGTTGCCCTGAGCATCCTCACAGCAGCAGTCCTGACAATTAGCTGTTTTGTAGTCTTCACCAAGTGGAAGAAAAAGTCAGGCGAGAGGTGAGAGGGAAAGAAATGGGAAGAAAACATAAAAAGAAAACAAGCTGTTACTCTAGGGTTGGTGTTAATAATTGTGTACTATTTATTTATTTATTTGAGGGGCAATGAGGGCTAAGTGACTTGCCCAGGGTCACATAGCTATTGTCAAGTGTCTGAGGCTGGATTTGAACTCAGATCCTCCTGATTCCAGGGCCAATACTTTATCCACTGTGTAACCTAGCTGCCTCCAATAATTATGAACTTTTAAAAAAGAATTCCAGAAACACAGAATCTCAGAGTAGGACGTAGATGAATACCATCTAATCCAAACCTTGTAAGAAACAACATAATTTCTCTGTCCAACATTGCCAACAAATGATCATCCATCTTTGGACTGAAGACTTCAAATGATGGAAAGTAACAACCTGAAAATTACCTTACACATAGTAAGCTCTTATAAAGGGTATTGCAGATTCACTGACCTGGGAATTCTTTTCACCAGGAAAATATCAGGTGTAGTCCCTATATCTATATTTTGTTTGTTCACTAACTACATTTCCCAAAATGTTCACCCTCTACTGTCTCCTAGAAATCCATCCCTTTTTAATAAGGAATTAAAATGGAGTTGATGAGGGGGGGGCGTTAGGGTTGTGCCCATCTCTCCACTACCTCCCCAAATGCAAATACTATCCTTTTGTTATTTTTTTCCTAATATGATGAACAGAAAGTGAAACCTCAGAGTTGTTTTGATTTGTGTTTCTCTCTTAGTTAGTACATGGCTTCTTTTGAGAACTGCTGGTTCATATCCTTTGGCCACATTGTTGGGCATGAGGTGACACCTCATAGATGTTTTGGTTTAAATTTCACTTCCTGTTAGTGATTTGAAGAAAAATTTCATATCATTATTATGAAGGATTTGCCATTCTTTGAAAACTGTTTTTATCTTTTGACTGATTATCTATCTTTGGCGTTTAGGCATTTTCATTTATGTCTGACTGTTCTTGACCCTTTGGGGGGTTTTCTAGGCAAAGGTACTGGAGTGGATGGCCATTTCCTTCTCCAGCTCATTTTATAGATGAAGAAATGGAAAAAATCAGATTAAATGACTTGCCCAGGGTCACACAGTAACTGTCAGAAACTGGATTTGAATTCCGTTTCTCCTGATTCAAGATCTGGGACCATATCCACTGTGCTACCTAGCTAGCTGCCTCTATTAGGTAATTGCTATTTGTCCTATTTATTTTGGTTACTTGTCTGTGCATCTTGTATACCAAACTCCAACCAGAGATATTCACTGCCATGATATTCATCTTTTCTTCTTATCCTAGATGCTTTAATTTCATTTGTGCAGAAGCTTTTCAATTTTATTCAGCACTCCTACTCTTACTTTCTTATCTATATCCTTTTGAAATTCAATAAATTGTCCCCTTCTGAATTTATGTCCTAAGTCAATTGGAGCATTTGAGTTTGATATGGATTTTGGTTTATTATCTATAATTTCCTTAAGAACAATGCAATTAGGGGCAGCTAGGTGGCGCAGTGGATAGAGCACTGGCCCTGGATTCAGGAGGACCTGAGTTCAAATCTGGCCTCAGACCATTGACACTTACTAGCTGTGTGACCCTGGGCAAGTTGCTTAACCCCAATTGCCTCAACAAAAACAACAACAACAACAACAAAAACAAAAAACCAATGCAATTTCCTTGTCTAGCTTTGCTTATGCTTCCTTTTTCCTCTCCACATCTGTTTCCTCCTTTTTTGCTCCATCCTCAGTTTCCTCTTTGACATTTCTTGTCCATCTGACCGATACCCACTGGACTTCATCATCTGAAATGACAGAAACATATCCTCTCCCCCCAATGCCTATGGGGTGTGGTCCATGCCACTGCCCCTGGTGATCTTTCCACATTACCTTTTTTGATATTTTATCACAAACTTTATGCAAAGGGACTGGTGGTAAATGCAAATTTTAAAAAAAAAATAGTTGTGAAGGAGTTAAAGAATCAGAATTAATTATTAATAGTACATATAGTTTGTGCTAAAGTTTGCTTAAGGGGTAGATTTCCCCCTTTTTGTTTTTGAAGAAACATCTTTCGCACCCTCTGCTTTCCAGGGCCCCTAAGTAAAATGCTGACCAGAAGATAAAGTGACTTTCATTCCTTTTAGAATATCACATCCCCACAGATTAGTGGGGAGTTTGGGAATGTATAATGGCCTAAAATGCCCTTTCATGCCCTTTCATGCCCTCACATTCCCAAGACATGAGTTGTGTAGCTTTGTAGCCAGGTGCCTCACCTCCCACTTCTCTAACAAGGTTTTCTTGAACAAATCCTACATGGTGAGGCCAACTATATTTATTGAGCACAGGGCTATCTGCACCTGTATCAATTAGTCCATCCACAAGCTTTCCTTCCACTAATACAGTAACTCTAGGTCTCATCAAACTAATATCTTGTGTCCAAAATGTATCCATTTTTTCCTGTACTTGTCCTATTACTCCCAGCATCAAGAACATTTCATCATGAGGATTATGAAGGGTCAAATTTAAAATTCCCTGTGTCCAAGCCTTATGATTCACTTGCCTAGGAGAAACCTCCAATTTATTATATGGGTCAGTTAATACAATCGTTCCTGCACATTCTTTTCCTTTTACTTGAATTTGCTTAACTGATAGAGGGTATATAACATAGGATTCTGCTGCCGGGAGATCACTAACCATTCTGCACTTTACTTGAGGAGGGGACCCTTGGGGATCCCGAGATAATGTCTGTGTTGAGTCAAGTGTGGAGGTAGCTCCACCTCCTGGGCAGAATACAGTTGAGTCCCTTGTTCTTTGTTGCCGGGACCAGGGACTGGCCTCTGTTCTGGTTTCCCGACCTGCAATCTCTAGCCCAATGATATCCCTTGCCACACTTAGGGCACTTCTGAGTAGGGGGTTTTCTCCTTTCTACAATCCTTTTTGAAGTGTCCTGGTCTGCCACAATTGAAGCAATTTCCATTAGACTGAGAGGCCTCAGCTTGATAAAAACTGGCCATGACAACAGCTTGAAATGAATATGTTCCTGCTTCCATGGCTTTCCTCACCATACCCTTTAATGAAGCTTGTGGAGGCAGGGCCATCAATCAGCATTACAATTTTGATTCACTACCTGTTTAACTAGTTCTTCTAAACCATGGTCTGGTCCCAGTGTTCTTTCAATAGCTCTTTGCACCTCTGCTACAAAGTCTGAAAAATTCTGGTCTGATCTCTGCATAATTTTAGTAAATCCTTTCCTATCACCTGTCTCTATCTTTCTCCATGCTGTGATAGCAGCTTCAGCAATCTGAGGATATGCTAATGGCACATACACCAGCTTAGTTTGAGGCTGAGTATGAGTCCCTTCTCCCATCAGCTGATCCATGGTGGTGGCTGCTCCACCTGGCATAGCTCTGATCGATTCAAAATGTCTATTAGACACAATATCTCTCCAGGTGACTCTCCATTGCATATTCTGTCCTGGTGTAAGGCACATAGAAGCCAACATTTTCCAATTATAATGAGTTAAGACAGCTGTAGTCAAATATTCTAACAGGTTAATAGTATAGGGAGAGGTGGGTCCATATTTTTGACAAGCCTTTTTTATTTCTTTAATTGTTTTCATCTCTAATTTTGCATAAGCCCTATTCCCACTGAAGGGATCATCAAAAACAGGAAAAACAACATTGGAGGAATTCATTTTCTGAAATTCTTTGGGATCCTCTAAAGCAAGCCTCTGAAAGGCAGTAAGAGGAGCACTCTCTGCTGGAATCTTATGATAAATGGTATTATAAGGTGGGTAACAAAGAGAAGTAGGGTGAGGGGAATCATTTGGAAAGGGATTTTTTAGGATATAAGTGTCTTATGTTTTTATCTCTTTTCTTCTCTAGTTTCTTTTTCTCTCCCCCATCTCCTTGTTCCTCATTCTCATCTTCTGACTCTGAACTGCTCCCTTTTTCAGTGGCTTCTTTTTTTTTTTTTTTAGTGAGGCAATTGGGGTTAGGTGACTTGCCCAGGGTCACACAGCTAATAAGTGTTAAGTGTCTGAGGCTGGATTTGAACCCAGGTACTCCTGAATCCAGGGCCGGTGCTTTATCCACTGCACCACCTAGCTGCCCCCAGAGCTGATATCTTTCAACCGGGTGAAAATTAATTAACTGGAGTTAGGAGATGCTCAGAGTTCTTTCAGATCCTATCCCCCACTCCTGGTTTCTTACCAGATCCTGTAGCACGTGCTTTCCTTTTCCCTGGGGGTCTCCTATATGATACTCAATGACACAGAGCCTCCTACTCTGGGCCCAGCTTCAATTGCCCCTCCAGGGTCCAAGTTCAGGCGCCAGTTGTCAGGGTCGTGGGTTCAATTCCCTTGATGGAAGTTGAGGATCAGAGACAATTAATTATTGACACATCAGCCCCACATTATGTGTGATAAACTATGTGTGTTTTATTATCCAGGATAGCTCAGTATTTATAGCAGAAAACCACAAAGAAATCACATAGAGTCTCTGCTAGAATAATTCTAAGAGAATAGGAATAATTTTTCAACCTTTCAGCCTTGACCTGGCAGAGCCTGTTTGTACAGCTGAGTCTTTGGACCCCTGGGAGGCCAGCCAAGCATTGTCTCAGGAATTCAGACCTTGACCACAAAGTTTCCTAGGAGACTTGCTGCCTCAGTGACCACAGCCCAAGCCTGGGGAGGGGAAACTCAATCAGAGGGGTGACAGAGAGCCTTCTGGGTTTGCCACAGGACAATGCACTGAAGAAATGAAGGGAAAGAAAAAAGGAAGGAAGCAAAGAAGGAAGGAAAGAAAGTAGGAATCACACCTGTCCTCAATGCAGCTACCTCAGAAGGTTATCATGTACACTTGCCTCTGTGGGGCTGACCACTCTGGCACAGAGTTTTTGCATGATTGAGCTTTCCCTCCCTATGTTAAAGATGAAGAGGTATATATCATGAGTGGAAAGCACACTGGCTCAGGAGTTAGAGGATCTGCATTGAAATCTCACCTTTGACACATTGATTGTGTGACTTTGGGCAAGTCTAGACCTCAGGTTACTTACTCTTAAAAAGATAAATTTTTTTAATCATAAAAGTATTTTATTATTTTCCAGTTACATGTAAAGCTGGTTTTCAACATTTGTTTCCATAAGATATTTAGTTCCAATTTTTCTCCCTCCTTCCCTTTCCTTCCCCCTCCCCCAGACAGAAAGAAATCTGATATAGCTTATACATGTACAATCACATAAAACATATTTCTATGTTAGTCATTTTGTGAAAGAAGAATCAGACACAAGGGGAAAACCTCAATAAAGAAAAAAAAAACAAGAAGTAGAAACAGTATAGTTCAATCTATATTCAGAATCCACAGATCTTTTACCTGGATGTGGAGAACATTTTCCATCATGAGTTCTTTGGAATTGTCTTGGATCATTGCACTGCTGTGAGGAGACAAGTTTATCACCGTTGATCATCACCACAGTGTTGCTGTTACTGTGTACAGTCTTCTGGTTCTGCTCACTTCAGTCAGCATCAATCCACTTTAATCTTTCCAAAGCTGGAGATAATCATGAAATTACTGACTGGGTCCATGAAAAATATCAGTTACAATATCTCAACTCATCCCTTACTATAGCAAGGCAATCATTTGAAAATTCAATAGTAACAATTTGGATTGTGAAGTAGCTATTAGGGTCATGTTAATGTAAATAATACAAGACATTTAAATAGGCTTGCACCTCTAACTTACTACATAATGATGTAGCGTTGAAAATATCTATTGTCCCCGCTAGACTGATGTTCTGTATTTAAAAACTTTAGACTCTTTGTCACATTGTGCTGCTAACAATTCTTCGTTTACATTGTAATCAATATTTTATTCATAATAGGTTTCCAAACAACAGCAATGCTTAAACTTAGCATTCACCAAATAAAACAATGGTGTGGTATTTTACATGGGAACGAAATGCTGTAAGTTTATAGAGAATTGATGGGGGTTTTCTTCAAATAGCAATATCACTCATTAACATAAGTGAAGGGACTTAGTGATAGCTAGCATTTCTATGATGTTATAAGACTTGTAAAGCCCTTTACAAACATTATCAAGGTACAGTAGCAGAAGGGAGAGACCATATGCACCATGGCACTGTCATGAAGAAATCAGTGGGGGGTCTTAGAGAGGAAAACATGGAGAATACTCTTCCGAAGGAAGAGAAATTTGGGACCATGAGGAGAGAAGATTGATAAGATTTTTACGTTAGATTATATTAAAATTAGATTTCTTTGTCATGAAAGAAGGTTGAATCTGAAGAGTGTTTTGTACATAGTTGTTTGTATATTGTCTCCCACATTAGACTGTGAGCTCTTTGAGGACAGTCTTTGATTCAACAAGCATTTGTTAAACATCTACAATGTACTTAGGAACTGTGCTAAGCACTGGGGAATACAAAGAGTCTCTCCTCACAAGGAGTTCCCACTCCAGTGAGGGAGACAACATGCAAATAACTACTTATAAAGAACATATGCATATCCATGTATATAAATGTATATGTACACATAGGTATCTAATTGCCTGTGCGTGTGAGTATAAATATTTCCATGTCTAAACATATGCATATACAGGAAATTGGCAATCATCAAAAAAGAGAAGGCACTAAGAATGAGAAAGGGAGTATTTTTATACTCCTAGCACTTAGCATGATGTCTGACATTTACTAGGTACTCATTAACTGTTTGGCTTCACTTTACTTTCACTTGGAAGATGACTGTTGTAAGGACAAAAAGGCATCAATACAAAATGTTGGAATGTGTAGGCTAAATTGGACTTTATGGTCAATGAGTCTGTCATGGGGAAAATGGGGTAAGGGGCAAGAAGTAGGGGTTTGGGGTCCTTAGGAATTCCTCTTTAAAGAATTACACCCAGGGGCAGCTAGGTGGTGCAGTGGATAAAGCACCGGCCCTGGATTCAGGAGTACCTGAGTTCAAATCCAGCCTCAGACACTTGACACTTACTAGCTGTGTGACCCTGGGTAAGTCACTTAACCCCCATTGCCCTGCAAAAAAAAAAAGAGAGAATTAAACCCTCTTGCACACAAAAGAAGTTAGAATAAGATAGTAATTTATTTAGTGGCAGGGGGACGGAAGGGAAGGGAAACCATGAAAGAAATCCTTGGACTTCTCATGGGGAGAAAGGCACAGAGCACAGCTCTGAGATACTAATCTCCTTGAGCAGGTGACAGGCAGGTACTTTTACAGAGGACTGATGGGGGTGACCATCTGACTGTGGAAAGTTCCCTTAGTGAGGGAGGACTATCCCCCACTGGTGGTGGCTGGAAGAGCTGGGTGAGGGGTTGCTGCAGATCTCTCAAGCCATCTCCTCAGGACACAAAGGAAGCAGCCACACCTAATCTTATCACCCCAGGGTTGAAGGAGACTAGAATGAAGGATGGGGGTCCGGAGCTAGCTCAGTCCAATCTGGTTCCACTTAACTCTCTAGGCTGTCTGTCCTCTGGTTTAGTTTCTCAAGGAGAAGGTTCTTTGATGTGTCCCAGAGAATGTCTGGGGTGCTATGGGCCCATAACAAATCCAAAGAGAGGTAGGGAATAAAAAAGTCATGTAGGATACAGCCTCCATTTCCTACCATAAGAGGGAGCAAAATAAGGGAGTGTGAGGTAGCAGAGTGTGAGGATGGAATGATGAAAAGGCAGTCCTTGGGGCAGGGTGGTTCCCATGTTTTCCCATTGGCACATGACCAACCCCGCAAAAATGTGAAGTGAAACCCAGCCAGGATTTCTTAGGAAAGTGGAACAATTCTGGGTTTTCTCTACTTGTCAGTGCCTACCTCAGAGTAAGCATTGAAGAAAAGCTTCTTGATTTCACTTGACTTGGATGGACTTTGACATATGACAGCAAAGACAATAGTGACCTCAGAGCTAGGTTGCAAAATGGGTCTAAGCAGGGAAATTTCAATGCCCAAAGCTGTGCCTGCTGCCTCTCCCTGTGTTGTATACTAGACAGAGAGCTGGTTTGGGGATCAGGAAGACCTGAGTGCTTTGTGATACACTGGCTGCCTTTCTCTGGCCAAGTCCCTGGAGATAGACATGTAGAAGTGTTTATGATTCTAAAATAAGGACCTACCCAAGTCCAGGGACTGCGTTTTCCCCACTGGCATGTAAGTCCAAGAGTCTTGACCATAGCAATGCCTGTCCTCTGCCTCTCAGATCACCAGTCCTGTTTCCAGCCTGGTAACCACCATCAAAGGGAGGAAAGGAAAATAGACTCCTTGTAGAGAAGAGACTCACCATGCCAGCCTAGCTAAAACAAGGAAATTTTCACAACTGTCCTATTTTCTGGGCTTCCTTTTGTCATGGGAGGATTATGGGCCCCGGTCACCCCAACAATTCTCTGGGGGGTTCAAGGAACTTTTTCCTTGAAACCTCAGGGGTTTTCCCTTGAAATCAAGTAGGCCTCTCCTTGAACACAATCAAGGACACACACACTCACCTAACGGAGATAAGCGGCACAGATTGAACTGAGCATGCTCCAGGACCATCACCCCACATTCCAGTCCTCCTAAGCATCTGGATGAGGTAATCCAGGAGAAGACCACCTGGAACCGCGCCAGCAGACTGCTTAGACCCATCAGGACAAAGTTGACACCCACCGCCAGATCTCTCACGAGGGATTCTTCCTACCACAGCGCAACGCGGGAAGACCACCAGCCCCTCACCCAATAAGAGACTCTTACCCACCCCCATCTAAACCCTATAAAATGGCACCCCACAAGTCAGTTAGGGGGGAAAGCGTTTTGTTCTGGCAAAACCTTCCTCCCGGCCGGTTTCTCTTGTACCCCAATAAACCTGTTCTCTTATTCCTGATTAGGTCTTGTGCGAGAGTGTAATTCTTTACAGAGGAATCCTAAGGACCCACGTGCTTTCTCCTATCGGTTTCCCCTTATCACTTTTGAACTTGCTTCTGTTCTCCCCAGCCCTTCCCTCCTTTCAACTTCCTTTTCTGTGTTGTCTATCCCCATTAGCAAGTAAGCTCCTTGGGAGCAGGGACTATCTCTTTCTGCTTCTAATTATAGTCTCAGGTTTAAAAGCACATCTCCTGGCCTATGGTGTGAGAATCAGGGTGCCACCTCCCTGCTGAGAAAGACATTGTGAGAACCAGGGCAATACCCCCTAAGGAGAAAGCATGTGGCTTGGTGTCTGAAAGTTGTCATTATTCATAGAACTGGCTGTAAGTCATTTCAATCAATGCTACTATTTAATTACCTTTGAGCTGTGTGTGGGGACTGCCCCTCTTCCTGTCCTACAGGGAAATTCCGCTCAGGAAGACTGAGAATCCCTCTCTTTAGTTGCTGGGACAAACTCTGGGTGGCAGAAGAAGGAGGCCAGGGGAGAGGTTTTTTCTTAAACTTTCTGAGCTCCACGTGTTATCTTTACTGATCCCTAATATACTTTAATAAATGTTTAATGCTATAAGCTTCTAATTTAAGATGACCACACATTAGATTTTTAGTCATAACAGGTAGATTTTAAACATAACAGTTTGGTGACAACCCAGGGACTCCAATCCTCAATCTTCTGATCTTCCAGTGGGTAAGTGTGAGAAATGGGTAGTTGTCTCCTCTCAATGTGGATATAACAGTCAGTCATACTTCCCTGACCTGTTTGTAGGACAAAGGTCTCAGATCCCCTCCTCCCCCTCAGGTTAGCAAGGTCACATGGTTCAAGGAGCTCTGGCCTCAATTAGGTCCTCTCCAGAGTTCTGTCCATATAAGGAAGTATAAGGTCCAGTCCTGAGTTATGCCCATACAAGGAAGAGGGGTGGGAATACTGCGTTCTGATTAGCTAGTTTTTGCTCGTAGATTGTAACCCCAACCAGTGATGAAAAAGGGGAAGGTCCATTTGTGTTAGGGACTAGGGTATAAAACAGGGCCTGCGAGCCCCCTTTCTGGGCACCTACTAGCTGCACACTAGGGTGCCTCCTTCTCATGAGAAGAGAATAAAGCCTTTTTCACCTTGCTGCTGAGTTCCTGAGAATTATTGAGAAGAGGATGAATTTTTCCCTCACAGTAAGAAACTCTCTCTTCCTCTGTGCCCGTCCTTTTAAGTGTCAAAGTAGTGCTAAGTACCAGCTGTTTCCCCTTTCAATTTTCAAATGGGTTTTTTAACTCCCTAAGGACCCTCTTTCTGATTTTAGTCTGTTCAGCAGACAAATGGGGGATAAGATCATGTTAATGCTTTGTTTTTGTTGATTTTCTATTTTTATTTTTATTAGAAGAGCAAGCAAGGCACTCACACAAGGGAATATAAATATCCCCCCCTCTCCCAACCATGCCTTTTCAGAGAAACCCATGACTCCTGCACCTTTTTCAAATTCTAACACTAAGCTTTTCTCTCCACATTTCTCCAATCCTTATTCATGCTGTTCTTTTGCATTCCTGAAGGCAAGGACCCAGCCTCCTCTAGAAGCCTTTATGTCCCTAGCAGTGGGGGAAGGGGGATCCAAGCCTTAGTTAGAATCTGAACCTGCTACACAGCATAGAAGGCCAAACTGCCCTTGGTAAGCACTTTATAAATATTTGCTGACTCATTGGCTTCCCCATATTGAGAAAAATGTTTCAGTGACTCTTTGGAATGGGTGTAGGGGTGGAGAGGGTAAAAATATTGCTACCCCCAATCTTACTCATGCAAAAAATACCAAGAGAAAGGGAAAAAAAATCTTTTTAATGAATAAATGTGGGCAAACAAAAAAAATGCATACAGGGCTATATCTGAAGAAGAATTTCTCTTTCCATCCCTTCTGCATCATTTCCCCATAGCAGTTATGTAAAATGCTTGAAAGGAGGAAAGGTCTCATTTTTTGTGTGTCTTTGAATTCTCAAAGGAGAGTGCCATGCCTTGGTCTGATTGGGACTTAAATATGTGTTGAACATGTGTTGGCATGATGTCCAGGGAGAGATAGCAGAGTGTAATTGTAAGGAAGGAGACTAGAAACACAAGAGAAAATTTGGTGGCAGAAGTATGGCTTCTGTAGTAACCTCAGTTGTGATGATGGATGCCCAGACATGAACACAAAGCCACCTTTATCAAAGGTCAGAGGGCATTAGGTCAACCACAGGGGTGAGACAGGATGGGGCATCCAGTGGGAGGAGAAGCCAGACACAGAGGGAGGCTGCAGATAGGGAGCTGAGAAGTAGCTTTCAAAGAGGCATTTATCATCGAAGTCATTATCTAGAACTGTTGACCCTTTCAGCCTGAGGACTCTCCGAAGGCAAGGATTGTTTGACCCTTCACATTGGGGGTGTGGGGTCCGGAAAGGCAGATTCTTTGCTCTCCTCTTCTACCAAAGAACAACCATGGGTAGTTTCCCCAATAGAACAGGGACTCCATGAGACTTGACTATCTCACTTGACAGGGGACTAACTCCATGAGGGTGGATCTCTGTGATGAGAAATAAAAATACAACCTACATAACACTTTATGTTTTGCAAAGAACTTAATGTATGTTAAATCATTTGAACATCACAACCATGTGAGGCAGCTGCAATTATTATCCCAGTTTTACAGATAAAGAAACAGAGACAGAGATTTAAGGGACCTGCCAGGGAGTGTCTAAGGCAGCAATTGAACTCAGGTCTTCCAGACTTCAGAACCTGCATTCTTTTTTTCTAAACCAATCAATGGGCAGCTAGGTGGCTCAGTGGATAGAACACCGGCCCTGGATTCAGGAGGACCTGAGTTCAAATTTGACCTCAGACACTTAACACTTACTAGCTGTGTGACCCTGGGCAAGTCACTTAATCCCCATTGCCCCGCAAAAAAAAAAAAAAGTGATTCATTAACAAAGAGTTTGCAGTTTGACTGGAAGTATGAGTTTGCTGCACTGTGGAACATAGTGAAATTATCCCCTTTACTTCTCCCTTTTCCCAGTCTCAGACACTAGGTGGCGCCATAGTGCTTATCGTGCCAGGCCAGGAGTCAGGAAAACTCAAGTTCAAAGTTGGCCTCAGACACTTAGCTGTGTGACACTGGGCAAGTCACTTAATCTTGTTTGCCTCAGTTTCCTCATCTGCAAAATGAGCCAGAGAAGGAAATGGCAACCCACTCCAGTATCTCTGCCAAGAAAATCCCAAATGGGGTCATGAAGGGTCTGAAGTGACCAGACATTTCTCTGTCTCATTGTTGCTTCATGAAACTGGTATTGCTCAACTTAGGGAGCTTCCTGGTCTCTTCAAACCTTGTTTATTTGGTGTTTGTACTTTTAATATAGATTCCATACAAATATAAGTTGTTTTTGTTAAATAATCGCCCCCCACCCACCCCTGTTTTAAAGACTGGGTCTCCATCTCACCCAGGCTGGAAGTGCAGCAGTAATTCATTCATTCATTCATTCATTCATTCATTCATTCATTCATTCATTCGTTCGTTCGTTCGTTCGTTCATTCATTCATTCATTCATCTATCTATCTATTATTTATTCATTTATTTAATCATTCATTTATATATTTATTCATTCATCTTCACACCCACCCATTTATTTAATTATTTATCCACTCCTCCATTCATTCACTTATTTATTTATTTTTTGTCTCAAGGTCCTTGTATTTATTTTTCTGTCAGAAAAGTATTTTATTATTTTCTATTTACATATAGAAATAGTTTTCAACATTTGTTTTTGCCAAATATTTCTCCCTCCCTCCCTTCCCTACCCCCTCCCCAAGACAGAAAGCAATCTGATATAGGTTATATATGTCCAATCACATTAAACCTATTTCTGCATTAGTCATGTTGTGAAAGAAGAATCAGAACAAAAGGTAAAAAACTCAAAAAACAAAAAATGTAGAAACAGTATGGTTCAACTGCAGAGGCTATTTATAGGCCCAATTTTACTACTGATTGGCTTTGGAGCTTTGAGGTCTGTTTTTGGTTTTTGTTTTGTTTTGTTTTTTTGTTTTTGGTGAGGCAATTGGGGCCAAGTGACTTGCCCAGGGTCACACAGCTAGTAAGCATTAAGTGTCTGAGACTGGATTTGAACTCGGGTCCTCCTGAATTCAGGGCCAGTGCTCTATCTACTGCACCACTCAGCTGCCCCTGAGGTCTGTTTTTTAGCTCTTTTCTTTTTCTTTGTTGTTGTTTTTTTTTCTTTTTGTTTTTAGCTCTTTCTATGAGTCTTGCTCTTTCCCTGACTCTAGGCACCTCTCCAGCTCTTTCACTGATTCTAGATTGGTCTTTGGCTTTATTTCTCATTGGCTCTTTCTTTGATTTAGGGTCTTTCTCTAGCACTCTCTTATTCCAGATTGAACTCCAGAATTTAGATTGACTCTAGGTCAGTCCCTTGTTCCCTCTTACTCTAGGTCCTTTTCTAGGTCCTTTTCTGAATCTGTTTTTCTGACTCCTGATGTGACTCTAGCTCTTTCTCTGATACTGGCTCTGTCCTGAGCTCTTTCTCATACTCTAGCTTTTTTTTTTTAAGTCTCCAAGATTAAGACTCATTCTAGGCTCTTATTTGCAGATGCACCACGGACACCTGATGTGATCTCCTTTCTAGAGCCAGAGAATGGTCTTTGGGGTATCCTGCACTGTCACTTGGATAGTGAGCCCCAGTCTGAGTTGACCCTTTATCACAGAAGCCATTTTATTGCCTCTTCCCATTCTGGAAGCCATTGTTATCCCCACATTCAAGTATCAACCTCCTACAACACTCTGAGGGTGGATATCCAGAATATGAATGCCAAAGACCAGGGAGAGTATGTGTGCTTCGCATCCAATGCCCTTGGCACTACTTCTTCTTCTGTGTACTTTGGAACAAGAGGTGAGTGAAGAACTCTCAGGGAAATCAGGAAGGAATTCATTTGGTGCCTTCCCCTGCTCTAAGGAGGAATCATACAACCTTGTCTGTTTCTCTCTCTCTCTCTCTCTCTCTCTCTCTCTCTCTCTCTCTCTCTCTCTCCATCTGTGTGTAATCTCTGGAGGAGATGCCACCACTTTCTCTGAATGACACATTCTATAGCTTCCCAACACTGAGAGAGATAGAGAGAAAGTTCTCTCTGAGGTCTGCCATGAAATTTTCTGTTTTCAATTTGGATGGTTCTTTCTCATTCCACCAATTCTATTGGGTTCAACAAACACTTACTAAGCACCTACTATGTGCATAACACTGCTGGGTGCTGAGAATACAGTCAAAAAGAACACAGTCTCTGGCTTCAAGGAGCTTAATATCTCAGTAGAAACAGATGAACTCACTACCATTCAGACAGGATCACTATGTCCACCTACAGAGATGTTCCAGACCTCCTAAGAGGTAGGGGGGTAACCAGGACCAGAACAGAATCAAGAACAAAGACAAAATAAATAGCTTAATCCAACAGCTGGAGTCATGGGTAGGGGCAGAAGTGAAAACTTCATGTGGGCTGGGACCACGTATACCACGGGGGCCAACATTGATTCTGTGGGCACTTTTCTCTCTTGGTTCTCCTGTCACCTATCTGCCCACCACTTCTCAGTCTCCTTGGCTGGATCATTACCCATATCCTGATGCAGGTTGTGGGTGCACCCCAAGGCTTTGTCCTGGGCTGCCATTTCTTCTTTTTGTGAACTCTGTTTCAGTGATCTCCCTGCAAAGGTAGAGTTAGTATAAACCATTTCTATGAAGATAATGATTGCTCTACTGCTGCTCTCATGGCTCCCCCAAGCTCTGGTCTCACATCTCTAACTACTGCTGGGAATCTATCTCCACCTGGACATTTGAAGACATCTCACACTTAGTTTGTCCAAAATGGAACTTTCTGTCCTTTACCCTAAACCCTCCCTTCTTCCTAATTTCCTTATTTCTGTCAAAGGCATCATGATTCCTGCTTTCACTCCAGTTCATTCTTCAGCTAAGCTTCATCTTTAACTCTCCACTCTCCCTACTTACACATATCCATTTAGTTGCCAAGTCATGTCAATTCCATCTCATTGTTCACCTTGCTCCTCACCAAACCACTACCCTTGTTCACCCTCTTCTTCCACCTCCTTCTCCTCTGCCACCCCATCACTTTGTACTTGAATGATTGCAATAGTGTCCTTCCTAACTTGCCTGCCTGCCTCTGGCTTCTATCATGTATAGCCCATTCTTCACCCACATCCTCCACAAAAATGTCATTCTTTTTTTTTCCCCAATTTTTATCCCTCTTTCCTGCTCTCCCTTCCCCCCTCCCTAAGGTGGCAAACAATCACATATGGGTTATACCATTTTGTACAAAAAACTTGATTAAGAGAAAAAATGAAAGAAAGTAAAAAATACCGTGTTTCAGTCTGTTCTATCAATATCAATTATTTCTTTGGAGGTGGATAGTATGTTTCATCAATAGTCCTTTTGGGATTGTCTTGGATCATTGTATTGTTGAGAATAGTCAAGTCTTTCACAGTTCTTCATCAAACAGTATTGCTGTCTCTGTGCACAATGTTCTCTTGGTTCTGCTCCCTTCACAATACATTTCATACAGGCCTTTCTGAAGTCATCCTGCTTATAATTTCTTATAGCACAATAATATTCCATCACCATCATATACCATAGTTTGTTTAGCCATTGCCCACTTGGTGTGCATTCCTTTGATTTCGAAGTCTTAGCCACCACAAAAAGAGCTGCTATAAATATTTTTGTACCAATAGGTCTTTTCCTAAAGCACCATTCAGACCATGTCCACCCTCTACTCGGAGTTCCAGGATCCCTATTGCCTCTGGGACAGTCTACAGGTGCTCTTATACTTAGCATTTAAAATCCTTTACACTCTACCATTCTAGCCTAATTATACATTACTCTTCCTCACAGACTCACCTTGGCTTATTCATTGTTCCTTATATTCATCATTTCATTTTCCACCTTTGTACCATTGGAAAGGCTATTCTCCATTCTGGAAATGTGGTCCCTCCTTATCCACTTCTTCAAAGCTCAGATCAGGTGCCATCTCCTATAAGAAGCTTTTTTGATTCTCCTAGATGCTAGTGTCCAGCTCTCACTCCCATTGCTTTTCTTTTCTTGGGCTGGGCAATGAAGGTTAAGTGATTTGCCCAGGGTCACACAGCTAGGAGTTGTCAAGTGTCTGAGGCCAGATTTGAACTCAGGTCCTCCTGAATACAGGGCCAGTGCTTTATCCACTGCGCCACCTAGCTGACAACTCTTTTCTTTTTTTTTTAAACATAAAGGCATTTTATTATTTTCTAGTTACATGCACAGAACATTTTTGACATTTGTTTTTATAAGATTTCTAGTTCCAAATTTTTCTCCCCAACTCCCTTCCTTCCCTCCTCCCCAAGACAGCAAGCAATCTGATATAACCATTCCTTTTCTATAGTTTGCATTGGCTTTTATGTGTACCTCTGGTTCTTTCCTTCCATCCTTTGCTCCTTGGAAGCCCTATGATGCCAGAGTGTGTTGTTTTTTATCCTTGTATTTACAGTACCTGGGCCTGACTTAATATAATAATATAGGTCCTTAATAAGCATTTGATTTAAGTGACAAGAAGAGCTAAAGATGGCTTAAGCAGGTAATGGAGATATATGTTTGGGATGTGGAGAAACCAGGGAGCCTTCTAAGGGTACTTTTTCACTTGGGTCTTACAGTTCTTGATGCCTTGAGCCTGTATCAGCTCTTCTTCATCATCTTCATGGTGTTGTCTTGCTGCCTATTGCTGCTCTTGGGTCTGGAGCCATTTACATCTGGAACAGGTAAAACTGTCTGAAAAGGTTTCTTCTTGTTTTTCTTCATCTCCTTCTCCTTCACCTACTCCTCTTCCCCTTTTCTTCCTTCCCCTCTTCTTCTCTCTCCTCCGCTGCCTTCTTTCTTTTTCTTTTCCTTCTCCTCCTTTTCCTCCTCCTCCTCTTTTTTCTTCTCCTCTCCTTCATTCCTCTCATCCTCCTCTTCTTTCTTTTCCTTCTCCTCTTTCTCTTCTTCCTCCTTCTACTCCTCCCCTCCTCCTCTTTCTCATTCTACTCCTCTTCCTCCCCCTTTTCTCCTCCTCCTCCTCATCTTCTTTTTATTTTTCTTCTTTTCTTCCACCCCACCCCCATGAAGCATGTGTATACTACTTTAATATTTGTAAAGTGCTAATGTGTCTAAGGCATAATTTGAACTCTTCTCAGTGATGACTGTGAGATTTAAAATTGGATATTAGATCATAAATCTCCCCTCTTTAACCTTTCCCTTAATTTATCTCCCAGACTAGTAAATGGAAGAAGCTTCTGGTTTTCTAGTTAGAGTTTTTATTGTATGGTAGTCACCAGGTGATGTTGATTAGAAGGATAGGAAAGTAGAAATACGATGCCAATCATCTTAAGTCTAAGCTTAGTCTATATTCCATATAAAACTCACCAAAAGTCCAAGGCCACCTTTGGGGAGAGAGAGAGAGAAGACCAAGTCAATCACGTGCTGCTAACCGCGAGCCGGGCCGAGTCAAACTCCAGTCAACGTCTGTCTGTGCAGCGCAGCCAGGAGACCAGCAGAGCAGGAAAAAGCCCCCCCTTCCATTCTCTCCTTGCCTTTTAAGCTTGCACCCCGGAAGTGGAGTGCTAGCAGGCAGTCTGACGTGCGCAGCAGGTGCACTGGCATGCGTAGCTCATGCTGTTGGTCTCCTCCCCGAAAGGGTGGTCCTTAAAAAAAAAACTGGCGTCTTTCAGTTATCCTAACCACTGTTAAAAGACTTTCATTTTTTTTTTCACATGACCATGATCACTACTCCTATTACTGCTGTTACTATCGCACAAATACATAGTGCTTTATGGTTACAAAGCTCTTTATATACATTGTTTTGTTCAAATTTCACAACCACCCTAGGAAGTAGGGAGAGCAGGCATCATTATTTCCATTTTAGAGATGAGGAAAATCAAGCTTGGACAAGTCCAACTCCCTCTCTGGGGGATAAATATAAATGAAGGGGTTATAGACTATGGCTTCTTAGGGTCCTTCTACCTCTGAATTTATGAGCCAATGACCCTCTGATTTTTACTAGCTATGAAATGATTCACTCATAAATTCACTCATCTAGCTGATCCTTGTTTTCCTCATCTGTAAAATGGGGATAATGATGCCTGTTCTGTCTACCTTTTTTTGGCCCCAGCAACTAAGGAAGGGTCATGGCGGGGTGTGGACTTGGTTTACATCCTTTGGTTGTAGAAATCAGTCTCCTCATCCACTTTTTCCTCCTACAGGAAAAAGCTCTTCTATAAATTGAATCCAGATGAGAACCTGGTGGAGATGGCTTCCCAGAAAGAGAAATCCCAGGTATCTTTGTTTTGTTCTCTAGTTTAGCAATGGATTCTCTGCTCTAGTTTCCCTTTCCTGGGAGCAGTCTTGAGATGTGTACTTGTCAGTTGATTTGATACATAAAGTTGGGTGACAGGGGTAGGGCAAGAGGAGGGGGGGGAAGAGGATAGAAAATAAGTATTTACATAACATCTTCAATGTACCAGGAACTGTGCTAAGCACTTTTATAAATGTCTCATTTGATCCTCATAACACCATTCTGAGGTAGGTGCTATTATTATCACCATTTTATAGTTGAGGAAACTGAGGCAAACAGAGGTTAAGCAACTTTTCCAAGGTCACACAGCTATTAAGTGTCTGAGCCCAGATTTGAACTCAGGTCTTCCTGACTCCCAGCTCAGCACTCTATCCACTGCACCACAAGTTGCCTTCATCTCTTTTCCAGGAGGAGAACAAAGAAGATAGAACATCCCCTCAATTTCCAATTCCTTGCCACCACAAAAAGAGCAGCTATAGTTTTGTTGGTTTTTTTTTGCAGGGCAATGAGGGTTAAGTGACTTGCCCAGGGTCACACAGCTAGTAAGTGTCAAGTGTCTGAGGCCGGATTTGAACTCAGGTACTCCTGAATCCAGGGCCGGTGCTTTACCACTGCGCTATCTAGCTGCCCCCGCAGCTATAGTTTTGTACATGTGTATCCCTTTCCCCTTTCCATGATCTCTTTGGGAAAAAGACCCAAAAGTAGTATTTCTGGGTCAAAGGGTATGCACAGCTTTATCGCCCTTTGGGCATAATTCCAAATTGCTCTCCAGAATGGTTGGATCAGTTCACAGCTCCACCAACAATGCATTAGTGTTCCAATTTTTCCACAGCTTCTCCAACATTTATTATTTTCCTTTTTTGTAATTTTAGCCAATCTGACAGGTGTGAGGTGGTACCTCAGAGTTATTTTAATTTCATCTCTCTAATCACTAGAGATGTAGAGCGTTTTTCCATATGGGAATAGATAGCTTTGATTTCTTCATCAGAAAACTGCCTGTTCATATCCTTTGACCATTTCTCAATTGGGGAATGACTTGGATACTTATAAATTTTATTTAGTTCCCTACATATTTTAGAAATGAGGCCTTTATCAGAAGTACTGGCCATAAAAAATTGTTTCCCAGCTTTCTGCCTCCCTTCTACTTTTGGATGCATTGCTTCTGTTTGTACAAAACCTTTTTAATTTAATGTAATCAAACTCATCCATTTTGCATTTCATAATATTCTCTATCTCTTGTTTGGTCACAGACTGCTTTCTCAAATTTCCTGGTCTCAGGATTCCTTAACACTCCGAAAAATTATTACAGGGGCAGCTAAGTGGTGCAGTGGCTAAAGCACTGGCCCTGGATTCAGGAGGACCTGAGTTCAAATTCAGCCTCAGACACTTGACACTAACTTTGTGACCCTGGGCAAGTCACTTAACCCTCATTGCCCCACCCCACCCCCAAAAATTATTACACACCCCTCAATGAGTTTTGGTTTACATGGGCTCTAACTACTGATATTTGCCATCTTAGAAATTAGACTATTTGCCATACTAGAATTGACCTTATAAGATATTAGAAATCAAGGCATCTTAGTGTTATTATTAAAATAGTTTTGAACTCAAGAAGCCCCTGAAAGTAGCTCTGGGATTCCCAGGGGTCCCTGTACTGTATTTTGAGAATTGTTGCACTAACTCATTAGTTTCTCTGCCTTTATCCTTTCAGCTTTAGTAAAACCTAATGGCTTTAGTTCGAGGGGATCAAATGAAATAACACATGCAAAGCACTTTGTAAGGATTAAACACTACATTGTCATTATTATCACAATAATCACCACTGCAACTTCCACCATCCTTACCATTGTCATTGTCCTTCTCGTCATCATCATCATCCCCCCTGATTTTCTTCAAGACTCAACTAGTGTTGCCTTCTACATGAAGTCTTTCCTAGATCTCCCAGCTGCTGAGGCACCCTGCCCCTGCTGGTATCTCTTTTGTGAATATCAATCTATGATATATTCAATCCCAGTTAAATCATAAGCTTCTTGAGGCCTGGTGGAACCCATTCTGCTTTTGTTTTTGTATCCCTAACACCAGCACAGTGTCTGTCACATAGTGGGTCCTTAATGTTTTCTGAATATTTGATTGATATCCTTTCCAAGTCAGGCTTTTGGATTCTCTAATTCTGTGATCAGAGAGGTAAAGAGATCAGCCACACTGGAAAGAGCTGGGTAAGTGACCAGGGTATCCTCTGAGAATGTGTAAGGGCAGGAGGAAAGCCCCAGGGTCCAACAGTAGATCTGAACAGGAGGTAGAGTTAAGGATAACTGTGGAGGGTTACTCCCTTCTTCCTTGGGGTTTTCCCACCTTGAGACACTAACAGTTCTGGGGACCAGGTCGGAACAAGCTTTTGTCATCACTGCCAAAAGCTTCAGTGTGTTCAGTGCTGGCTGGGCTTTATACCCCATATAGAAGAACCCAGGTACAGAAAGAACAATTCAGTGCTGACACTACAAACCAGGCAGATCAGGAGTTGCTTCTGTTTCCCAAGACAAATGTGCTCTTTTCCTCTTGTGCCAAGGTTGGAGA
Source organism: Dromiciops gliroides (assembly GCF_019393635.1). Taxonomy (NCBI): domain Eukaryota; kingdom Metazoa; phylum Chordata; class Mammalia; order Microbiotheria; family Microbiotheriidae; genus Dromiciops; species Dromiciops gliroides. The sequence goes on along the minus strand of NC_057862.1, from coordinate 675,513,148 downwards.
CATTCCCTTGCCAGCAATCTTTGTACCCCAGAAACTAATGGACAAATATTTATTTTCCTCACTTCCCCAGTAGCTTCAGATTTAGCCTTGTAATCAGACTCCTCAACTGCCCTGCCTCAGTTTCCCTCACAGCAAATACTCCCATGATGTAAAACCAGGATGAGGATGACTCTCTTGACTTCTGACTCTTCATCCTGCAATTGCTCAGCTTCCTCAACAGCATCTCGATTGCACAGAAGCTCTAGCTCCCAAACCCTGCACTGTCTGTAGTAACCAAATGGAAAATGTCCTTACCCTACTTAACCTTTCCCTTAATTTATCTCCCAGACTAGTAAATGGAAGAAGCTTCTGGTTTTCTAGATAGACCTTTTATTGTATGGTAGTCACAAAGTGATGTTGATTAGAAGGATAGGAAAGTAGAAATACAATACAAATCGTCTTAAGTCTAGGCTTAGTCTATATTCTGTATAAAACTCACCAAAAGTGGAAGGCCACCTTTGGGGCGAGAGACCGAGTCAAGCGCGTGCTGTTAACCGAGAGCCGGGCCGAGTCAAACTCCAGTCCACGTCTGTCTGTGCAGCGCAGCCAGGAGACCAGCGGAGCAAGAAAAAAGGCCCCACTTCCATTCTCTCCTTGCCTTTTAAGCTCCCACTCCGGAAGTCGAGTGCTCAGCAGGCAATCTGGCGTGCGTCGAAGGCGGACTGGTGTGCGTAGCTCATGCTGTTGGTCTCCTCCCCAAAAGGGTGGTCCTAAGAAAAACTAGCGTCTCTCCATTATCTAACCAACTGTTAAAACTTTTTACCACAACTGTCAATCTAGTTTAATCTGCATGGCATGGTATCTAATGCTCCCTGTATCAGAGTAAACTTTTGGATATGCTATAGATAGCCAACATCCTTCCTAAAATGTGGCATTGGACACAATACTCCAGGTGGGATCTGACCAGGGCAGAAGACCATTTTTCTTTAGCATACTACACTTTTCTCTCTTTTTTTTTTTTTTGTGAGGCAATTGAGGTTAAGTGACTTGCCCAGAGTCACACAGCTAGTAAGTGTTAAGTGTCTGAGGTCGAATTTGAACTCAGGTCCTCCTGAATCCAGGGCGGGTGCTCTATACACTGCATCACCTAGCTGCCCCTACACTTTTCTCTTAATGTAGCTTAACATGACACTCACTTTTTTAGCTGCCATGACTCAAATTGCTTACAATAGTTTCACCCTTAGATCTTCTTACATATATACTGTTGTGTAATCATGCCTTCCCAAACCTGCTGTTAGCAGCTCTACAATCAATGTTTTTAACCAAACATTGGATTTTTCATTTAGTCCTATTATATTTCATCTTGTTAGCTTTAGCTTATGTTTCTATCCTGTTCTGATCTTTCCAGACCTTGACTGTCATCCAGGATTGGAGCTCTCCCTTTCAGCTTTGTGGCACCTGCCAATGGATAAGGATGCTAGATATGCCTTCCTTCATTTCATTGATTTAAAAATGGTGATGATGCTTAGGGCTTGGGTCCAGTTGGCAGGGGAGAGCTTGGCTCTGTCCTTAGGGACCCATATAGTCCTCAGGTATAGGTAGCTCCCAGCCTGATTTTCAAAATGCACGGTTCCTGTCTCTGGGGAAGAGCCAGTCTGAGATTAGGTATGGTCATGCCTAGAGACAGAGGCATGTAAAAGCCATATTTCCAGATCCCCTCTAGACTCAACCTTTTTTGTGTGACTCTAATGGTGTTGCAGGCTACAGCATCCATGAGTATGCCACAATGGAAGGTGAGACATTGGCATGGGGTGGGGTAGGTGAGGGGAGAGAAGGGAGTAGTTGGGCAAGACCTATCCTCTTAGAAGTATGGCTCCTGGGGCAGGGAAGAGACAGATTCCATCTGATGGGGAACAGCAGCTGGGAAGGGAACTGGGTATGGTTGTGAGTCTGTGTGCATGTGTGTGGAAATGCCAGATCCCTCATCCCTCTCCCTTTACCCACTCACGATGGGCCTTCAGAATGGAAGAGGGGCATGGGCACATAGGGATCCTCCCCTGTTATCGCTTTTCCTATGGTCAGGATTTGAGGGAAACTATTTGCCTGCATATAAGAAGGAGGGGAACCACATTTTCTCCTCAGACACTCCGATGGATATTCAAGAACACTAGAATATTCTGCGGTGCTGGCCCCAGAAACAGAAGACTAGCCTCAGCTGCCATTTGCCTGCCCTTGCTGAATGTGAGGAAGAGAAGTCTAATTGGAATGAGAAACACTCTTGGTGCCAGCCAGACTCTCTGCTCTCTGTCCTCAGCAGCCTCCCACCTTTCTCCAAAGTCTGAGGCTTGGCTCCTGCTGTTCCCAGTGCTTCCATTCCTGCTCTCATCTAACAGCAGAACCCTGTAGTGGAAGGCACTGGGTTTGGAGTCTGGGGGCTGGGGGTTAGTTGGGCATCTGCCAATAGTGGTGTGATCATGGTCAAGTCACACCTGTCTGAACCTTAGGCAGCATTCTGAAGCAAGCTTTAGACTCAGTTGTGATGTGCCTGTGTGGGCTGATACTCCAGGTCTTTACCCACCAACAGATTCACAGTGTAATGGAATTTATTAATTTGATCATTGACAATGCTATGCTAAGGTTTAGTAAAAATGCAGCAATTCAAACAGTTAAAGAAGAGAATCCAGCTTTCTAGGCCAGAGTCCAGAATCCAGCTTTCCAGACCAGAGTGTAGAATCCAGTTTTTCCAGACCAGAATCCAGACCAGAGTCCAGAATCCAGTTTCCTCCTGATGACATCTTACCACTTCAAGAAGACAAGAGAACTCAGAGACTTTATATGAACTGTTTTGTTTTGTTAGTTTTTACTATCTCCTTTCTGTTATAATATATACCATCTGTAACATGTACTCTCTGCAGAGGCTCTCCCTTTGCAAGACTAATGTCAAAGCATCGGTTCATGAGGACAAAAAACCGCCCCTCTGGACAAAACTTTCCTCTCTTCCTTTTCTATATTGTTGTTCACATATTATTAGTAAGCAATAGTTATTATATTTCTTTGCTGTTCCGTCAAGGAAACATTTTGTTTCTTGAGGAGCCAAAGGGGTGAATGTGGTAAAAAGTTTTTTAACAGTCGGTTAGTGAATATGGAAAGACGCCAGTTTTTTAAAGGACCACCCTTTTGGGGAGGAGACCAAAGGCCATGCATGGGCTATGCACGCCAGCCTGGCTGCTAAGCACTCCACTTCCGGGGTTCGAGCTTAAAAGGCAAGGAGAGAACAGAAGTGGGAAGTCTTTTCGGCTCTTCCTGTTCCCTGGCTGTGCTGCTCAGACAGACGTTGACTCGAGTTCGACTCGGCCCAGCTCGCCATTAGCAGCATGTGCCTGACTCGGCTCTCCCCCCCAAAGGTGGCCTTGGGCTTTTGGTGAGTTTTATATGGAATATAGACTAAGCTTAGACTTAAGACTATTTGTTTTTTATTTCTACTTTCCTATCCCTCTAATCAATATCACCTTATAATAATTCAAACAATAAAAGCTCTAACTAGAGACCAGAGGTTTCTTTAATTTAGTAGTCTGGGAGATAAAGAAGGAAAAGGTTAGAAAGGGGAGGTTAATGCTCTGGTATCCAATTTTAAATCTCACAACAGAACCTTGTTTATGAAGTGATATGTGAGTACTATACGTTTTGTGGGCAGCTAGGTAGCACAGTGGGTAGAGCACTGGGCTTGGAAACAGAAAGATCCATATTCATGGGTTTAAATCTACCTCAGACACTTACTATCTATGGGACCCTGGGTAAATCTCTTCACCCTGTTTGCCTTGGTTTCCTCATTTATAAAAGGAAATGGAAAACCACTCCACTATGTTTGAGAAGAAGAAAACCTTGAATAGGCTCACAAAGAGTCATACGCGAATGAATAACAATGATCTCTGAACTCCTTAGTGGGAGTGCTAGCTACCTTCACAGAGGAAGATTGCAAACCACTCTAGCCCTGTTAGTCTAACTTTGGTCTTGTCCTATTTTTATGCAAGTCTTCTGTAGAGGTTAAACATTGATAAACTATTAATAAAACTATCATCTATTAAGTACCCACCATAAGTCAGGGTACTATATGAGACATTGAAAATACAAAGAAAAAAAGCAGAATAATTCCTCTCCTCAAGCTACGTACCTTCTAATGGGGGAGATGAGGATGTTCTAGGAATCACAGGAACATTCACTGCTCAGGTCTTGAACAAGCAGTCACATGAGCTCACAAATAGGAAGGATCAAAACTTAGTGCAGGGAACTAAAAGACCAGAGGATAGGTGGTCCTTAATAAGAAGCCTAATGCTCCTAATTGCCTCTGGATAGGGGATAGAGTGAGATTCAAGGAAGAGGTTTAGAGGGATCCAACTGAATCTGGATTGGAGAGGCACTAAGAACCTTTCCAACTTCAGGAGAGTTAAACGCCCAGGGGGAGGATGGGAGGATGGGATTTCTTCCAGGGCTGGGGAAGAGCAGATTAAGACAGCTGTCAGAGTATGGGGGAAAGGAGAGAGCTTTTCAGAAAGAGGGAGCCCCTGGATATCATTATGGGGAGAGAATTAAATAGAGTTCTATATATTAGGTGAAAGTCGTGGCCTAGAAAGTATGGAGGTGCATCTTTTTACATTTTCATTAGAAATTAATTGCAACAGTAATCATCTTTCAGGGGGAAAAATAGACAATACCTCATTAAGGTTGGCTCTGATAATTCATACTTTTTGCCATTAATAGTTAGGACAACATTTAAAAAGGAGATGAATGCTATGGAAGTTTGTAATCCTGCAATGAAATAGAATATTAAGGGAAAGAAAAAGGTTAAAACAGCATAAATGCTTTAACAAAAACACCAGATAGTAAAACAAATTACAGTTGAACATCCTATTTTGAAATAAAACTTACTCCAACATTAAAAGTTGCTAAACACACAAAACCATCATAATATTGCTAGGGGTATAAAACTTGAAATACCTGTGAAGCTTGAAGAAAGAAAACAGTAAAAGTTTATCAAAGTTAAAACGAAATTGTTTTTAACTACCATACCATTATTAATGTGTGTAATTATTTCAATAGTAACTGCTTAACAGAGTTATTGAGAAAAGCTATGAAACAGCATCACTGCTAAATGGAAGAAGTTTCTCTGGCACATTAGGGAACCTCCAGTTTTCAGAATTTTAAAATTTGTTCTTGCTTTTAACACCTAGAAGCCAAGTTATTTTTCCCAGAGTCAAACATTCATTATACCTAGATAGGGAGTATCCCAGAGGGAAAACTTGAACCCAGACTTTGAGATCACCTCTTTGCTTAGAAATGCAGTATTACTGTTAATTCACAAACAGTTTCAAGTATTTGACATTCTTTTAACAGTTGCATTTATGACAATTTATAACCCAAAAGAATACTCTATGATTATCAAATATCCACATTACAGATTGGTAAACTAAAGTAACTTGCTTTAAAATCATGCAATTAACAAATGTCCAGGTCCAAATTTTTAAACACTTTGTCTTAATGCAAATCTCAAAATAAACCTCGACTTTAAAACCCACACATCTTATTAGAAGACATATTTTACTTAAAATAAGATGAATAGAATTCAGTTACAACTGGAACAATTTCCATATGGTAAAATTCTCAATTTATTTGAAGCCCATTTACCAACACTTCATTATCAGACCATTATTATCAATAAACTCATTTTTACCTGTCGATAAATACTGGTGATTTGAGAAGCCAGATAGTTCCCCAAATTTAAATAGAACCCGATTAACCTTGATTTGGGGGTTCATAAAACCTGGATTTAAACTATCTAATATTAGAGATCAATTCTCAACTAAAGTTTGAACAATTGTCTTAAAAACAGGTAAAGATAAAATCAAAATAGTCTAACTGCCTCTCTGTGTAAATTACCTTTCTGACAATTCTTTGAGTGGCAAAGAGGGCTGCAAGATAAAGGGCTCAGCTTGAATAGCAAGGGACACAGACACACATTTTAACACAAAGAGCATTCTACAAGGGCAGACCCAAAAACAATATTGGTAAAGATTCTTAAGATAATTTAGCATGCACAAATTAAGTCCTCTATCATCAAAGACCTATTCATTTGAGCCAGATTAATTGGTCAGGTTTTTTTGGTAAAAAATTAGACCTTTTTCTGAGTGACAAAATGTCCTATCAAAAATCCTATTTCCTCCCTCCCCCCCCCCTTTTTTTAAGGGAGGAGGTTTCAGATTCAGATTCTCACTTAATTGATTCAAAATGCCATTGAAAAAGGAGAAAGAAAAAAAGCAAAGTCCCACTCAGGGCCTTTAGCTGGCAGAATCAAGACCAAACTCAAAAAGGAGTGACCCCACTGTGGCCATCAGTGTTGTGGGTCAAACTTGAATTCCGCTAGCACTTGCAATCATGTGGTAATGATTTGAAAACAAAACCCAGCAGCTGTCCTTTCCAGGACCTGTCAGAGTGTCTACATATGGTCCATAAAACCCTGCAACCATCCCCTTTTGGGGGACCTGTCAGAACAGACCCGTTACAAAGTCATTCATGGACATAACCAGACCCCCGACCAAAGAGCTTTTAGGAACTCAAGTGAAAAGGACGCGAGTTCTGAATTTGAGAGACCCTTACCCAGGCCAGGCCTCCAAATTTGAGTCCAGACTGGAACACAAAAAGATTCCTGCTGGTGCAGAGTGTCTGGAGGTCAAAAATGGTGGCTGGCTGGGCATGAAGTCTTCAAATCCCGGAAAGAGCCCCCATATATTAACCTGAAAATTAAAGAAACAATCAATATAGGAGAAATAAGATCTTTAATTGGGGCAGAGGTATCACAAAGCTCTGAAGCTAGGAATATCCAAAGATGGGAACAGAAGACAGGGTTTTTAATGGGGTAACAGAACAAAAAGGGAGCTATTAAACTGTCTCAGAGACAGAAACTATTTAATGTAAATGAATCTTTTTACATAATAACCTAAAGTCCAGGAAGTAAGCCTGGGAATATTTGGTAGGGGATTGTTTGGGGGAAGGTCCATAAGTCCATCTGGAGTCTGGAAATGACAAAGACTGGCCCAAGGCAATTAATTTGTCTGGGAAAAGGGGGACTGGGTGGGGAATCAGTTCTCAGTAAATTTTGTAGTTCTCACAGCCTAGCTAAAATAAGGAAATTTTTACAGCTGTCCTGTTTTCTGGGCTTCCTTTTGAACTTGGTTCTGTTCTCCCCCACCCCTTCCCTCCTTTCAGCTTCTTTTACTGTGTTGTCTATCCCCATTATCAAGTAATTTCTTTGGGGGGAGGAACTATCTCTTTCTGCTTCTAATGGTAGTCTCGGGGTTTAAAAGCACATTTCCCGGACTTTGTTGTGGGAATCGGGGTGCCGCCCCCCTGCTGAGAAAGACATTGTGAGAACCAGGGCAATACCCCCTGAGGAGAAAGCATGTGGCTTGGTGTCTGGAAATTGTCATTATTCATAGAACTGTCTGTAAGTCTTTTCGATCAATGCTACCAGCCAATTACCTTTGAGCTGTGTGTGGGGACCGCCCCTCTTCCGGTCCTGAAGGTAACGTCCACTCAGGAAGACTGAGAATCCCTCTCTTTGGTTGCTGAGACAAGCTCTGGGTGGCAGAAGAAGCAGGCCAGGGGAGAGAGGCTTTTTCTCTTTACTGACTCCTAATATACTGTAACATTCTTAATGCTGTAAGCTTCAAATTTAAGGCAACTACACATTAGACTTTTAGTCATAACAGTTAGATTTTAAATATAACAGTTTGGCGACAACCCAGGGACTCCAACCCTCAATCTTCTGATATTCCAGTTGGTAAGAAACTCTCTCTTCCTCTGTGCCCGTCCTTTTAAATGTCAAAGTAGTGCTAAGTACCAGCTGTTTCCCCTTTCAATTTTCAAATGGGTTTTTTAACTCCCTAAGGACCCTCTTTCTGATTTTAGTCTGTTTCAGCAGACAAATGGGGGTAAGATCATGTTAATGCTTTGTTTTTGTGGATTTTCTATTTTTATTTTTATTAGAAGAGCAAGCAAGGCACTCACACAAGGGAATATAAATATCCCCCCCTTTCCCAACCATGCCTTTTCAGAGAAACCTCTGACTCCTGCCCCCTTTTCAAATTCTAACACTAAGCTTTTCTCTCCACTTTTCTCCTATCCTTACTCATGTATTTCTTTTGCATGCCTGGAGGCAAGGACCCAGACTCCTCTAGAAACCTTTATTCCCCTAGCTGTGGGGGAAGGTGGATCTAAGCCTGAGTTGGAATCCTAGCCTGTGAAGCAGGCTAGAAGGCCAAATTGCCCTTGGTTAGCACTCTATAAATACTTGCTGACTGATTGGCTTCCTTACCCATATTAAGAAAAATGTTTCAGTGACTCCTTGGAATTCGGGGTAGGGGTGGAGAGGCTAAAAATATTGCTACCCCCAATCTTGCTCACACACAAAAACCAATTTATTTTCTCCCAAGAATTACACATGATCAAATTACAAATGACAAAACCAAGAGAAAAGGGAAAAAAAAACCTTGTTAATGAATTAGTGTGGGTAGTCAAAAAAAATGCCTACAGGGCTATATCTGAAAAATTTCTCTTTCCATCCCTTGTGTCCATTTCCTGTCATGAGATTTTTTTTTTCCTTCTGCATTATTTCCCCATAGCAGTTATGTAAAATCCTTGAAAGGAGGAAAGGTCTCATTTTTTGTGTGTCTTTGAATTCTCAAAGGAGAGTGCCATGCCTTGGTCTCATTGGGTCTTAAATAGGTTTTGGAGCATCTGGGCAGAAGTATTGCCTTGTTTCCCAGGATAAAGCTCAAGTGATAACAACCAATCTGAGTCAATCAGAGAAAAGGCTTCAGAGAAAGGTGTTAACATGAATGTATGGATCACCTGGATTGGCTGGAGCTGCCTTATTATCCAAATGGATTTTATGAGACTCTGGAAAATGCCCTTTGACTGAAACTTCAGGCTGAACCCAGAGAGCTAGCAGAGAAGTCCCTATTTACAAACTTCTCAGCCCAAGAGAGTAAACAAATCAAAATGCCCCTTTTGACTAAACTTCAACTAATGAGTCCCCATTCAGTCCCCATTGCTAAAAGAGCAAATAGATCTTATCTTTCTCCTTAGCAAATATCTAGGCATCCTTGTCTTTGGTAAACCCTTCCTACATCTTTAAGCTGCTGAAGATACTGAATGGGGACTCATTAGTTGAAGTTTAGTCTAAAAAATGATCTCATATATATATATATATATATGGTTAGGAAGACAGGCAGGCAATAGAAACATTTCATTTAGTTTTTGACAAAGGAAAATTTTTCCTAAGACAAAGGTTCTCCCTTTCAAGGCAATTTCTTGACTTTTGTCTATTTCTCACCATGAGTTGATAGGAATCAATGAAAAACAGGGGCTGCAGCAGTCAGGGCAGCATAAATAATGGAGAAATGGAAGTTCTACATCTTTCTTTAATGTACTGAAATTTCAAAGATCTCCTGAGAAGCCCTTGATTGGCACCTAGGGGAGAAGGGCAGGATGGGAGCTGTCATACCTGAAGAGGGGAGGAGAGGAAGGACCAAATCAGCCCCTTAGAGAGAAAGAACTAAGAGATGGGTAGGGTAAAATAAGACTATACCCCCAACTTGAAGTTTGAGTCTGTTGTGATAAATGTCATGTTTTGTTGTCTTATAACATTGTCTCTGTATACATGTGTTGGGTTGGGTTTTTTGGTTTTTTTTTTTGAAAAATTATTTGTGTCCTTTATGAGAGGAAACAGGGAGTAATAAATGGCTAGAGAGCCAGCCTGTGTGAATCAAGAAGACAGGGCCTTCAGTTCCACCTCTGACACATATAAGCTGTGTGATTCTGGGAAAATCACTGAACCCCAGGGAACTCTGACAGTAAGGTGCAGAGCAGGTGCATAGCTGTGTTAGGAACTATCTTTCAAAGTTTTTTTGCAATTTTTTAAATTTACGAAACAAAATTAGCATTTCCATAACAATTTTTAAAAAATGATTCCCCATGAAACTACAAATCTCTTATGTACAATTTGCTACTCTTTTAAAATATAAGATAAATTTATGTAAACTTTTTTCTCTTTTTTCTTACTCCCTGCCCTAGAGATAGCTGTCATTACACACAAATATGTATTTATATGCAAAATTAATCTGTGCCTATCAGTTCTTTTCTCTGAATGCAGATAGCATTTTCCTCATAAGTCCTTTGTAGTTAACTTGGGCATTTATAATTGTCAAAATAACATTCACCCAAAGCCATTCTTAAAACATTGCTCTTACTCTCAGTTCTGCTCATTTTGCTCTTCATTATTTCATTCAATTCTTTCCATGTTTTTCTAAAATCATTGAGTTCATCATTTCTTATAGCACACAGCAATATTTCTTCATGATCATAAAACAACTTACTCAGCCATTCCCCAATTAATGGATATCCTTATAATTTCCAGTTCTTTGCCACCACAAAGAGAGGTGCTATAAACATTTTATAACATATGGGTCTTTTCCTTTTCCCCTATATGTCTTTGGAAATAAATTGAGTAGTGGTGTTGTTGTCAAAGGGTATAGGTAGTTTAATAATTCTTTAGGCATCATTCCAGATTGCTCCACTGGATCAGTTCATAATTCTACCAACAGTGAATGTGTCCCAATTTGTCCCAACATTTCTTCCAACATCTGTCACTTTCCCCTTCTATCATTTTAGCCAGTTTAGTAGGTGTAAAATGATATCTCATCATTGTTTTAATTTGCATTTCTCTAATCTATAATTATTTAGAGCATTTTTTCATATGACTATAAATTGTTTTGATTTCTTCATTGTAAAACTGCTTGTTCATACCCTTTGACCATTTATCAAATGGAGAATTACTTATTCTTATAGATTTGATGAAGTTCTTTATACTTTTGAGGTATGAAACCTTTATCTGAGAAACCCTCTACAAAATTCTTCCTCCTCTAATTTTCTGCTTTCATTCTGAGCTTGGCTACATTTGTTTGATTTGTACAACCTTTTTTAGATTTAATGTAATTGCCATTATCTATTTCATACCTGACTTTGCTATCTCTTAATTATAAATTCTTCCCCTATCTACAAGTATGATAGATAATATGCTCCATGGTCTAATTTTCTTGTGAAATCTCTCTTTATATTTAGGTGATGCATCTATTTTGACCTTATCTTGGTAAATAGTGTGAGATATTGGTCTATGTCCAGTTTCTGCCATACTACTTTCCAGTTTTCCCAACAATTTTCCCCAAATAATGAGTTCTTGTCCCAAAATCTTAAGTCTTAATGCTTGTCAAATACATGGTTCTTACATTTATTTTTTTGCTGTAAATTTTATGCCTACTCTATTCCATTGATCTACCTTTCTATTTAGCCAATACCAGATTTTTTTTGATAATTACTGCCTTATAATATTGGTACTCCCAAACTTCCTTCCTTTACATTCTTCCTTTGTATTCTTTTCTATTTCCATTCAATTATCTCTAGATAGCTATCATATCTGGAGCATTTAAAATTCTATTCACTTCCTTGATTTTTCAATTATTTATTTTTCGTTTGATTTAGCTAATTCTAAGAGGTGAAGATTAAAGACCCCCCCCATTATTATAGTACTGCTATCTATCTCCCCTTGTAATATATTTAGCTTTTAAAAAAACATTTAGATGCTATAGTATTGGGTGACTATAGATTCAGTATCAATATTGCTTCATTTTCTATGGTACCTTTTGTTGAAATGTAGTCTCTTTTTTTTAAAAATAAATTTTTATTAATAATTTTTGTTTTTATATCACCTATACATTTCTTGTTTTTAATTATAAAAATTATTTTATTATTTTTCAGTTACATGTAGAGATAGATTTCAACATTTGTTTTTATAAGATTTCTAATTTCAAATTTTTTCTCCCTCCTTCCCCCCTTCCCCATATTCCACAGTTCGGTTCTTTTTTTTTTCTGGATTTGGAGAGCCTTTTCCATCATGAGTCCTTTGGTACTTTCTTGTACCATTGTATTGGTGAGAAGAATCAAGTCTATCACAGTTGATCAACACATAGTGTTGATGATATAATGTTCTTCTGGTTCTGCTGATCTCACTCATCATCAGTTCATGCAAGACCTTCCAGGTTTCTCTGAACTCCCCCTGCTCATTGTTTCTTTTTCTTTTTGCTTTGTTTTGTGGGGCAATGAGGGTTAAATGACTTGCCCAGGGTCACACAGCTAGTAAGCATCAAGTATCTGAGGCCAGATTTGAACTCAGGTACTCCTGAATCCAGGGTTGATGCTTTATCCACTGTGCCATAGCATTTCTATGATGTTATAAGACTTGTGAAGCCCTTTACAAACATTATCAAGGTATGATAGCAGAAGGGAGAGACGATAAACACCATGGCACTAACTGAGTCATGAAGAAATCAGTGAGGGTCTTGGAGAGGAAAAAATGGAGAATAATCTTCTAAAGGAAGAGAGATTTGGGACCATGAGGAGAGAAGATTGTTAGATAAGATTTTCATGTTAGAGTTCTTTGCCATGAAAGAAGGTTGAATCTGGAGAATGTTTTGTACATTGTTGTTTGTATATTGTCTCCCACATTAGACTGTGAGCTCTTTGAGGACAGTCTTTGATTCAACAAGCATTTGTTAAACACCTACAATGTACCAGGAACCGTGCTAAGCACTATGGAATACAAAAAGAGTCTTTGCTCTCAAGGAGTTCCCACTCTAATAAGGGAGACAGCATAAAAATAATTACTCACAAGGAACATATGCATATATATGTATGTATATGCATATGTACACATACATATCTAATTGCCTGTATGTGTGTATGTATATACATATTTACATGCCTAAACATATGCATATACAGGAAATCGGCAAGAATCAGCAGAACGAAGGCACTAAGAATGAGAAAGGGAGTATTTTTATACTCCTAGCATTTAGCATGATGTCTGACATTTAGTAGGTACTCTATAACTGTTTGACTTCATTTACTTTCACTTGGAAGATGACTGTTGTAAGGACAAAAAGGCATCAATACAAAAGGTTGGAATGTGTAGGCTAAATTGGACTTCAAGGTCAAGGAGTCCAAAGAGAGATAGATAGGGAAGAAAAAAGTCATGTAGGATACAACCTCCATTTCCTACCATAAGAGGGAGCAAAATAATGGAGTGTGAGGTAGAAGAGCATGAGGGTGGAATGATGAAAAGGCAGTCCTTGGGGCAGGGTGGTTCGCATGTTCTTCTTCTTCTCCTCCTCCTTCTCCTACTCCTCCTTCTCACCACCCCCCTCCTCCTCAACTAATTAGTGTGGGTAAGCAAAAAAAAATGCATAAAGGGCTATATCTGAAAAAGAATTTCTCTTTCCATCCCTTGTGTCCATTGCCTGTCAGGAGATTTTGTTTCCTTCTCCATTATTTCCCCTCAGCAGTTATGTACAATCCTTGAAAGGAGGAAAGGCCTCATTTTTTGTGTGTCTTTGAATTCTCAGGGGAGAGTGCCATGCCTTGGTCTCATTGGGTCTTAAATATGTGTTGAACTGGCTTTAAGCTGTTGGCATGATGTCCAGGGAGAGATGGCAGAATCTAATTGTGAAGGAGACTAGAAACACAAGAGAATATTTGGTGGCAGAAGTATGGATTGTGTGGTAACCTCAATTGTGATGATGGATGCCCAGACATGAACACAAATCCACCCTTATCAAAGGCCAGAGGGCATTAGGTCAACCACAGAGATGAGGCAGGATGGGGCACCATGTCAGAGGAGAAGCCAGACACATAGGGAGGCTGCAGATAGGCAAGTGTGAATCAATTATAAAAATGAACCCAGGGAGCTGAGAAGTAGCTTTCAATGAAACATTCATCATTGAAGTCATTATCTAGAATTGTTGACCCTTTTAGCCTGAGGACTCCCTGAAGGCAACCATTATTTTGCCCTGTCTAGGTTAAAATCTAAATTGTGGGTTCTAATCTGCCCCCCCTCCCTGCCTCCAGTCTTGGGGGAAAGCTGGCTAAAATCACTGATAAATTCAGCAAGAGTATAGACTTTTAAAGATTTATTAAAATATATATTATGAGTTAGTGAAGAGAGAGAGGTTGAGAACCAATTCCTTATAGTATGGAAATCCTAGCTCAGATCTAATATGGTATAGCCAGAGAGAAAGAAAGCAATTCTTTCCTAGAAGCCCATGTGAAATCTCTCACCATGGTGTCCAAACTACTAAGAGGGTGCCCCTCCCCTCCATCTGCTACCACTCTCATTCCTCCTTACCAAAACACAAATTTTTTTCTGAGCAGCAGTTCACTTCCTCCTTACACTCTCCTTCCCCAAAAAGGGAGGTCTTTCAAGACTGTTGGTTGAGAGTGGCCTCTTGCTGATGTCAGTAGTACACGAACAGGTCACTCAGGACCAGCCAGGTATGGCTTCCATCCAATTCAAACAATACTAAATCAGTCAGGTGGGGCGCCTGGGCATTTGTCAAATTCCATTATTTTATCACAGCCCTTCAGATTGGGGGGTCCACTAAGGCAGATTCTTTGCTCTCCTCTTATACCCAAGAACTACTGAGGTTAGTTTCCCCAATAGAACAGGGACTCTCTGAGACTTGAATATCTTTCTCACTTGACTAGGGGACTAACTCCATGAGGGTGGATCTCTGTGATGAGAAATAAAAATAGAGTTGAAATAGCACTTTAAGGTTTTTAAAGAACTTAATGTAGGTTAAGTCACTTGAACAACACAACCATGTGAGACAGCTGCAATTATTCCAATTTTACAGGTGAGGAAACAGACAGATGTTAAGGGACTTGCCAGGGAGTGTCTAAGGCAGGAATTGAACTCTGGTCTTTCAGACTTCAGACCCAGAATTCTTTTTTCTTTTGTTTCTTTCTTTTTTTTTTTTTTTGCAGGGCAATGGGGGTTAAGTGACTTGCCCAGGGTCACACAGCTAGTAAGTGTCAAGTGTCTGAAGCCAGATTTGAATTCAGGTCCTCCTGAATCCAGGGCCAGTGCTTTAATCCACTGTGCCACCTAGCTGCCCCAGCATTCTTTTTTCTATACCACTCAGCATGTCTCAATTCTACTAACAGTTACAGTTGTCAGCTGCATCCATGGTGCTGTGAGAGTCCCCACTCTGCAGATCCCCAATACCTCCTGAGGGTAGTGACAGTCAAGGGTTTGTTTCCTGCTCTCACCACAGGCTCCAGCCAGCCAGGGGCATCTTCTGCTTGGTGACAAGTGTCCCATCTACCAGTGATAGGAGACCAGGGACTTAGCAGAGCCAGTACCAAAGCAAGAAAGGTCTTGGGCATAAAGGGGCTTCTTTTCCTACAAAGCAACTGTTAGGCAGAGGGGGCTTATGAACTTGTAGTCCTCCTAAGTGGTGTGATTTCGAGGACTCTGATAGGCTTGTTCACACAGAGCAGGATGATGAACTGGAGAAGTGGGAGAGGGTCATTCTTATCCTGGATACTTATTTTGGTGCTGTTTGCTCTGAGGGAGATCCAGGGACATGGGTCCGGATAAGTTGGGGGAAGGGGATGTAGAGCTTTGGGTTTGGCATGAAAGATTGGCATGATGTGAGAGATACAAACCATGAACACATGCCCTGGTCTGGTGTGGGGGAGACGCTGTCATCAACCCTTTGGGAACTTCCAGTCTGATAGAGGAGACCTTAATCATGACCTCAAGGAACTCCTAGTCTTATGAGGAGACTGGGTATAGACAGGAAATATACAGGAGCAGAGAAGCAAGGGTTTAAATTGGAACATCTGAGCAGAAGTATTGCCTTGTTTCCTGGGGATAAAGCTCAAGTGATAACAACCAATCTGAGTCAATCAGAGAAAAGGCTTCAGAGAAAGGTGTTAACATGAATGTATGGATCTCCTGGATTGGCTAGAGCTGCCTTATTATCCAAATGGATTTTATGAGACCCTGGAAAATGGCTTGTGACTAAAACTTCAGGCTGAACCCAGAGAGCTAGCAGAGAAGTCCCTAATGAAAATGCCCCTTTTGACTAAAATTCAACTAATGAGTCCCCTTTAAGTATCTTCTTTCCCCCAAAGAGCAAATAACTCTTATCTTTCTCCCTAGAAAATATCTAGGCATCCTTGTCTTTGGTAAATCCTTCCTGTGTCTTTAAGCTGCCTGTGTATATTTACTTTAGGTTAATTTCTATCATGCTAATAAAACTGACATCAACCAGTAACCAGTAAGCAAAGAAACCTTAAATACCCTTAGAAAGAGGGAGTCTTTGAGCTCCCTTGGAAGGAGTATCCAGCATGATCATGTGTAATTCTTGGGACAAAATAAATTGATATTATGGTGTTTTTCTTTTCCTGGCAGTTTCTGATCTGATTTTTAGACATGTTCTCTGATCTGGTTTTTGTTGTGTGTTTTTTGTTTTGTTTTGTTTTGTTTTTTGGTAGGAGGATAGGTCTGGAAACAAATGATAGGAGATATAAGATTAACTTCTCAGATCTGTTTATTTTTTTTTGTAGGAAACAGGCAATTGAAACATATTTAATTTTTGACAAAGGAAAATTTTACCTAAGACAAAGGTTGTCCCTTTCAAGGCAATTTCTTGATTTTTGTCTATTTCTCACCATGAATCAATAGGAATCAATGAAAAACAGGAGCTGCTGCAGTCAAGGCAGCATAAATAATGGAGAAATGGAAGTTCTACATCTTTCTTTAATGTACTGAAATTTCAAAGATCTCCTGAGATGTCCTTGCTTGACACCTAGGGGAGACTGGTAGGATGGGGACTATCATACCTGAAGAGGGGAGGAGGAAGGACCAAATCAGCCCCTTAGAGAGAATGAACAAAGAGATGGGTAGGGTAAAATAAGACTATACTACCAACTTGAAGGTTGGGTCTATAATGATAAATGTCATGTTTTGTTGTCTTCCAGGCTGCAGTATCCCAAGCTTCAGAAGTTGCAGGTGGTATGATTTAAAGAGGTTCAGGTTCTTCACTGGCCTGGCCTGTTCCCTGGTCCATGGATGATCCCAGACCAACTTGCTAATCAACCAGCTTTGTGTGTTGTAGTTGACAGCTCTGATGAGCCTGTGTCCCTCCCCCACCTGGGCTACTGCTAATCAAGCCCACCTCCTGGTCCCCAGCAGGGGTGAAAAGCCCTAGTTCTGCCTTAGCACGAGCATAGACCCCTGTAGTCTCCCCCATGCCAATGGCTCAGCCCTCTCACTGGACTGTGAGCTTAGTTCTAGATGACACTGGTCCTTCAGCTGATGCAGAGGCTCTAGGGGTCTCCTACTCTGGAGGCCTTCCTGGGACTAGATCTGTGTCATGGTGACTGAGGGGTTGGGCTCCACTCCTGCCTCAGCACAGCAGGTCCCTCCTTCAGACCCTCCAAGCCATTCTTAGTTAGAAGGTGATTTCAGCACATTCTTCTCTGGATTTTGCTGCTCCAGGCATCGTCTTGTGGCATTATTTGACGTTTTTGGAGTGATTGTGTCATGAGTTAGAGAGCTCACTGCCTTTCCTCCATCATCTGAAACCATGTTTTTTATAGAAGCACAGGGGGTTTGTGAGAAAATAATGGGTTTTTGGATGCCCAGAGGCCCCCACTTGAGGGGATAATATTAAGGTTGATGGGATCGACTTTGCTGATTAACTCACTTAAAGTAGACTCAATAAAAAGCACACCTACTTGAAACCCTTGCCCTCAGAAGGTATGTTCTCGGAACTCTGACCTCAGCACTTTCTGCTCATGGACCACCCTCAAGTCCAATAAACCAATAGATTTCCAAGAATGCTAGCCTATTGGCTTGGAGCTGGGTGGCAGAGCCATCTCTCCCTGAGAGTGGGAGGTAGGTAGTGAGGCTCTCATACTTGCTCATGGTAGAAGACTTGGAGGAAGAAGGAGGCCAGGCTGAGCTCTCTCTCTCCTCTTTGCTAAGTAGGCCATCTTAACTTTCTGAGCCAAGTGTTCTTTCCTGACTAATATTTGGTATGCTTTAATAAATGCTTAATGCCCCAAACTGGTGCTAAAGCTTCTAATTTATAAGTAGCAATATATTAGAAACCCCACCTAATTATCCCTAAACTTGGGCCAGAAATAAGGTGACCACATATAATTTTAAGTTCCACAGGTCACAGTTGCCTGGGCTACATATCTCACCCCTACTATCAGATGGAGGTAGAGCTCTATGTCTGGGGTCAATGCGCCACTGCCAGGTCTCTTCCCATCTGGGATCCCAAGCCCCTTCTGCCTCTTGGGTGT
This sequence comes from Dromiciops gliroides, assembly GCF_019393635.1. Taxonomy (NCBI): domain Eukaryota; kingdom Metazoa; phylum Chordata; class Mammalia; order Microbiotheria; family Microbiotheriidae; genus Dromiciops; species Dromiciops gliroides. The sequence goes on along the minus strand of NC_057862.1, from coordinate 675,494,905 downwards.
CTGCAGGAGGATGGGGGAGGGGCATGAGGGCAAAAGGAAGGAATTAGAGAGGATGGCAAGTCCCCTTCCTGTTCAGACCACGTTCACTTCCAAGCCTTACCCACTCTGCTGCCCTTCCATTCTGGTTAGAGTCTGTCCTTGGAGGGCAGGGCCTTTGTAAGTGCTCAGAGACTTCAAGCTCTATAATTTCTGGGTTGGCCTGTATCTATCCTAGGAAGAAAAGGACAAAACAATGTCTCCCTCACTCTGAGATCCTTCTCCCTCCCCAGGTCAGCTTGCAGACAACCAAAGCCTATTCCAAGGAGAGAGCCTGGAGCCAGAGGGAATGGCCCCTGGCACCCAGAGACCCTCATCCCAGGTGAGTGCTGCCTATTCACAGAGCTGACCAGCATCAGCAAAGGTGGAATCCAACAGAGCCAAGGAAGCTCTATCCTGTGAAACACAGATTGTCCTCTGCAGTGCTGTCAGTAGAGCTGACATTGTCTGCCTGGATCTACTCATTTCCTTCTGCCTCAGACCACCCCAGTCTTCTCCTATCTCTTTGAATCATCCCTCTCTTTTCTTATTCTTAGGTCAAGTAAATGAGCATTTAGACAGTGGCTCCTGTGTCAACTACTGGGGATGCAAAGGAAGGTTTAAGCAATATCAGGCAGTGCTTTCAAGGGGCTCACTGTCTAGTTGGGAGATAACATGGCAGCAGCTGGGTGCATCCAGTGTGTCTCTACCATAGAGATGGCCGGCACCCTCAGAGAGAAGGCTCTAGCAGTGTCAGGGACCAAGACAAGCTTGTTTTCAGAAAGTGAGGTTTTTGCTGAGATGGGAAGGAAGCCTGTGTTGGGGGGCTTGTGACTTGGATCTGTGGACTAGCTCAACCAAAGAATTGCAAGCTCATCATGGATGTTGTGTTAAAATAGAAAATCATTAATTTCTTTTCACCTAAGTCCAGTTTTGTCCATCTTTTTTGAGGATACATACAAGGGGAGAGAAGATCAAAGAGAATGCTTTCTCCTTGTTCCTTGTGGATTGGGCTAGACCTCAGGGAGTGATGACTACACCTTTCTCCAATTGGATGCCAACAAAAACCTTAGAGTTTCTAAAGTCAGGCAGTCATCTGACTGTAGAGAAAAGAGAATCCAGAAGAAGCCTGGCTATGCCGACCTCAGATAGTGAGAGCTCCTAACAGGAGAAAAGATGGAGTACACCCCAGCTGGGGAATTGAAAAGCCAAATGGACAGCCCTCCTTTTTATCTATCTGATGATAACTTTTCCTGGGTTTTGGCACCTTTAGTATTGGTACTTGTGACCTAGATTGGGAGAGTGGGCTAGTTCACCCAAATAAATGGACACTCATTGTTTTTCTTTATACTTTTGGGTTCCAATATTTATCCCTCCTTCCTTCCCCTCTGTGAAGTGGTAGGCAATTACATATAGGTTATACATGTATAATTATGTAAAAGATTACCATATTACTCATTGCATAAGAAAATTTAAATAAAATTTTTTAAAATGAAAAAAAGTGAAAAATAGTATGCTTTGTTCTGTGTTTCATTATAATCAGTTCTTTCTCTGGAGGAGGATAGTATGCTTCATCATGAGTCCTTCGGGATTGTCTTGGATAATTGCACTGTTGAGAATAGTTAAGTCATTCACAGTTCTTCATCCCACAATATTTCTGTCTCTGTGCACAATGTTCTCTTGCTTCTGTTCACTTCACTATACATCAGTTCATACAAGTCTTTCCAGGCCTTTCTGAAACCATCGTGCTTATCATTTCTTATAGTACCATAATATTCCATCACCATCATATACAACATCATGTTTAACCATTGCCCAATTGACAGGCACCCCTTTGATTTCCAATTTTTAGGCACCACAAAAAGCTACTATAAATATTTTTGTACAAATAGGTAGTGTACCCAGGCAAGAAATGGGGAGATATATGAGCTGACCCTCTCCTTCTGTGGAGATTTGGAGTACATGATCTCCCCATGGTGGTGCAGTCAGCATGAGGGAAGAGGGAGAATGAAAAAGATGTAGAAGAGCTACTGATAAGAACAATTTAGGGATTTAATAGATTTAAAGAAGGGTTGGATGGATTAATGGTTTTAATAGGTTGTTTATCAGTCATTAAAATGGTGGCCTTAATTGTGTGGGCAAGCTGGAAAAAAAACGTGGTTAAAGACTTCCTTAATTGCTCCAATTTTCAATAATAGAAATAAAGGAAACAATGAGAAACATAGGTTACAAATAGACCATAAATTACATATTTTTGGTGGGCTTTTTTTGTGGGTCAAGGAGGGTTAAATGACTTCCTTAGGGTCATACAATTAGCGTCAATTTTCTAAGGATGGATTTGGACTCGGGTCCTCCTGAATCCAGGGCTGGTGCTTTATGCACTGTGCCACAATCACATATTTTGAGGAAAAAATATAAATGGCAAAAACGTGTAGATATGTTTATCTGTATGGAAAAAGAATTGCTGCACAGTGATCCAGAACAATCCCAAAGGACTAAGGAGAAAGCATACTCTCCACCTCCAAAGAAACTGTTTGAATCCTATTGATTGAACACAGACTGAAGCATGCTATTTTTCACTTCCATTTTTTTAAATCATGTTTTCTTATACAAAATGATTAATAGAGTAGTGGTTTTACATGATTGCTCATGGATATCCTATATCTGATGACTTGCTGCCTCAGGGAGGAAGGGAGGAAAGGAGGGGAAGAATTTGGAACTTAGAACTTTAAATAAAGACGCTAACCATGACATAACAAGTAAATAACTAAACAAATAGAGATTGAAAAATTAGGTTGAATAAATAAATAAATATATTATTTTAGTAAAGATTATTTAACAAGAGAAAAAAAGTATTACTCCAAAATAAGTGAACCTCAAAGAGTAGATCATAACATTCTGATTGAAATGGAAGACCATCAAAAACCAGGTGCATTGGCCAAACTCATGTTTTGCATGTAGCCAATGGGAAAAATAAATGACCCTTCCCAAGCATCAAAAGATTTGCAGATGGAGCTGCTCTCTTTTATATTATCCATTAGTCTGCTTCTCAACTGTTTCTCTTCCTTGACTCTTAGTCCCAAATATTCTAAAGCTTATGGGGCATGTTGAGATAATTTGTTTTTCCTAAATAAATTGTCAGTGTCTTATGGATTAGTTCCATGTCCCAACCTCCTTTCCCCATCATAGTTATTCTTATTTCTATATAAATAAATATTAACATGAAAGAATATATTCCATTACCTATTGAAAGCAATCATAAAGCAGAGATGTAAGATGTCTTTGGCTATGACACATCATCCTCCATGTTACCCCAAACCCTCAATATTACAATATATAACTTTTCCTCACTATTCTGGAAACAGTCCCACAACTCTCTCTTCAGCACAGATTGCAAGATATATGTATGTGATTGTGTGTGTGTGTGTATATATATGTGTATGTGTGTATATGTATACGTGTGTGTATGTATATATGTATATACATGCAACGTATGTATTATATATACACATACACAATATATGTATAATATATATTATAGAGGCAATGAAGGTTAAGTGACTTACTCAGGGTCATACAGCTAACAAGTGTCAAGTTATGAGGCCAGATTTGTAACAAGGTCCTACTGAATCCTGGGCCAGTGCTCTATCCATTGTGCCACCTAGCTGTCTTGTAAACAATATTTCTTAAGAATCCCCTTCATAAGGACCTGATTTTAAATCTGGCCTCAGACACTTGACACTTACTAGCTGTGTCACCTGGGGTAAATCCTCATTGACCTGCATAAAAAGGGGGTAAAACATCCCCCTCATAGTTAGGTATGAATTTATTTTAACCTTTTATGAAATTAACTTGGGTCTTTTTCTTTGTTCTCTTCTCAGTGATTACTAGTAATTTTTTTTCACCCCAGAGTACACAATATTTGAAAATTTCTCACAAACTTTTTATAAAATTTCATATCATTCCCCTTATGACATGTAACATCCCTTCTGGTGAGGAGAAATTTCACACCCTTTGCTTTCTTCTTCATAGACTCTCATACTTCACTCATCTAGTACATACCTTCTCTCTCAGTCTGTGGGAAAAATCATCTCATACTAAGACATTTCTTCAACATTTATTATTCCAAAACAATTCTCACTTCACATAAAGAATGTTTTTTCTCAATATTCCATTGGGTTCTTATAGGATATAGTCACAAGTGCTGTCTCTGACACTCATCAAGATTATAGGAGTTTGGGGCAAATTCCTTCTGTGCTTCAGTTTCTCTCTCTAAGTTGATGAGGGTTGGACTAGATGAATTCTGCAGTCTTTTTCAGCTCTAAATTGTGTGAGTTTTCACGGTTTAGGAGTTGGTGACATTCCAGGATGTGGTTGTGGATTTCACCAGGGAGGAGTGGTGCCTCTTGGACCATTGTCAGAAAGAGCTCTACAAGGAGGTCATGCTGGAGAATGTCCAGAACCTGCTTTCTGTGGGTAAGGACCTTTTCCCTCTGGTTACTCTGTGCTTCTAACATGGTAGCTCATTGCTCCTCATCCTGCCAGGCATAGTGAGTTTATCCTGATTCTAACTTCTTTGTTCCCTCAAATTGCAGTGCAGATGTTGGTAAAGGAAGAGAATGGAATAAGAATTCATAAGGGAATGAGCAGTCTTGCTGCACATCAAAGAATTGACCCTGGAGAGAAACCTTATGGTTGTAATAAATGTGGAAAAGCTTTCACAGTACGATCCAGTCTTGCAGCACATCAGAGAATCCATACTGGAGAGAAACCTTATGGCTGTAATCAATGTGGAAAGACTTTCACATTCAGTTTCAGTCTTGTTGCACATCAGAGAATCCACACTGGAGAGAAACCTTATGAATGTAATCATTGTGGAAAGGGTTTCACACAGAAATCACATCTTGCTGTACATCAGAGAATCCACACTGGAGAGAAACCTTATAAATGTAATCAGTGTGGAAAGGCTTTCATTGAGAGCTCCCGTCTTGCTGCACATCAGAGAATCCACACTGGAGAGAAACCTTATGAATGTAATCAGTGCGGAAAGGCTTTCACACAGAAATCCACTCTTGTTGCACATCAGAAAATCCACACTGGAGAGAAACCTTATGAATGTAACCATTGTGGAAAGGCCTTCACACAGAAATCAAATCTTGCTGAACATCAGAGAATCCACACTGGAGAGAAACCTTATGAATGTAACAAGTGTGGAAAGACTTTCACATTCACTTGCAGTCTTTCTATGCATAGGAGAATCCACACTACAAAGAAACCTTATGAATGTAATCAGTGTGGAAAAGCTTTCACACAGAACTCATATCTTGCAGTACATCAGAGAATCCACACTGGAGAGAAACCTTATGAATGTAACCAGTGTGGAAAGACTTTCACATTCAGTTACAGTCTTGCTATGCATAGGAGAACCCACAATGGAGAGAAACCTTATGAATGTAATCAGTGTGGAAAGGCTTTTACAGAGAGTTACACTCTTGCTAAGCATAGGAGAATCCACACTGGAGAGAAACCTTATGAATGTAATCAGTGTGGAAAGGCCTTCACAGAGAAATCACATCTCGCTGCACATCAGAGAATCCACACAGGAGAGAAACCTTATGAATGTAGTCATTGTGGAAAGTCCTTCACGCAGAAATCAAATCTTGCTGCACATCAGAGAATCCACACAGGAGAGAAACCTTATGAATGTAGTCATTGTGGAAAGTCTTTCACACAGAAATCAGCTCTTGCTGCACATCAGAGAATGCGCACTGGAAAGAAACATCTTTATGAATGTAGCCAGTGTGGAAAGACTTTCACATTCAGTTGCAGTCTTTCTATGCATAGGAGAATCCACACTGCAGAGAAACCCTATAAATGTAATCAGTGTGGAAAAGCTTTTACACAGAAGTCATATCTTGCAGCACATCAGAGAATCCACACTGGAGAGAAACCTTTTGGATGTAATCAATGTGGAAAGACTTTCACTGAGAACTCCAGTCTTGCTAAGCATAGGAGAATCCACACTGGAGAGAAACCTTATGAATGTAATCAGTGTGGAAAGGCTTTTACAGAGAGTTCCAGTCTTGCTAAGCATAGGAGAATCCACACTGGAGAGAAACCTTATGAATGCAATCATTGTGGAAAGGCCTTCACAGAGAAATCACATCTTGCAGCACATCAGAGAATACACACTGGAGAAAAACCTTATGAATGTAATCAGTGTGGAAAAGCTTTCACACATATTTCAAATCTTGCAGCACATCAGAGAATCCACACTGGAGAGAAACCTTATGAATGTAATCAGTGTGGAAAAGCTTTCACACAGAACTCATATCTTGCAGCACATCAGAGAATCCACACTGGAGAGAAACCTTATGAATGCAATCAGTGTGAAAAGACTTTCACAGAGAGTTCCAGTCTTGCTAAGCATAGGAGAATCCACACTGGAGAGAAACCTTATGAATGTAATCAGTGTGGAAAGGCTTTTACACAGAACTCTCAACTTGTTGCACATCAACGAATCCACACTGGAGAGAAACCTTATGATTTTGATCAGTGTGGAAAGATTTTCCTGAAGAGTGCTAGTCTTGCTGCACATCAGAGAATTCACACTGGAGAGAAACCTTATGGATGTAATCAGTGTGGAAAGACTTTCACAGAGAACTCACATCTTGCAGCACATCAGAGAATCCACACTGGAAAGAACCCTTAAGGATATAATCAGTGTGGAAAGGCTTTCATATAGAGTTCCCATCTTGCTAAGCATAGGAGAATCCACAATTGGAGAGAAACATTATGAATGTAATCAGTGTGGAAAGGCTTTTACACGGAACTCACAAGTTGCTGCACATCAGAGAATCCACACTAGAGAGAAACCTTATGAGTGTAATCAGTGTGGAAAGACTTTTACACAGAACTAACAACTTGTTAAACATCATTCAATCCACATTGGGAAGAAACCTTATGGATGTAACCATTCTGAAAGGCTTTCACATTGAGTTTCTGTCTTGCTGCACATCAGAGAATCTACCCTGGATAGAAACCTTATGAATATAATCAGTGTGGAGGTTTTCATACAGAACTCACATCTTTCCGCACATCAGGGAATCCATACTGCAAAGCAACACTGGGAATATAATCAATGTGACAAGACTTTGAGGCCATAATCTCTTATTTCCCATCTGAGAATTCCTATTGAGTAGAAATCTTTTCCCTGTGACAAATAAGGAAGTGCATTCAGTAGTTGTTTAGAGCTTGTTCAAAATTAGATAATTCTTTTTTTTTGGGGGCAGGTCAGTAAGGGTTAAGTCACTTGCCCTGGGTCACACAGCTAGTGTGATGTGTCTGAGGCTGGATTTGAACTCAGGTCCTCCTGAATCCAAGGCCAGTGCTTTATCCACTGTGTCACCTACCTAACCCCCGATAATTCATTTTTATGAGCAGCTGTATATGAACTCAATGTGGGAATGCTTTCAGGCAGACATCATATCCTTATTATCACTGTGGAGAAAAGACTTAACAAATGTGCCCCAAGGCTATTTGTCTGGAGGCTAGTGGTGAGTAGACAAAATTGATACTGGAGTGAAAGGGCTTAAAAGCAGTGTTTGTGGAAAGAGCTTCACCTAGAGCTCATACTTGACTGTACTTTGGAACAGTCATCCTGGAGATAAGGCTTCCCCTGTTAATTAAATCTAAATTTCAACCTTTTTATAAAATCCTATAAATGTAATGAATTTTCTGAAATCCTGCTTTTTGTCATTACTCCTCAATATTTTATGGCATTCAAACACTTATTATTTCTTTGTTTTTGTTTTTTGTGTTTTTTTTTTTGTTTTTGTGGGGCAATGAGGGTTAAGTGACTTGCCCAGGGTCACACAGCTAGTAAGTGTCAAGTGTCTGAGGCTGGATTTGAACTCAGGTCCTCCTGAATCCAGGGCCAGTGCTTTATCCACTGTGCCACCTAGCTGCCCCCTATTTCTTTAGCCATTATCCAATTGATCAGTAATCACTTTGTTTCTTGGTTTTTCCTACTATAAAAAGTCCTGGTAAGAGAGTGGGATGATAGAGGGGCCAATCTGTTGAGGAAGACAGTCTAGAATAGGGTCAGGAAATTGACTTACTGTTGTGAGAATATTATTACCAGCCCTCTTCCCCCCTCTGTTGAGAGAGCATGGGTTGACCTTTCTAAGGGCAAGCCAGCTTCTGGAAGTTACCTCACAAAACCTTGTTCCTGCCAGAGGATCTGAACTCTGACCTCAGCACATTCTGTTCATGGACTGCCTTTAAGTCATGTCAATCAATGGAGTCAAATACTACCAGCCAATTACCTTGGAGCAGTGTGTTGGAATGGCCTCTTCTTCTTGAACCACAGGGAGCTTCCACTTGGAAAGACACAGGATCTTCCTCTTGGTAGCCTGGATCTGCTAGGTGGAGGCAGCTTTTTCTTCTCTCTCTCTCTCCTTTAGACCTTAGCTGGGGTTTCCTATTCTTTCAGAGACACATGTTCTCTCCTTGCTAGCCTCTACTATACTTTAATAAATGCTTAGTGCCTAAAGTGTTGCTGAAGCTTCTAATTTATAAGTAAATCCTAGCTAGCTTTCCCCACACTGGGGGACAGGTAAGGTGACCACACATTTAGTTTTAACTGTCACAGTATGGTTGACCATGAAGGGGTGCTGAACCCTTCAATCTTCTGATATTCACTGCAAAACAAGTTGGGTAAAAAAAATTTACATTTCTCCTATGTCCCTGTCCCTTTTTATTTCAAAGTACCTGCTAAGTACCTGGTTTTTTTTTTCCTTTTAAATTTTCAAATGGATGTCTTTAAGCTCCTAAGTACCCCTTTTCTAACTTTAACCAGGTAAATCAGAGAAGGAATGGAAAAGATCATGCTAACACTTGGTCACTTTTCTTTTTTTGTTTGTTTGTTTGTTTTGTTTTTTAGGCAATTGGGGTTAAGTGACTTGCCCACAGTCACACAGCTAGTAAGTATTAAGTGTCTGAGGCCGGATTTGAACTCAGGTACTCCCGACTCCAGGGCCGGTGCTCTATCCACTGCGCCACCTAGCTGCCCCCACTTGGTCACTTTTCATTTAATGAATATTTTTTTGTCCTTATTCTTATTTTTACCTGGCTTTGTGTTGTGGTAAGGAAAGTTTTGAATGACAAGGAGAGGAATAGAAATAGTACACCCAGTGAAATTCCCTAGGACTCTCCATTAGGAAAGCTACTCATGTTTTGGGATGAGGGAAAACTAACCATGAAATGAAACATGACTAAGGGAAAGCTTATCTAACTGTGTTTTATGTGGTATAGCATATTAGAGAAAGAATGGCCATAACATGGGTCCTTTAATTCTCAAACATTGAGGCATTTGCAATGCATCCTATGCTACTGGCTACATAAATATTTACTTTGTTGGAAAGTCTGGAGCAAAGCGAGCAGGCAACTGATACAAGGGGATTCAAGAGAAGGGGGATCCAACCCTGAGTTTGAATCTGAGTCTGTTTCTCAGGCTGTAATGCCAAATGGCCCAAATTCTATCTCCTCTCCCTCTATTTCCTCTATGCCAACCACAGAAAATTCATGTTTAGAGGAGACAGAAAAGCCCCAAATTCTTCCCCTTCAAGATATCCTCACCCATGGGCTAAGTGGTACTATACTAAAGCTCAGACAATACTTACCCTTTGGGCCCTAAGATTTCAGTTCATGGAAATGAGACATTCATAAATTTGATGAGGATCCCACAACAGTTATCAACAAGTTTGGAGCAATTTTCAGAGGATATCAGCCCACTTGGGCTGATGTTACTGATCTCATGGAAATGATATTATCTCCAGGGGAAAGAGCTGATATATTAGCTGCAGTAAACTCCTTAGAAACCTCAAGAAAAGCTGCTATTCGATGGCCTTTAGAAGACCCTAACTGGGACCACAATATCCCTGAGCATTTTGATAAGTTGTAGGAAGCAAGGGAAACATTGTTGAAGCCAATGGAATCTCTTGCTAGCAAGACTGATAACTGGCAAAAATTTGTACATACCTAAAGAAAGAGCTAATCGATTCTATAATGGATTGTGTAAGAGTGCCACACAATTTACTAGATTGGACCCATTAGATTCTAGAGATGCACAGTTTATTTCTCTCCGTTTTGTGCACCAATCCTTGCCAGAAATACTGAAATATTTTGAAAGGCAGTTTCCAGGCTGGGGTGCCCTGAGGGCTGACAGCATTAAAGAAATAGCAACATATATTTATGAAGTAAATGAGAGGGAAGAAAGGAACAGACAAAGCACTTTAGCTCCACTAGACAGCAGGGTCAGGCAGTTGACAATGTCAATCAACCTCCTAGATTTTGCTATTTCTGCAATATATGGGGACACACAATGCAGTACTGTAGGATTACGTAAAGAGAAAGTTATAGACCCTCTCAGAGAAGTGCAGAGTGGCAGAATCAAAACACTTATAGATTCTCTCAGAGAGATACAGAGGACTGATGGTGTAGGGGATGGGAAATCTTGGTGTGGAATCTGATGATTTTACCTTTTCAGACCCTGAGATCTTTCTTTAGCCCTTTGGTGCCAGTCCATTCACCTCCCCAGAATAATGAACCCTTTGCAACCCTCAAGGCTGGGGACACTTACTATTTAATTGTTTATTAGATACAGGATCCTCAAGATCAGTCCTAGTGAGCAAACCTGACCCTGAATATATTGGATCTCTCAATGTAGTTGGAGTCTCAAGGAAAACTCAAACAGTTGCAAAATTAACCCCTCTCGTGGTATCTATGAGTCCATTAACAGTAGGAAATTCATTTCTCCTTATGCTAGACTCTCCTGCAAATCTATTAGGTCATGACCTCCTTTATAAACTTAGAGTAACCACATCTTGTTCTCCAGATAGTGGCATCTCCCTGGAAGTGCCAGAGGATACTGTCCACTTACTGCCAATTTTGATCTCAGACAGTCAGGAAACAGTGGGCAAGATATTTCCAGTTTGTTAGGGCCAAAATTTGATATACAGAATGTTATTTGAGTGACTCACCTTAATATTGGGGTCCCGGAAATAATGAGGGACCTTTTAGGTTCACTCTCCCCTCTGAACTGCCCTTTTTAGATATTTCTCCCCAGCCAATAAGAAAGGAGCCTTACAGCTTTAATTCACAGAAGGATCAGATTTTATTACTTGGGAATTAATTAAACAATAAAGTTGAAACTAACAAAACTCAAAGATAAGGAAATAGGAAAATAGAAATACAGATAAATACTCTTAACTCTAAACTTAACCTATGCAACCCCTAGACCATTTCCAATTAAGCTAGTTCAAAGGAATTTAGGGTTTTCCCAAAATTAACTCACCAAAACCTGGACAGTCTACAGTTGCTCGCGCCACCAGAACAGCAGTCACCAGAGAGGGAGTGAACTCCTGCTACCACTGGAAGGGCAGAAGTCCAACAGAGAGCTGGGTTCTGGAATTCCTTAGTGTTCTTGAAGACACCTCTGCCTCCCTTCAGGGAGCTTTCAATCTTTCCTCCCCCAAAAGGGGAGGTCCTTCAAAAACTGCCCTTGGAGAGTTCTTCTGACCTCAGTAGCATATGTAACCTCAAGGTGGGCCAGGTGTGGCCCTTCCCAAATGAGTCAGCTAAAAACTGCAATATTAATTTTACCACAAATATTTTTTACCACAGGTTCCATATAATAAGCACATTAACAAATAAGCAAACTTTACCATGATTAAGTAGATTGCTTTCTAACCTTACTAGTTGGAAACTGAAGACAGAATTTGAAGTTAGGCTTAAGACAGTATGGCTCAGTGGCTAGGAGCTTGGTTTTTCTTTTTCCCTTTTTCTAGCTCTTAAGAAGAAGCAAATCACTGTACTTTACTGAACATCTGGTTAGATCTTAAAGCCTTAAATACTGCTGAGGATATTCTTCCAATGCCCGCTACAAAGAAAACCATTATTACACTCAATTAAATTAATAACCCCAAAAGATTTTAAAGAATCCTCATTCTAACAATATCTCTAATACAATGAACTATTAACTGTTCAGCCCTTTGTATTTACATGTTAGAAATATAAATTTCCTGATAGAGTACTATAATAATAAGTTTCACTTAAAATGAGACCAGAATCGATTCAATTACACCTGAATCCATTTTCCAAATTGTGAGGGAAAAACAATCCTCTTCTCAAAAATTCTCAGGAACTCAGCAGCAATGTGACAAAGGCTCTTTTATTTCCTTCTCATGAGAAGGAGGCACCCTAGTGTGCACCTAGTGGGTGGAAAGAAAGGGGGCTCCCAATGCCCTGTTTTATATCCTAGTCTCTAACATGAATGGACCCTCCCTTTTTTCATCATTGGTCTGATTACTCAAGGGTTACAATCTATGCACAAAAACTAGCTAATCAGAATGCAGTATTCCCATCTCTAATCAGTTCTTCCTTATGTGGACACAACTCTGGAGCTGACCTTATTGAGACCATGGCTCCTTGAACCATGTGATTTTGTTAGCCTGATAGGGAGGAGGGGATCCAAGAACTTTGTCCTACAAACAGGTCAGGAGGAGTATGATTGACTGTTATATCCTCATTGAGAGGAGACAACTACTCATTTTCTCACACAAATGATATAATATAGCATCTCAATTCTCAGTATTAATTCACCCAAGAACCATTTATTCCAAGAATTTAATATTCTTACAGATTTTTCATGAGTATAGCTTGTATGAATCCCCAAATTTCTTAACTAGATGGCCCAATCAAATTCACTGACCTTTTTGGATGATATTCTTGTGAACACAAACTCTTCCTTTGTTGGTGAGCCTATCATCTTTAAAAATAAACCACCACAACAAAAAATTAGCAAAACTGCCTTTCAATAGTCACTGAAATGAACCTTTTTTTTCTCTTTCCTTTCTAATTGAAACAGAATTTTAAATCAGTATTGATATGCCATATTCAGTTTTCTAAGTAGTGTTCAAGATAATGCTAGATTGGCAAATTTCTTTTTGCCTCTCCCTACTTCCTTAGCCTAACCACATCATGAGTTTCTAAATTTCAAGCACAAACTTACATTTTCAACAGGAACTTGAGACCATCTCACACAGAGACAAGACAATATAGACATTCATGAAACAATCCCATATAATTTCTTTTTCAACCCAATTTAGACCAGTCAAATGAGCCCCAATAGGCCAATTTGGTTCATGCTTATCTTTAATCAATTCCAATAATTTTAAAACAATTTTTGTGCTGTGAGATTTAAAATTGGATATTAGATCATAAATCTCCCCTACTTAACCCTTCCCTTAATTCATCTCCCAGACTAGTAAATGGAAGAAGCTTCTGGTTTTCTAGATAGAGCCTTTATTGTATATAAGGTGTTGTTGATTAGAAGGATAGGAAAACAGAAATACAGTACAAATCGTCTTAAATCTAGGCTGTCTATATTCCTTATAAAAACTCACCAAACCGATTTAGGCCACCTTTGGAGTGAGTCAGACCGTCTGTGCCGCGCCGCCCGGAGTCCCGCCAAGCCGGCAAAAAAGGCTACTCCCGTTCTCTCCACCCCGGAAGTCAAAAAAACCCGGCAGGCAGTCTGACATGCGCAGCAGGCGCACTGTACCTGGCAGGCAGTCTGACATGCGCAGCAGGCAGACTGTTCATCTCCTCCCCAAAAGGGTGGTCCTTGAAAAACTGGCGTCTTTCACTTATCCTAACCGACTGTTAAAAACTTTCATATTTTACCACATTTCCCCCCTTTGCTTCCTCAAGAAACGGAATGTTTCCTTGATGGAACAGTAAAAAGAATATAATAACTTTTGCTGACTAATAATATGCGAACAACAATACAGAAAAGGAAGAGAGGAAAGTTTTGTCCAGAGGGGCGATTTTTTTTTTTTCCTCATGAACCGACGCTTTGACATTAGTCTTGCAAAGGGAGAGCCTCTGCAGAGAGTACATGTTACAGATAGTATATAACAGAAAGGAGATAGTAAAAGCTAATAAAGCAAAACAGTTCATATAAAGTCTCTGAGTTCTCTTGTCTTCTTGAAGTGGTAAGATGTCATCAGGAGGAAACTGGATCCAATCTGGTGTACTGTCTAGCGGCCTCACAAAGTCTATCATAAAATCTGTTTGGTCTTTCATTAGCCTCCTGAGGTAGGCTTAAAAATTTCTGCCAGTTTTCCGGTTTTCTAGAGCAAGATTCCATTCCCTTCAGAAGTGTTTCTCTAGCATCTTTTAATCTTTGGAAATCCCTATCATCATTATAATTCCACTCTGGATCCTTTAGAGGCCATTCCACATCGGCCTTACCTTTCGCAACAAGGGCATTTCCTGCTGAGATAATATCTGTAATCTCAGTTGGGGACAGTTTCTCTAGTATAACAGTAGCAGATACTTAAAGTGGTGATTAATTCATCAAAAAGAAATAAGACTTCAATAAGCAAGATTCAATATTCAATAGCATATACTTAAAATGCCTTTGAAAAGTCACTTAGTTTACAAAATCGGGTTTTTAAAGAAAAGCAAAAGAAACAAAAGTAAAAAAAAAAAAAAAAAACCAAAGCAAAACCAAAAATAAAAAATAAAAAGCAAAAGATTCGCTAAGCACCCTTTTGTGCTCTTAAAGAACTTAAAGGTGCAGTCAATTCCAGGTCTTTTCAGTGCCTTTCAAAAGTCAAAACAAAAACAAAAAAACCCAAAAATTAATAAAAAAAAAAAATAGTTGAGGTAGGCCAGAAAACTAGGCCATGTACTTCAGTGCTTTTGCCTGTAGAAGGAAATGCTTGTTAAATTATAAGGTATTTAAGCTGCTAGAGTTTGGGGTATGCCACATTGTTTTAACTGGTTCCCCAATTCTCTGCATGCCAAAGTGGCAGGGGTTTCTGAATTGTCATTGATCTTTCTAATGCTGTCATAATGTTCTTTATGGTAGAAAATGTGGAGTTCTGTAGCATCAGTTTTGTCTGTGCCACTGATTTTCAATAAAGGCTGATTTAATTGATGAACCACAACATTCAGCTGATGCTGCTTAGCAAATGCTACAATTGTATCATTTCCTCCCCACTTTCCAAATTTCTTTAATTCATCAACATATTCTTCAAAAGGGGAGTCATTTACTATAAAAGACTCAAACTCTTGTCTATGGTTAATCATATAAGAAGCAGCTTCTTGTCTGTGTCTGAGATGATTTCTACAGTGACCTTCTAGCTGGTCTGCTAAAGCCCTAAAAAGGCAATTTCCGTCTCCTGATACTTTACGAAGACTGAGTCCCAAAGCATTTAACTGATCAGTGGGATTCTTAAATGGGAACTTCCTGTTTCCTCTGAACTTTCTTTGCTCTTTAACAGTTTTCAGGTATTATTGACAACTCCTACCGCCATTAAAATTGGTGAAAAAGACTCATGGATTCATTGCTCTCATATAAAGCCTGCACCATTCATAGGTGAAGAGATTTCAGATAGACCTGAGGTAGACGCTAAAGAGGTAAAAACCCTAACGATAGCACCTGGAGGCAAAGTGGGGGAAGAGGAATCCAGGCCTGAGTTCAAAATCAAGTCTAACCATATAAAGGAGGGAATGTAATGGAATTTATTAATTTGATCATTGACAATGCTATGCTAAGGTTTAGTAAAAAAAAAAAAAATACAGCAATTCAAACAGTTAAAGAAGAAATCCAGCTTTCCAGACCAGAGTCCAGAATCCAGAATCCAGACATTCAGCTGGACCCTGTAGCGGCTGGAGCGCCACCTTGCCTTAGAGCAGTGGCGGCCACAGCGCTTTTGGTAGAAAAAGCCTCTGATTTGGTCCTAGGTAACCCTCTAACTGTGCAATGCCCTCACGAAGTGGAGGCTCTCTTACTACGTCACAGGACACAAACCTTTTCAGATCAAAGGCTGGCTAAGTATGAAATAACCCTGTTAGGTAATGAGAATATCACTTTAAAACGCTGCACAGTTCTTAATCCAGCAACACTACTCCCTAACTTACCATTCTCGGGGGAACCGTTGCATGACTGTGCTTCTTTAGTTGATATGGCTGAAAAACCCCGTGATGATCTTTTTGATACACCTTTAGAAAATCCTGATCTTGTCCTCTATACAGATGGTTCCTCATTTATGAGAGAGGGAACCCGTTTTACTGGAGCTGCTGTAGTTTCTGATTATGATACCCTCTGGGCAGCTTCTCTGCCTTCCCATTTTAGTGCACAGGCTGCTGAACTTGTGGCTCTTACACAGGCCTGTAATATAGCTAAATTCATGTATAAGATGATGTGGTCTAATTGCTAAAAGAAGATTATGTAATAATGTCTAAAAGAAGATTATGTAACAATGTCTAATATAATCAGCTATTTACATTCGTTTATTATTTATATGTCATTATACTCTGGGTATGGTTTGGAATTATTGTATATATCACTAATATATTCTCAGTTATGCAGCATAGCACACATTTTTACCATCATATTGTCTTTGGTGAAATTAATGAGACTTCAGAAATATGGAAACTTATCATTTCAGAGACTAACTTGCTGTGAACTCTGATGCAGGCCCTGGAGAGAATATATGTGCAACAAAAGGAGAGACAGGTATACATAAGTCCATGGTTTGCTTATGATGGTGACTATGTAGAGCACAATTACTAGGCACAGTCCAGTATTCATCCTCTCTCCCTCCTAATTTAACCTAATTTAACTGAACTTATTTATCTTTTTATCTCACTCAGTTGAATTCACCTGTGGCCTAGCACAATCACTGGCTGTCTCAGAACCATGAGATATGGTATGATAACCTTTCCATAACATTTTCAGGTGTCATGAACACATACTAAATTTGGCTTTGATCCAGACACATGGTGGTAAAAAGTGTTACACATTGCATAACTACCTCAACCCTCTATTACAAGTCTAACTCTTGCTAAAGCTTATAATTTATTGGCGACCACTCATTAAATATTTTAGACAGACTAGCTAGAATTTTAACCCTTAACAGTGCACATCAAAAAAAATGTTTAAAAGATCAAAATCTTAGGTACGAGATACCCACCGGATCCCACGTAAAACACAGTCCTATAAACTTTCCCTTGGTCACGTCTGATTTCAATATAAATTGTCCCTTGTCCCAATCTATGAGTACTTTCCTAATGGAGAGTACTGGGGAATATTGTGGGGTATGCTATTTCTAATTCCCTTCCCATAATGCATAAACTTCCTTACAATAATACAAAGAAATGTAAAAATAAAAATATGATTAGAAAATTCACTAAAACAAAGTGTTAACATGATCTTATGAAATTACAGCCTACAATTGTCTCAAAAAAAAAAAACCCTGAAACAAAACAAAACAAACCCACAACAAACATTTTTTAAGTGAGGCAATTGGGGTTAAGTGACTTGCCCAGGGTCACACAGCTAGTAAGTGTTAAGTGTCTGAGACCGGATTTGAACTGAGGTCCTACTGACTCCAGGGCCGGTGCTCCATCCATTGCGCCACCTAGCTGCCCCCCCCCCAACAACAAACCCCCTTTGTCTGATTAACCAGACTAAAGTCAGAGAAAAGCTGGTACTTAGGAGGTACCTAGATACTGTGGTAAAATATGAAAGTTTTTAACAGTCGGTTAGGATAACTGAAAGACGCCAGTTTTTCAAGGACCACCCTTTTGGGGAGGAGATGAACAGTCCGCCTGCTGCGCATGTCAGACTGCCTGCCGGGTTTTTTGACTTCCGGGGTGGAGAGAATGGGAGTAGCTTTTTTTTTGCCGGCTTGGCGGGACTCCGGGCGGCGCGGCACAGACGGTCTGACTCACTACAAAGGTGGCCTAAATCGGTTTGGTGAGTTTTTATAAGGAATATAGACTAAGCCTAGATTTAAGACGATTTGTACTGTATTTCTGTTTTCCTATCCTTCTAATCAACAACACCTTATATACAATAAAGGCTCTATCTAGAAAACCAGAAGCTTCTTCCATTTACTAGTCTGGGAGATGAATTAAGGGAAGGGTTAAGTAGGGGAGATTTATGATCTAATATCCAATTTTAAATCTCACAGTTTGGCGACCCCGAAGGGACCTTAAGGACCCTCCCACCCTCCCTAGTTTGGCCATAAGCCGGCTAATTCGGTGGATTTTCCAAATACCCCCCCCCCCCCCCCCCCCCCCCCCCCGCGGACTTTCCCTTTGTCTAATCTCCCTTAAAGACTTTAAGCCTCTAAAAGTCTTGCTTTAAACAGAAAAGCCAGCCCAGTTTAAAGGGCAAGATGCTCGAATATTCTACCATCCCTTTGATTTTTCTCATCGGAATGTATTGGGACAGCATAACATCCCGACTTAGAGGAATAGTTTACTCAATGGTCCTTCATAACATTATTGGTTTTTTCCTCATTCAGGCAGCAAAAAGTTTTTTGTATAATAGTATACGTGAGAATCTTTGGGAAAATACGTTTAATATAAGTAGAAATTTTATGCCTGCAATTGAAATACCTTTTAATACCACATCCATAGTTCATACGACTAAGGATTTTATTTTTTTTTGTTGTTTTTTTTTTGTTTTTGTTATTATCATTGTTTTTGTTATTATCATTGTTATGATGTGGGGGAAACTCTCACATATGGAGAGAGACCTCAAAATGGCTGTTTCTACTAGAGATGATCCAAGTTCAGAATCAGATCAGCAGAAACTACTCCCTCTGCAGGAAGCTATAGAACATAGTAAGAAGGGAGTGCCAATTCAAGTCAGAAAATATAGCCCCTTTAGACCAAGTGACTTGAGCGCATGGAAATCAATCATCCCTAGTTTTGAGAAAAATCCAAACACTGTAATTTCACAGTTAAGGACTATATTTAATGCATATCAACCCAGTTGGGCTGATGTTACTTGCCTTTTGGAAACTTTACTGTCCCCAACTGAGATTACAGATATTATCTCAGCAGGAAATGCCCTTGTTGCGAAAGGTAAGGCCGATGTGGAATGGCCTCTAAAGGATCCAGAGTGGAATTATAATGATGATAGGGATTTCCAAAGACAAAACTGATGCTAGAGAACTCCACATTTTCTACCATAAAGAACATTATGACAGCATTAGAAAGATCAATGACAATTCAGAAACCCCTGCCACTTTGGCATGCAGAGAATTGGGGAACCAGTTAAAACAATGTGGCATACCCCAAACTCTAGCAGCTTAAATACCTTAAAATTTAACAAGCATTTCCTTCCACAGGCAAAAGCACTGAAGCACATGGCCTAGTTTTCTGGCCCACCTCAATTTCTCCCACCCTTTTCCCTACCCTATACCTATTTTTTTTTTTTAATCCTTTTTGCTTTTTGTTTTGTTTTGACTTTTGAAAGGCACTGAAAAGACCTGGAATTCACCACACCTTTAAATTCTTTAAGAGCACAAAAGGGTGCTTAGCGAATCTTTTGCCTTTTATTTTTGGTTTTTGGTTTTGCTTTGTTTTTTTTTTTTTTTTACTTTTGTTTCTTTTGCTTTTCTTTAAAAACCCGATTTTGTAAACTAAGTGACTTTTCAAAGGCATTTTAAGTATATGCTATTGAATATTGAATCTTGCTTATTGAAGTCTTATTTCTTTTTGATGAATTAATCACCACTTTAAGTATCTGCTACTGTTATACTAGAGAATTCATGTATAAGATGATGTGGTCTAATTGCTAAAAGAAGATTATGTAATAATGTCTAAAAGAAGATTATGTAACAATGTCTAATATAATCAGCTATTTACATTCGTTTATTATTTATATGTCATTATACTCTGGGTATGGTTTGGAATTATTGTATATATCACTAATATATTCTCAGTTATGCAGCATAGCACACATTTTTACCATCATATTGTCTTTGGTGAAATTAATGAGATTTCAGAAATATGGAAACTTATCATTTCAGAGACTAACTTGCTGTGAACTCTGATGCAGGCCCTGGAGAGAATATATGTGCAACAAAAGGAGAGACAGGTATACATAAGTCCATGGTTTGCTTATGATGGTGACTATGTAGAGCACAATTACTAGGCACAGTCCAGTATTCATCCTCTCTCCCTCCTAATTTAACCTAATTTAACTGAACTTACTTATCTTTTTATCTCACTCAGTTGAATTCACCTGTGGCCTAGCACAATCACTGGCTGTCTCAGAACCATGAGATATGGTATGATAACCTTTCCATAACATTTTCAGGTGTCATGAACACATACTAAATTTGACTTTGATCCAGACACATGGTGGTAAAAAGTGTTACTGATTGCAAAATGCTATGCTAAGGTTTAGTAAAAAAAAAAAAAAATACAGCAATTCAAACAGTTAAAGAAGAAATCCAGCTTTCCAGACCAGAGTCCAGAATCCAGAATCCAGTTTTCCAGACCAGAATCCAGTTTCCTCCTGATGATATCTTACCACTTCAAGAAGACAAGAGAACTCAGAGACTTTATATGAACTGTTTTGCTTTATTAGCTTTTACTATCTCCTTTCTGTTATATACTATCTGTAACATGTACTCTCTGCAGAGGCTCTCCCTTTGCAAGACTAATGTCAAAGCGTCGGTTCATGAGGAAAGAAAAAAAATCGCCCCTCTGGACAAAACTTTCCTCTCTTCCTTTTCTGTATTGTTGTTCGCATATTATTAGTCAGCAGAAGTTATTATATTCTTTTTACTGTTCCATCAAGGAAACATTCCATTTCTTGAGGAAGCAAAGGGGGGAAATGTGGTAAAATATGAAAGTTTTTAACAGTCGGTTAGGATAACTGAAAGACGCCAGTTTTTCAAGGACCACCCTTTTGGGGAGGAGATGAACAGTCCGCCTGCTGCGCATGTCAGACTGCCTGCCGGGTTTTTTGACTTCCGGGGTGGAGAGAACGGGAGTAGCTTTTTTTTTGCCGGCTTGGCGGGACTCCGGGCGGCGCGGCACAGACGGTCTGACTCACTACAAAGGTGGCCTAAATCGGTTTGGTGAGTTTTTATAAGGAATATAGACTAAGCCTAGATTTAAGACGATTTGTACTGTATTTCTGTTTTCCTATCCTTCTAATCAACAACACCTTATATACAATAAAGGCTCTATCTAGAAAACCAGAAGCTTCTTCCATTTACTAGTCTGGGAGATGAATTAAGGGAAGGGTTAAGTAGGGGAGATTTATGATCTAATATCCAATTTTAAATCTCACAATACTTAGCAGGTACTTAGGTATTTAGAAGGTATTAGAAACCCATTTGAAAATTTAAAGGGACAGGCACATAAAATCGTTGAAAATAGGAGAAATGTACAAACATAAAATTTCTTACCCAACTTATTTTGCTGGGAAGATCAGAAGACTGAGGGGGTCAGCACCCCCTTTTGTGATCACCAAAACTGTGGATAGTAAAACTATATGTATGGGGCAGCTAGATCGTGCAGTGGATAGAGCACTTGCCCTGGATTCAGGAGGACCTGAGTTCAAATCCAGCCTCAGACACTTAATATTTACTGGCTGTGTGACCCTGGGCAAGTCACTTAACCCCAATTGCCTCACCATTAAAAAAACTATATGTGTGGTCACCTAAATTCTGTCCCAAATTTGGAGAAAATTAGCTGGGGTTACTAATATATTTGTTACTTCTAAATTAGAAGCTTTAGCACCAGTTTGGGGCATTAAGGATTTATTAAAGTTTATTAAATATTGGTACAGATAGCATACATGTCTCTGAAAGTTAAGAAAAGGTCTATCTAGCCTAGAGGTGAGAATAGAGCTCAGCCTGGCCTCCTTCCACGTCCTCTGCCAACAAGAGCGCCTCCAAGAGAGTAACTGAGAGTAACTGCTTGTGAAAGCTGATTGGTTCCTTTCTGCCCACATCCATCCCTGCCTGGTAAAAGGTCCAAGGACAAAGTTCCCATTGGATGTTCTCCCCATTGCATCATGGAGAAATCTCTTTTCCCCAATGCCATTGATTTGCTGGCTCTTTTCCTTGTGCAGTTCCTGAGAAGCCCCCCAAGTGGAATTGGTGGATTGTTGCCCTGAGCATCCTCACAGCAGCAGTCCTGACAATTGGCTGTTTTGTGGTTTTCACCAAATGGAAGAAGAAAAAGTCAGGTGTGTATTCTTAGGTGAGAGGGAAAGAAATGGGAAGAAAACATCAAAAGAAAACAAACTGTTACTCTAGGGTTGGTGTTAATAATAGTGTACTATTTATTTACTTGCAAGGCAATGAGGGTCAAGTGACTTGCCCAGGGTCACACAGCTAGTAAGTGTCAAGTGTCTGATACCAGATTTGAACTCAGGTCCTCCTGATTCCAGGGCTGGTGCTTTATCTACTTTGCCAACTAGCTGCCCCCCAAAATAGACTACTTCTGTTCGGACCCAAAGGGTAGAACTAGGAACAATGGGTGGAAGCTCCAAAGAGATAAATTTAGGCATGATATTAGGCAAAATTATTTGACTAATTAGGATAATTGGAGCTATCATCAGTGATATGGGCAGGCTTGGGAGGTAATGACTTCATTCCCTCCCAGGAGAAGTCATCAAGCATAAGTAGGCTGGCCAATAATTGAGGGGACCATTGTTCATGTATAAATGGGGCCAGGAGGCTGCTGAGGTCCCTTCACACTCTGAAACGCTGTGAATCTGTGACTTCTCATGGTTGTTGAGAACCATGCAGTCTTCCGTGATTGATGCATGAACTGAAACAATGTTACAGAGGGAAGTCCCACTGAAGGGTCATGCACTGAAATGGTGCAGACACAAGGTTTCTGAGCAAAGGAGAATCCTTGGGAAAGGTACCAGAGGGAAGGTGGAATTGGTGTCTTTGTAACTCATTTTTGAACCTTGATTTAATTTCTTTTCTTTACCTCTTCTATTAGGATGGGAAGGAGGAAATGGACATGGAGATCATGGGATGTGCTCAATCTAGGAATCTTTTTCACAGGGACAACTTCACAAGCTCAACTGGAAAGACCTTTTCCTTCCTCGATTGCTCCTTCTGTTATTCATCTCCAGTGAAAGAATTCATCAATCCAAAATCCTGACACCAAGCCAGTTGCCACCTTCCCTGGCAACCCCCACATATTTGTCAGAGGGGTCACCTGCACACCCAACCCTAACCCTAATCCTATCTCTAACTGACCTCTCTATGTTGCAGACAGGTCCGGGATGGGGCATCCAATGGGGCTCCATTAAATGGGAGAGACACATAGTGCACAGTCCACCTCAGTATCCTTTGGCAATGGGAAGAATGAGACCCAGGTTATGAGTTCAAATGTCTGAATGTATGGAGAGTAAGACTTTCAGAAGAGAAAATATTGATATACTCGTATTAAAGAAGAAGGCCAGGGCAGCTAGATGGCACAGTGGATGGAGCACCAGCCCTGGAGTCAGGAGGACCTGAATTCAAAATCGGCCTCAGACACTTAACACTCACTAGCTGTGTGACCCTGGGCAAGTCACTTAACCCCAATTGTCTCACTAAAAAAAAAAAAAAAGAAGAAGAAGAAGAATCCCAGTTCATTGCTGCAGGAAGTAGAATCTTCTACTCCTTCACTGTAAGCAAGTACTTTAGAAGGTATTTCTGAGAAGGCCCCAGATGCAATCAGCCCTTGTCTTCTCTGGATGAGCTTGTCAAAGGCAACCTCATTGGTTACAAGTTCCTGCCCCTTCTGAGTCTTGAGATGGATTCTCCTCTCTTTGGGTTGGGTATAGACTTTCTTTTCAATAAATTGGTATTGAATTTTTTTCCATTGCTTAGATTTCTTTCATCCTCTTCCCACCTTCTCACCTCCAACCATTCCTCATAACAAAAGTGTTGTTTTTCCTTAAGGAAAGAAAAAGGGGAAGAAGAGAAGAAAATTTTCAGCAACACTGATCAATACATCAAATAAAAATATTTTTTTTTCCCGAGGCAACTGGGGTTAAGTGACTTTCCCAGGGTCACACAGCTGGTAAGTGTCAAGTGTCGAAGGCCAGATTTGAACTCAGATACTCCTGACTCCAGGGCCTGTGCTCTATCCCCTGTGCCACCTAGCTCTCCCATTGAATAAAAATTTGACTGTATATGCAGAGACACTCATACTTCTACAAAAGGGCACACATGTTCTGTTTATTTCTGAATATTCTTTCTAAAATTTCATCTATTTATCTTTCCCATTTTGGAATTCCAACCTTTCATTTTTATGCTATATGAGTTTGGTTTTTCAGATTTGTTTCTTGACTGCAATGTATTGTAGAATTTTGTTTATTTAGTCAATTGATCTACACGATTTAAATTGCTTTCTAATATAGTTAGACTAATTTGTAGCCACACCCACTATGCATTCATATGCAGGAATGCATTCTAGAGGCTTCTAATATTGGCTATTTCAATTCTTTGTCCATTTGTTGGGCATGAGGTGACACTTCATGGTTGTTTTGGTTTAAGTTTCACTTCCTGTTAGTGATTTTTAAGCATAATTTCATATCATTGTTAAAGATTTGCTTTTCTTTGAAAACTATCTTTTGACTGGTTATCTGTTTTTAGTGTTTAGTCATTTTCTTTCCTGTCTGACTCTTCTTGGCCCCCTTTTTTTTTCTAGGCAAAATTACTGGAAGGGATTGCCATTTCCTTCTCCATCTCATTTTATAGAAGAAGAAAGGGCAGAAATCAGATTAAATGACTTGCCCAGGGTCACACAGTTAGTAAGTGTCTGAAACTGGATTTGAATTCAGGTTCTCCTGATTCAAGGTTTGGCATTCTATCCACTGTGCCACCTAGCTGCCTCTATTGGGTAATGGTTATTGGTCCTATATATTTTGGTTATTTGTCTGTGCATCTTGTATACCAAACTCCCACCAGAGGTATTCAATGCCATGATATTCCTCTTTTCTTCTTATCCTAGATGCCTTAATTTCATTTTTGCAGAAGCTTTTCAATTTTATTCAACACTCCTACTCTTACTTTCTTATCTATATCCTTTTGAAATTCCCTTAATTGTCCCCTTCTGCATTTATGTCCTAAATCAATTAGAGCATTTGAGTTTGATATGGATTTTGGTTTATTATCTATGGTTTCCTTAAGAACAATGCAATTTCCTTGTCTAGATTTGCTTATGCTGTTTAATTTTATTTTTGCTTTGTCTGACAACATGCTATAATTCCTGCTTTTTTTGTTTCATTACTTGTTTTTTAGATATATTTCTTGAAGGGACTGGATTGTGGCATTTTGTTTCCTATCAAATCTGTCAGTTTGTGTTTTGAAGAGTCCCCTACTTTCAGAACTATGATTGAATGTCAAGAGTACTGATAAAATATGTTAAATTTTGTGGACAAATACTCCCCCCCACCCCCACCTTCATCAGGGTTTCAGAGCTAGAGAGGCAGTCTACGCTTAGACTACAGAGGGGAAAATAGTGAGACAATGTGCCCAGAGAGAGGCCAGTTGTTTAAGAGAGTAGATAATGGAACCTCCTTGGAGGGAGTTAATTGGATAATACTCTTCATTTAATAATGTTTCCTGGATTTCAGGTCTAAAAAATTCAGATGTTATTTAAATAAGTAATAAACTAAATTATTTGCAAAGAGAACAAGAGGATATTTGATTAATATTAAATGTCTTACTAACTCCAAATCCTAAGTAGCAAACTATGAATGGCTGTAGAAGTTCCAACATTTACTGAAGATTTCAGACCTTATTATCATGAATTAATCAATGAACAGCCACCATTAAGCACCTGCTATATGCCTAATACTGGGAAAATAATGGGAGGGAGAAAGAAAGTATGGAAGGAAGGAAAGAAGGAAGGAAGAAAGTAAGGGAGGGAGGGAGAAAGAAGAAGAAAAGGCAGGAGGAAGGAAGGAGGCAAAAAAAGGCAAGAAAGGGGGGGAGGAAAGAAGCAAGAAGGGGATTGAGCAAAAAGAGAAGGAAGGATAAAAAGAAAGAAGATAAAGAAATGAAAGGAAGGAAGGGACAACACACTGAAGAAATGAAGGGAAAGAATGAAGGAAGGAAAGAAAGAAAGAATGAGTCCTATCCTTAATGCAGGTACCTTAGAGGCTACCATACACACTTGGCTCTGTGGGGCTGATCGCCATGGCACAGTGTTTTTGCATGACTGAGCTTTCCCTCTGTAATGATTGGAATGACGCCACCTGCTGGAGACTTACTGTAGAAAAGCTCTGCCATGAGGTGAAGGTCTCTGAGGGCAAGACCATGTGGCTTTTCTTTGGCATCAGGAAGTGGCGTTGGCTTGTGGGAGGAAGAAGGGGGAGGCTGTTACTCTGACTCGGGCTCTTTCCTGTGGACTCTGGCAGGGAGTGGAGCTAGGAATGTTCTCTCCCTTTAATAGATAGGAATCTAGACCTTTTCTCTTTCTCTTTACCAAATTCTTATTCTCCTTAATAAATGCTTAAAAGTCTAACTCTTGCTAAAGCTTATAATTTATTGGCGATCACTTATTAGATATTTTAGAGAGTATAGCTAAAATTTTAGCCCTGTACAGATGGCTGACCACGAAGAGGAAAGCTGAACCTCAGTCTTCTGATTTTCTGGTTGGGTAAGAAATTTCCCCTACCCTGTCCCTTTAAACTGCTAAGTACCTTTAAATTTTCAAATGGACCTTTTAAACTCCCTAATTACCTTATTTTTTATTTTAGTCTGTTTAACCAGACAAATGGGAGATAAGATCATGTTAATTCTTTGTTTTTGTGGATTTTCTATTTTTTTTAGAAGAGCCAGCCAGGTGCTCACACAAGGGTGCTCCCTCTCTCCCAGCCACGCTTTTTCAGAGAAAACTCTGATTTCTGCAGCTTTTCCAAATTCTAACACTAATTGTTGCTCTCATTTTGCATGCCTGGAGGCTTCTCTAGAAGCTTTTAATCCCCTAGAAGCTGGGGAAGGGGAACCCAGGCCTGAGTTTGATTCCTGGGCTGTGCACCATGTGGGAGAGGTGGTCCCCTCCCCTTCTCTAGGGACCCCACCTCCTCTGCCTCCTCTCCTTGATTCTCCTGCCCAGGAGATCATGAGATCTAATCCACCCTCCTCAGATCCTGATCTTGCACATGGGCAGCTTTCTCTACCTGCATTTTCAGCCCTTCCCCAGCTGAACTGTGACTCTGAGACAACCTTAGAAACCCTTTAAATTCCAGATATGCTCGTTTGGTTTCATAATTTTGTTAATCTGCTTTTGTCTCTAATTAGTAACCTTCCAAAGTATTTGTATTATTAAAGGACAAACTGACAATATAGAGGGGTTAAAGAAGAAAAACTTAAGCTGAATAAAAATGACAATGATCATCACAGTTCAAGACTCTGCTTCTTTTGCTATGGAAGTGTGAGATTAAAATTGGATATTAGATCATAAATCTACCCTACTTAACCTTTCCCTTAATTTATCTCCCAGACTAGTAAATGGAAGAAGCTTCTGGTTTTCTAGATAGACCTTTTATTGTATGGTAATCACAAGGTGATGTTGATTAGAAGGATAGGAAAGTAGAAATACAATACAAATCATCTTAAGTCTGGGCTTAGTCTATATTCTGTGTAAAACTCACCAAAACCCAAGGCCATCTTTGGAGAGAGAGACCAAGTCAAGCTCATGCTGTTAACCGAGAGCCGGGCCGAGTCAAACTCCAGTCCGCGTCTGTCTGTGCAGCGCAGCCAGGAGACCAGCGGAGCAGGAAAAAAGGCCCCACTTCCGTTCTCTCCTTGCCTTTTAAGCTCCCACCCCGGAAGTCGAGTGCTCAGCAGGCAATCTGGCGTGTGTTGAAGGCAGACTGGTGTGTGTAGCTCATGCTGTTGGTCTCCTCCCCAAAAGGGTGGTCCTAAAAAAAAACTGGTGTCTCTCCATTATCTAACCGACTGTTAAAACTTTTTACCACAGAAGGGTACATATTTTACAGAAATGTAGCAGTAAGCAGCAAGGTATTGATATGAGTATTGGGGATTTTAGATATCGGAATCAAAAGTGTTCTGAATTCACTCAGAGTAATAGTATTAGTTCAGAGGTTACATAGGATTTCTATGCTATTACATCTACATTTTGAAATTGATGGTATTGGTTTATTTTCAGAGGTTTTCATGCTTTTGAGATTGTGTTTTATACTTAGCTTTAAAAAAAAGAGAATATTTGTAAAAGCTTTTTATAATAATGTGATCAAGTTTATATTTTATAATAGTCTTATTAATATTAAGTTCATATTCATTTAGATTTCCCTAGTTTGAATTTCATTGTCTTTTATTGTTCCATGTTTATTTTCTTCTGTTCATTCATCTATCTAATTTTGAAACATTGCAATATGGTTTTGATTTCATAATACAATCTTTTTTTTTTTTTTAGTGAGGCAATTGGAGTTAAGTGATTTGCCCAGGGTCACACAGCTAGTAAGTGTTAAGTGTCTGAGACCGGATCTGAACTCAGGTCCTCCTGACTCCAGGGCCAGTGCTCGATCCACTGTGCCACCTAGCTGCCCCAGGTTATGGATCTGGCTTGTAAGGGCAATTAGAAACAGGATTCTTTTTATTTTTATTTATTTAATTATTTATTTTTACATAATACAATCTTAATTCTAGGAGTATTGTGCTCCCATATTCTGAGTTGTTTGTTTTTCCTATTTTTTTTCTCTCAACTGATTATTTGATCAAACTCTTTAAAGCATTTCCCTGGCAAATTGGTTGCCATGGCAAGTGTAAATTGATTCTAGAAGTATTATTTTTGATAAGCATATTCCAAAAAAAAAAAAAGAGGGGAACATTTGTAAAAGTTTTCTTTAAAAAAAAAGTTTTCTTTGAGATTGTGTTGTGTTCTAACTTGTACTTAAATATGTTTTGATTTTTCACAAAAGTAATTGTATATTTAGTAAAAAAAATGGGTATTATTTGAAATTGTTGCATAATTATATATTATATTCTGAGTCAAGATGTATTCACATTTTTGTGATTGTTTATTATCCTCAGTTTTTAAATCCATATGAGACTTGGATTATGGGAATTTATCATTTAAGACATTAATTGCCTTTATTCTGAGTTATCAGATGTCAATTGGCCAAGATGCCATCCAGTCACAAGAAGAATACATGCAAGAGCAGGCATTGAACTGTCACATGAGGGGAGACATGCATGAAGCCAAGGTATGGCTGAGGGAACGGCTTTTGACAAATGTTGAGGTTGGATTCTCTTGGTTTAATTTTATTTTTTTCCCCACAATACTGTACAGATGGCTGGAAGTCTTGATCCCACCCATCTCATTCTATACCTGGCTCCTATGCCCCCTCCTATATGCCTGATGCTATGGACATCTAAATCCCATGCATCTGATTAAGTCTGACTCCAATATGTTCGGTGGCATGGACATATATTCCATCCACCTATTTTAAGCCTGGCATACTGCATGGCTTGAGCAATAGTTCAAGTGTGGGAATGCTCATATCCCATCATTTCTCTGTTCTTTTATGGTAACCCCCATAATTATCTCAGGTGTCATGATAAATACAGTGGTGGATTTAGCCTTGACATCTGTTACCAATTATATTAGATTTTTTAAATTTTCATAATGGCATGAGGCAGATGATGCAAAAAGTGATGAAACAAAGATAAAAATTATTTTTAAAAATTAATATCGCAGCAATGGTCTTCTCAATTTACCCTCTACAAGGGGGGACTATAGTAATATTAATTCTAAAGAATGTTTCAATTTTTGTTTTTTTTGTTTGTTTCTTGTTTTTTGCAGGGCAATTAGGGTTAAGTGACTTGCCCAGGGTCACACAGCTAGTAAGTGTGTCAAGTGTCTGTGGCCGGATTTCAACTCAGGTCCTCCTGAATCCAGGGCTGGTGCTTTATCCACTGCACCACCTAGCTGCCCCCCTCAATTTTTGTTTTATTATATGTTTCATGTATAACAACTAAGATTCTGAATTCCCTTAGACATGTTTTTGAGAACTTTCATTGTTTGATTTGATTATTGACAAAGCTATTTTAAAGTTGTGTTAAGCTCAATTTTGTAGGAAAGATTACTGACTTATTACAAGCATCCACACATCAACCCCTGAAAAGACAACTGTGGGGCCCAATTTTTAATTGGGGACTGCTAGCTAAGTGGCTCGCCACAATATTGGGGCAAGGAAGGAAACTGGCAGCCTCCATCAAAACAGAAAAAGATTTATTTTAACAAGAACGAACTTAAAAAAAAAATACAAACAGGATCAGTAGGATCAAGGGAATGGAAATAAAATGGGGAAAGGGAAATTATAATACCTGAAAAAATACCACCGCCCAGGAATCAGCTGAAAATACGCAGCAGAATGCTTGTCCCTTTCCAGCTTCCACCTAGAATGCCCAATTCTCCTCCCTCAAACCTAGAAACACCCCACACAGCCCCAGCCAATGGGATGGCTGCTCTGACAGTCACATGACTGCCCTCACTAGGCTTCCAATCATTATAATTTTGCCAGGCCCATGTAGGCGTTGGCGAGTGATGATGATGTGAAGTGCCAGAGCCCTGGCAACGGCTACAACCAGTGAGTGGAGCGGTTTGCAGAGCCCCAGGCCAGTGCGCGCTGAGGCATAAAAACCTCAAGTAACAATTAATTCTTTACATTTCCATCCCATGACTACACTCAGAGGGCGTCCCAAGAATCATCTGAGAAAAGACTTTCAAAGACTTTATAGCAGCTCTTTTTTTTTCTTTTTGCAGGCAATGGGGGTTAAGTGACTTGCCCAGGGTCACACAGCTAGCAAGTGTCAAGTGTCCGAGGCCGGATTTGAACTCAGGAACTCCTGAATCCAGGGCCAGTGCCTTAACCACTGCGCCATCTAGCTGTCCCTTTCAAAGACTTTAAATGCACAGTTTGGTTTTGTTGTTTTTCTTTTTCCCTTCTGTTATTATATACACCATTTGTAGAATGTACTCTCTGCAGAGGCTCTCCCTTTGCAAGATCAATGTAAAAGCACCAGTTCATGAGGACAAAAAACTGCCCCTCTGGACAAAACTTTTATCTCTCCCTTTTTCTATATTCATATTAACATATTATTAGTTAGCATAGGATATTGTTATATTCTGTTATTTTTGACTGTTTCATCAAAGAAATGCCCTGTTTCTTGAAGAAACAAAGAGGGCACTGTAACGATTGGAATACGCCACCTGCTGGAGACTTACTGTAGAAAAGCTCTGTCATGAGTTGAAGGTCTCTGAGGGCAAGAACATGCGGCTTTTCTTTGGCATCAGGAAGTGACGTTGGCTTGTGGGAGGAAGAAGGGGGAGGCTGTTACTCTGACTCGGGCTCTTTCCTGTGGACTCTGGTGGGGAGCAGAGCTAGGAATGCTCTCTCCCTTTAATAGATAGATGAATTTAGGCCTTTTCTCTCTCTCCTTACCAAATTCTTATTCTCCTTAATAAATGCTTAAAAGTCTAACTCTTGCTAAAGCTTATAATTTATTGGCGACCACTCATTAGATATTTTAGACAGTATAGCTAAAATTTTAGCCCTGTATACCTCCCTTATTGATTTCTATGCCTGTAGGGCTAGGTTGAAGATGAAGAGGTATATATCATGAGTGGAAAGCACACTGGCCCAGGAGTTAGAGGATCTGCATTGTAATCTCACCTTTGACACATATTAATTGTCTGACTTTGGGCAAGTCTACACCTCAGCTTGTTCACTCTTAAAATGAGAATTTTTTTTTAATCATAAAAGTATTTTTTTATTTTGCAGCTACATGCAAAGCTGGTTTTCAACATTTATTTCCTTAAGATATTTACTTCCAATTTTTTCTTCCTCTCTCCCTTTCCTTTTCCCTCCCCCAGACAGAAAGCTATCTGATATAGGTTATACATGTAGAATCACATAAAACATATTTCTGTGTTAGTCCTGTTGTGAAAGAAGAATCAGAACACAAGGGGAAAACATCAACAAAGAAAAAAAAACAATGAAAATAGGAGAAAAATACAAAGATAAAATTTCTTACCCAACTTGTTTTGCAGAAAAGATCAGAAGCCTGAGGGGTTCAGCACCCCCTATCATGATTGCCAAAACTGTGGCCAGTAAAACTATATGTGTGGGGGCAGCTAGATGGCGCAGTGGATAGAGCACTGGCCCTGGAGTCAGGAGTACCTGAGTTGAAATCCGGCCTCAGACACTTAACACTTACTAGCTGTGTGACCCTGGGCAAGTCACTTAACCCCAATTGCCTCACTAAAAAATGTAACGATTGGAATAACGCCACCTGCTGGATACTTACTGTAGAAGAGTTCTGCCCATGAAGGGAAGGTCTTTGAGGGCAAGACCAGGAGTCAGGAAGTGACGCGGACTAGTGGGAGGAGGAAGGAAGAGACTGGCGCTCAGTCTCGCTCTCTTCCCTCTGGACTCTGGCGGAGAAGGGAGCTAGAAATGTGCTCTCCCTTTAATAGATAGGAATCTAGGCCTTTTTCTCTCTCTTTACCAAATTCTTATTCTCCTTAATAAATGCTTAAAAGTCTAACTCTTGCTAAAGCTTATAATTTATTGGCGACCACTCATTAGATATTTTAGACAGACTAGCTAGAATTTTAGCCCTTAACAGATGGCTGACCACGAAGAGGAAAGCTAACCCTCAGTCTTCTTCTGATCTGCTGGTTGGGTAAGAAATTTCCCCTCCCTCTCCCTTTAACTGCTAAGTACTGGCGCACTGGCTGTGTTTTTCCTTTGAATTTTTTCGAATGGACCTTTTAAACTCCCTAATTATCCTATTTTTGATTTTGGTCTGTTTAACCAGACAAATGGGAGATAAGATCATGTTAATGCTTTGTTTTTGTGGATTTTCTATTTTTCTTTTTATTTTTGTTAAAAGAGCCAGCAACTTACTCACACAAGGAAATATCTCTCCCTCTCCCAACCATGCTTTTTCAGAGAAACCTGAAGAGATTCCCGCAGCTTTTCCCAGTTCTAACACTAATTGTTGCTCTAATTTTGCATGCCTGGAGGCAATGACCCACCCTCTAGAAGCTTTTAATCCCCTAGCACCTGGAGGCAAAGTGGGGGAAGAGGAATCCAGGCCTGAGTTCAAAATCAAGTCTGATTCAAATTGCTCTGATCCCTCCCCTCCTCTCCAGACCCCACCCTCTACTCCTCCTATGGCCAAGCCCATTGCTTCCCCTGCCTGGGAAGTCCAGAGATCTGATGCGCATGCTCAACTTTTTCTACCTGCATTTGCAGCTTCAGGCTCAGCCCTTCCCCGGCCTGGCTGTGCTTTTGAGACAATCTTAGAAAACTCTTTAAATTCCAGATATGCTTGTTTTGTTCATAATTTTGCTAACCTGCTTTTGTCTTTAATTAGTAATCTTATAAAGCATTTGTATGGTGAAAAGACTGACAGACAATATAAAGGGGTTAAAGAAGAAAAACTTAAGCTGAATAAGAATGACAACCATCAACATAGTTCAAGACTCTGCTTCTTTTGCCATGGAAGGGTATATATTTTAGAGAAATGTAGAAGTAAGCAGCAAGGTATTGATATGAGTGTTGGGGATTTTAGATATCGGAATCAAAAGTGTTCTGAATTCACTCAGAGTATTAATGTCAGTTCAGAGGTTACATAGGATTTCTATGCTATTACATATACATTTTGGAATTAATGGTATAGGTTTATTTTCATAGAGATTTTAATGCTTTTGAGATTGTGTCTTATACTTAGTTTCTAAAACAAGGAGAATATTTGTAAAAGCTTTTTATAGTCATACGATCAAGTTTATATTTTGTAATACTCTTATTAATATTAAGTTCATATTCATTTAGATTTCCCTAGTTTGAATTTCATTGTCTTTTATTATTCCATGTGTATTTTCTTCTATTCATTCATCTATCTAATTTTGAAACATGGTTTTGATTTCATAATACAATGTTAATTCTAGGAGTATTGTGCTCCCATATTCTGAGTTATTTGTTTTTGCTATTTTTTCTCAACTGATTATTTGATCAAACTCTTTAAAGCATTTACCTGGCAAATTGTTTGCCATGGCAAGTGTAAATTGATTCTAGAAGTATTATTTTTGATAAGCATATTCCCCCCCAAAAAAAAGAGAGGAACATTTGTAAAAGTTGTCTTTGAGATTGTGTTGTGCTTTAACTTGTATTCAAATATGTTCTGATTTTTCACAAAAGTAATTGTATACTAAGTAAAAAAGGGGTATTATTTGAAATTGTTGCATAATTATATATTGTGTTCTGAGTCAAGATGTATTCACATTTTTTGCAATCATTTATTATCCTCAATTTTTAAATCCATATGAGATTTTAAATTATGGGAATTTATCATTTAAGACATTAATTGCCGTTATTCTGAGTTATCAGATGCCAGTTGGCCAAGATGCCATCCAATCACAAGAGGAATACATGCAAGAGCAGACACTGAACTGTTACGTGAGGGGAGACATGCATGAAGTCAAGGTATGGCCGAGGGAACGGCTTTTGACAAATGTTGAGGTTGGATTCTCTTGGTTTAATATTTTATTCTCTTTTTCCCCACAATATTGTACAGATGGCTGGAAGTATTCATCCCACCCATCTTACTTCTACACCTGGCTTCTATGCTCCCTCCTATATGCCTGATGCCATGGACATCTCAATCCCATGCATCTGATTAAGTCTGACTCAGTTTCCTCCAATATGTTCGGTGGCATGGACATATATTCCATCCACCTATTTTAAGCCTGGCATACTGTATGGGCAGTACATATTGCTCAAGTGTGGGAATGCTCATATCCCATCATTTCTCTGTTCTTTTATGGTAACCCCCATAATTATCTCAGGTGTCATGATAAATACAGTGTTGAATTTGGCCTTGACACCTGTTACCAATTATATTAGATTTTTTAATTTCTCATAATGGCATGAGGATAATTAGGCAGATGATGCAAAAAGTGATGAAACAAAGATAAAAATTATTTTAAAAAATTAATATCGCAGCAATTGTCTTCTCAATTACCCTCCATAAGGGGGACTATAGTAATATTATAATTTTAAAGAATGTTTCAATTTTTGTTTTATTATATGTTTCATGTGTAACAACCAAGATTCTGAATTCCCTTAGACATGTTTTTGAGAACTTTCATTGTTTGATTTGATTATTGACAAAGCTATTTTAAAGTTGTGTTAAGCTCAATTTTGTAGGAAATTTTCCTGGCTGATTACCAGCATCCACACATCAACCCCTGAAAAGACTTCCATTCCACGACTACACCTAGAGGACATCTGAGAAAAGACTTTCAGAGACTTTAAATGAACAGTTTTGATTTGTTGTTTTTGTTGTTTTTTTTCTCTTTCTGTTATAATATACACCATCTGTAACATGTATTCTCTGCAGAGGCCCTCCCTTTGCAAGACTAATGTCAAAGCATCGGTTCATGAGGACAAAAAAAAAAATCGCCCCTCTGGACAAAACTTTCCTCTCTTCCTTTTCTATATTGTTGTTCACATATTATTAGTTAGCAATAGTTATTATATTCTTTTTACTGTTCCGTCAAGGAAACATTTTGTTTCTTGAGGAACAACAGGGGGGACTGTAACGATTGGAATAACGCCACCTGCTGGATACTTACTGTAGAAGAGTTCTGCCCATGAAGGGAAGGTCTTTGAGGGCAAGACCAGGAGTCAGGAAGTGACGCGGACTAGTGGGAGGAGGAAGGAAGAGACTGGCGCTCAGTCTCGCTCTCTTCCCTCTGGACTCTGGCGGAGAAGGGAGCTAGAAATGTGCTCTCCCTTTAATAGATAGGAATCTAGGCCTTTTTCTCTCTCTTTACCAAATTCTTATTCTCCTTAATAAATGCTTAAAAGTCTAACTCTTGCTAAAGCTTATAATTTATTGGCGACCATTCATTAGATATTTTAGACAGACTAGCTAGAATTTTAGCCCTTAACAAAAACAAACAAACAAAAAAAACTATATGTGTGGTCACCTTATTTCTGTCCCAAGTTTGGAGAAATTTAGCTGCAGTTTCTAATATATTTGTTACTTCTAAATGAGAAGCTTTAGCACCAGTTTGGGGCATTAAGTTTTTATTAAAGTATATTAAATATTAGTAAAGAGAGCACATTTGTCTCTGAAAGTTAAGAAAAGGCCTACCTAACCTAGAGGAGAGAATAGAGTTCAGCCTGGCCTGCTTCTTCTTACAAGTCCTCTGCCACCAAGAGTGTCTCCAAGAGAGTCTAAATGAGAGTAACTGATTGGGGAAGCTAATGTGCATTTCTCTAATCAATAGTGATTTAGAGCATTTTTTCATATGACAATAGATAGCTTTTATTTCTTCATCTGAATACTTCCTCTTCATATCTTTTGACGTTTTCTCAATCAGGGAATGACTTGTGTAAGAAAATAATAAGGTTTTGAGACAGACCAAAGGGACCCCCTCCCTGCCCCTAGGGGATTGATTGGATTAAGATTGATCAGATTCACTGACTTTGCTGATTAACTCATTTACAGTTAATTCAATTAAAACCACACCTGCCTGGCCCTCCAGAGGATGTGTTTTCAGAGGGTGTGAACTCTGACATCAGCATGGAACCACCCTCAAGTCATGTGAACCAGTGGATTTGGTTCATGGTAGCCAATTAGCTTGAACCAATGTGGAAAGACCGCTTCTCCTCCAGACCCATAAAAAGCTTCCACAGGCAGTTATTCTTGGATAGACTCTCTCAGAGGCACAATCGGTGGCAGAGGATTTGGAGGGAGAAGCAGGCCAGGCTGCAATGTATTAGAAACCCCACCTAATTTTCCCTAAACTTGGGACAGAAATAAGGCAACCACATATACTTTTAAATGTCACAGGTTTGTTGACCAGGAAGGACATGTTGGATCCTGAAATCTTCTGATCTTCTCTGGAAACAAGCTGGGTAAGAAATTCTATGTTTGTACATTTCTCCTATTTTTACTGATTTTATGGGCCTTTCTCCCTAAATTGCCAAAGGCCTGTTCTTCCAACTTTTCCTGCCGGTTTTTTCTTTCCCCAACCACCTTTTCTCAGAAGAAAAGTTTTTTGAGACAATTTTAGGCTGTAATTTCATAAGATCATGTGAATGCTTTGTTTTCTGCATTTTCTATTTCTATATCTATCTTTATTTTTGTTTTAGTAAAGCAAATTTTGAATTACAATATTGGGACTAAAAATATCAAAGTCTGCTATATAATATAAGGGTCTCCCCTAGAAAGAATACTCAGCTTGAGATTTGTATAAGGTATCCATTCAGTAAGGCACGCCAAAAAGAAAGCTTATTGAATTGTGTTTTAGGTGGCAGAGTACAGTGGCCAGAGTCTGGATCTTTTGATCCCCAAACATTGAGAGATTGGCAATTAATCTTGTGCCTTAAGTACCCCAAAGATTTAACTTATTGGGAACTCGAATAGAGTGAGCAAGGAGCTGACACAGGAGGAGACACCAGCTTCTCCCCCTATTTCCTCTACCCCAACCACAGAATGAAATCTGCTTTTAAAGGAAACAGAAAAGCCCCAAAACCCAGATGACATCCCAAGAATCATCTGAAAAAAGACTTCCAAAGACATAAATGGGCATTTTCCTATTTTCCTTTTCCTATGGCATACTATTTGGAATATCCTCCTCCTAAAGGGGCCTGTCCCTTTGAATTGTTTTTTCAATAAGTCACTCAAATTCTCTTTTTTCATTCCTCTTGACATTGTTAGTCATCATAAAAGCCTTTATAAATATTTGTAATATTACTACTTCATTTAAGGAAACCATGTTCCTCACAGAAGCACAGGGGAGTTTATGAGAAAATGATGGATTTTGGGATGTCCAGAGGCCCCCACTTGAGGGGATAATATTAAGATTGATTGGATTGGGGGAAGCTAGGTGGCACAGTGGATAGAGCACTGGCCCTGGGTCCAGATGAACCTGAGTTCAAATCCAGCCTCAGACACTTAACGCTTACTAGCTGTGTGACCCTGGGCAAGTCACTTAACCCTAATTGCCCTGCAAAAAAAAGGATTGGATTGACTTTGCTGATTAACTCACTTAAAATTAACTCAATTAAAACCCCACATACCTGAATGTCTTGCTCTCAGAGGATGTGTTCTCTGAACTCTAACCTTAATAATTTCTGCTCATGGACCACCCTCAAGTCCAGGAAACTAATAGATTTCCAAGGATGCTAGCCTATTAGCTTGGAGTTGGATGGAAGGTAGGCAGTAAGGCTCTCAGATGCGCTCATGGTGGAAGACTTGGAGAAAGAAGGAGGCCAGGCTGAGCTCTATCTCTCCTCTAGACTAGATAGGTCTTCTTAACTTTCTGAGCGAACTGTACTCTCTTGACTAATATTTTGTACGCTTTAATAAATGCTTAATGCCCAAAACTGTTTCTAAAGCTTCTAATTTATAAGTAGTGATATATTAGAAACAAGACCCAAATTTCCCTAAACTTGGGACAGAAATGAGGTGACCACATATACCTTTTAGTTCCACAGGTCACAGTTGCCTGACCTACATATCTCACCCCTAGTATCAGATGGAGGTAGAGCTCTAATTCTGGGGTCAGAGTGCCACTGCAAGATCTCTTCCCATCTGGGATCCCAATTCCCTTCTGCCTCCTGGGTCTCTGCAGGAGGATGGGGAAGGTGCATGAGGGCAAAAGGAGGGTAGCAAGTCCCTTTCCTGTTCAGAAAAAGTTCACTTTCAAGCCTTACCCTCTTGCTGCCCTCCCATTCTGGTTAGAGTCTATCCTCAGAGGGCAGGGCCTTTGTAAGTGTTCAGGGACTTCAAGCTCTGTAATTCTGGGTTGGCATGTGTCCATCCTAGGAAGAAAACGTAAAGACAATGTCTCCCTCACTCTGAGATCCTTCTCCTTCCCCAGGTCAGCTTGCAGATAACCAAAGCCTATTCCAAGGAGAGAGCCTGGAGCCAGAGGGAATGGCTTCTGGCACCCAGAGACCCTCATCCCAGGTGAGTGCAGCCCATCCACAGAGCTGACCAGCATCAGCAATGGTGGAATCCAACAGAGCCAAGGAAGCTCTATCCTGTGAAACACAGATTGTCCTCTGCAGTGCTGTCAGCAGAGCAAACATTGTCCACCTGGATCTGCTCGTTTCCTTCTGCCTGAGATCACCCCAGTCTTCTCCTATCTCTTTGAATCATCCCTCTCTTTTCTTGTTCTTACGTCAAGTCAATGAGCATTTAGATAGTGGTTCCTTTGCCAACTACTGGGGATGCAAAGGAAACTTTAAACAATAATAGGCCCTGCCCTCAAGTGGCTCACTGTCTAGTTGAGAGATAACATGGCAGCAGCTGGGTGCACCTAAGGTGTCTCTACCATATAGATGGCCAGCACCCTTAGAGGGAAGGCTCTAGCAGTGGCAGGGACCAGGAAAAGCTTGTTTTCAAAATAATAACAAAATTCATCTGGAAAAACAAAAAGTCAAGAATATCAAGGGGAATAATGAAAAAAAAAATGCACAGCAAGGTGGGTTAGCTGTGACCCATCTGAAGCTCCTACTATAAAGCAACAGTCATCAAAACTATCTGGTTCTGGCTAAGAAATAGAGTGGAGGATCAATGAAATAGGCTAGGCACAGGAAACACAGTAGTAAATGACACTAGTAATGTAGTGTTTGATAAACCCAAAGACTCCAGCTTCTGGGATAGGAACTCAGTATTTGACAAAAACTGCTGGGAAAACTGGAAGATAGTATGGCAGAAATTAGGCATAGACCAACGTCTTACACCTTATACTAAAATAAGGTCAAAATGGATACATGATTTAGACATAAGAGGTGATACCATAGGTAAATTAGGAGAGAAAGGAATAGTCTACCTTTCAGATCTTTGGAAAGGGAAAACAGTTTATGACCAAACAAGAGATAGAGAATATTATAAAATGCAAAATGGATGATTTTGATCACATTAAATTAAAAATTTTTTGTACAAACAGAAGCAATGCATCCAAAATTAGAAGGGAGGAAGAAAGCTGCGAAACAATTTTTGTGGCCAGTACTTCTCTAAAATATATAGGGAACTAAATCAAATTTATAAGAATCCAAGTCATTCCCCAATTGAGAAATGGTCAAAGGATATGAACAGACAGTTCTCTGATGAAGAAACCAAAGCTATCTATTCCCATATGAAAAAATGCTCTAAATCTCTAATGATTAGAGAGATACAAATTAAAACAACTCTGAGGTACCACCTGACACCTATCAGATTGGCTAAAATGACAAAAAAGGAAAATAATAAATGTTGGAGAAACTGTGGAAAAATTGGAACACTAATGCATTGTTGGTGGAGCTGTGAACTGATCCAACGATTCTGGAGAGCAATTTGGAATTATGCCCAAAGGGCGATAAAGCTGTGCATACCCTTTGACCCAGAAATACCACTTTTGGGTCTTTTTTCCCAAAGAAATTATGGAAAGGGGAAAAGGACCCACATGTCCAAAAATATTTATAGCTGCTCTTTATGTTGTGGCAAGGAATTGGAAGTTGAGGGGATGCCCATCAATTGAGGAATGGCCAGACAAGTTGTGGTATATGAATGTAATGGAATACTATCATGCTGTAAGAAACGATGAGCAGGAGGAGTTCAGAGAAACCTGGAGGGCCTTACGTGGGTTGATGATGAGTGAGATGAGCAGAACCAGAAGAACATTGTACACAGTATCATCAACATTGAGTGTTGACCTACTGTGATGGACTATATTCTTCTCACCAATGCAATGGTACAGAAGGATTCCAGGGAACCCATGATGGAGGATCTCCAAATCCAGGGCAAAAAAACAAAACAAAACAGTGGAGTATAGAATCTGAATTAACCATACTATTTCTTTTGTTTTTGGTGCTGTTGTTTTTCTATTTTGACGTTTTTCCTCATTGCTCTGATATAACATGACTAATGTAGAAATATGTTTAGTGTTTATAGATATAGATATAGATATCAGATTACCTGCTGTCTAGGAGAGGGGGAGGGAGGGGAAGGAGGGAGAAAAATCTGAAATTGGAAAGCTTGTATAAACAAAAGTTGAGAACTATCTTTACATGTAACAGAGAAAATAAATAAATAAAATACTTTATTAAAAACTATAGGAAAAAAAAAGAATGAATGGGTCAAACAACAAATCATAGAAGCAATCAATAACTTTAGCCAAGAGAATGACAATAATGAGACAACATAACAAAATCTATGGGATGAAGCCAAAGCAGTGCTTAGGGGAAAATTTATACCTCTACTTACATGAATAAAAAAGAGAAATAGGAGATCAATGAATTGGGCATGCAACTTAAAAAGCTAGAAAAAGAACAAATGAGAAATCCCCAATTAGACACTAAATTAGAGATCCTGAAAATCAAAGGAGAAATTGATAAGATTGAAAGCAAAAAAACTATAGAATTAATCAATAAAACTAAGAGCTTGTTTTATGAAAAAAACAATAAAATAAATAAACTATTGGTTAATTTGATTTAAAAAAAAGAAAGAAGAAAACCAAATTACCAGTATCAAAAATGAAAGGGGTGATATTACCACCAATGAAGTGGAATTTAAATCAATAATTAGAAATTATTTTGCCCAACTGTATGCCAATAAATTTGACAATCTAAATGAAATGGATAAATATTTACAAAAATACAAACTGCCCAGGTTAACTGAAGAGGAAATAAAATCCTTAAATAAGCTCATATTACAAAAAGAAATTGAATAAGCCATTAATGAACTCCCTAAGAAAAAATCCTCAGGGCCAGATGGGTTTACAGGTGAATTCTACCAAATATTTAAAGAACAATTAATTCCAATATTATACAAATTTTTTGCAAAAGTAGGTGAAGGATTTCTACCAAATTCATTTTATGACACAAATATTGTGGTGATACCAAAACCAGGCAGAGCAGAAACAGAGAAAGAAAATTATAGACCAATTTCCCTAATGAATATTAATGCTAAAATCTTAAATAAGATATCAGCAAGGAGATTACAGCAAGTGATCACCAGGATAATACACTATGACCACGTGGGATTTATACCAGGAATGCAAGGCTGGTTCAACATTAGGAAAACTATTAACATAATCAACCACATCAATAAGAAAACGAACCAAAATCATATGATTATCTCAATAGATGCAGAGAAAGCTTTTGACAAAATACAGCACCCATTCCTAATAAAAAACCCTAGAGAGCTTAGGAATAGGTGGTGCTTTCCTTAAAATAGTAAGCAGTATCTACCTAAAACCATCCGCAAGCATTATATGTAATGGAGATAAGTTAGAGGCCTTCCAAATAAGATCAGGGGTGAAAGAGGGATGTCCATTATCACCTCTATTATTCAATATTGTACTAGAAATGTTAGCATTAGCAATCAGAAAAGAAAAAGGAATTAAAGGAATTAGAATAGGCAAGGAGGAAACAAAACTATCACTCTTTGCAGATGAAATTGGAAGTCTTATATGAACAAATATTGAAAACTATCTCTACCTGTAACTGGAAAATAATAAAATACTTTTATTTAAAAAAAAGAATCCTCTTCATAGGGGGGCAGCTAGGTGGCAAAGAGGATAAAGCACTGGCCCTGGATTCAGGAGGATCTGAATTCAAATCTAGCCTCAGACACTTGATACTAGATATGTCACCCTGGGCAATTAACCCTCATTGGCCTACCAAAAAAAGAAGGGGTAAACATTCCCTTCAAATTAGTAGGAGTATTTCAGGCTTTTATCAAATTAAATAGTTTTTGTCTTTGCTCTATTCTCAGTGATTAGTAGTAATGTTTTTTCACCCCAGAGTACATAGTATTTAATAATTTCTCACAAACATTTTATAAAATTTCTTACCATGACCCTTATGGCATGTAACATCCCTTCTGGTGAGGAGGAATTTCACATCCCCTTGATTACTTCTCCATAGACTCTCATACCTCAATCATCGAGCACATACTTCTCTCTGAGTCTGTAGGAAGAAGCATTTCATAGTAAGACATTTCTCCAACTTTTATTATTCCAAAATGATTCTCACTTCAAATACAAAATGTTTTTTCTCAGTATTCCATTG
Source organism: Dromiciops gliroides (assembly GCF_019393635.1). Taxonomy (NCBI): domain Eukaryota; kingdom Metazoa; phylum Chordata; class Mammalia; order Microbiotheria; family Microbiotheriidae; genus Dromiciops; species Dromiciops gliroides. Next base: position 675,451,935 of record NC_057862.1, on the reverse strand, counting down.
GGTTCTTATTGGATATGGTCTCAAATGCTGAGTCTGACACACATCAAGATTAGAGGAGTTTGGGGCAAATTCCTTCTGTGCTTCAGTTTCTCTCTCTAAGTTGATGAGGGTTGGACTAGATGAATTCTGCAGTCTTTTCCAGCTCTAAATTATATTAATTTTCCTGGTTTAGGAGTTGGTGACATTCCAGGATGTGGTTGTGGATTTCACCAGGGAGGAGTGGTGCCTCTTGGACCATTGTCAGAAAGAGCTCTACAAGGAGGTCATGCTGGAGAATGTCCAGAACCTGCTTTCTGTAGGTAAGGACCTTTTCCCTCTGGTTACTCTGAGCTGCTAACATGATAGCTCATTGCTCCTAATCCTGCCAGGCATAGTGAGTTGATCCTGATTCTTCCTTCTTTGTTCCATCAAATTGCAGTGCAGATGTTGGGAAAGGAAGAGAATGGAATAAGCATTCATAATGGAATGAGCAGTCTTACTGCACATCAGAGAATACACTCTGCAGAGAAACCTTATGGATGTAATCAATGTGGAAAGACTTTCACATGGAGTTCCAGTCTTGTTGCACATCAGAGAATCCACACTGGAGAGAAACCTTATGAATGTAATCAGTGTGGAAAGACTTTCACACAGCATTCCAGTCTTGCTGCACATCAGAGAATCCACACTGGAGAGAAACCTTATGAATGTAAACAGTGTGGAAAGACTTTCACAAAGAGTTGTAATCTTGCTGCACATCAGAGAATCCACACTGGAGAGAAACCTTATGAATGTAAACAGTGTGGAAAGACTTTCACAAAGAGTTCTAATCTTGCTGCACATCAGAGAATACACTCTGGAGAGAAACCTTTTGAATGTAATCAGTGTGGAAAGACTTTCACAGAGAGTTCCAGTCTTGCTAAGCATAGGAGAATCCACACTGGAGAGAAACCTTATGGATGTAATCAATGTGGACAGACTTTTGCATGGAGTTCCAGTCTTGCTGCACATCAGAGAATACACTCTGGAGAGAAACCTTATGAATGTAAACAGTGTGGAAAGACTTTCACAGTGAATTCCGGGCTTGTTGCACATCAGAGAATCCACACTGGAGAGAAACCTTTTGAATGTAATCGGTGTGGAAAGACTTTCACAAAGAGTTCTAATCTTGCTGCACATCAGAGAATACACTCTGGAGAGAAACCTTATGAATGTAAACAGTGTGGAAAGACTTTCACAGTGAATTCCGGGCTTGTTGCACATCAGAGAATCCACACTGGAGAGAAACCTATTGAATGTAATCAGTGTGGAAAGACTTTCACAGAGAGTTCTAATCTTGCTGCACATCAGAGAATACACTCTGGAGAGAAACCTTATGAATGTAAACAGTGTGGAAAGACTTTCACAGTGAATTCCGGGCTTGTTGCACATCAGAGAATCCACACTGGAGAGAAACCTTTTGAATGTAATCAGTGTGGAAAGACTTTCACAGAGAGTTCCAGTCTTGCTAAGCATAGGAGAATCCACACTGGAGAGAAACCTTATGGATGTAATCAATGTGGAAAGACTTTTGCACAGAGTTCCAGTCTTGCTGCACATCAGAGAATCCACACTGGAGAGAAACCTTATGAATGTAAACAGTGTGGAAAGACTTTCACAAAGAGTTGTAATCTTGCTGCACATCAGAGAATCCACACTGGAGAGAAACCTTATGAATGTAAACAGTGTGGAAAGACTTTCACAAAGAGTTCTAATCTTGCTGCACATCAGAGAATACACTCTGGAGAGAAACCTTTTGAATGTAATCAGTGTGGAAAGACTTTCACAGAGAGTTCCAGTCTTGCTAAGCATAGGAGAATCCACACTGGAGAGAAACCTTTTGAATGTAATCGGTGTGGAAAGACTTTCACAAAGAGTTCTAATCTTGCTGCACATCAGAGAATACACTCTGGAGAGAAACCTTATGAATGTAAACAGTGTGGAAAGACTTTCACAGTGAATTCCGGGCTTGTTGCACATCAGAGAATCCACACTGGAGAGAAACCTATTGAATGTAATCAGTGTGGAAAGACTTTCACAGAGAGTTCTAATCTTGCTGCACATCAGAGAATACACTCTGGAGAGAAACCTTATGAATGTAAACAGTGTGGAAAGACTTTCACAGTGAATTCCGGGCTTGTTGCACATCAGAGAATCCACACTGGAGAGAAACCTTTTGAATGTAATCAGTGTGGAAAGACTTTCACAGAGAGTTCCAGTCTTGCTAAGCATAGGAGAATCCACACTGGAGAGAAACCTTATGGATGTAATCAATGTGGAAAGACTTTTGCACAGAGTTCCAGTCTTGCTGCACATCAGAGAATCCACAGTGGAGAGAAACCTTATGGATGTAATCAATGTGGAAAGACTTTTGCACAGAGTTCCAGTCTTGCTGCACATCAGAGAATACACTCTGGAGATAAACCTTTTGAAAGTAATCAGTGTGGAAAGACTTTCAATGAGTTTCATTCTTGCTAAGCATAGGAGAATCCTCATTGGAGAGAAACCTTATGAATGTAATCAGTGTTTAAAGAAGTTCGGATCCAGCTCCAGACTTGCTGTACAATCACATAAAACATATTTCCTTGTTAGTCACGTTCTGAAATAAGAATCAGAACACAAGGGAAAAACCTCAATAAAAAAAAAAACCTAGCCCATTTAAAGATGTTTTCCACGATTACTTATGTATAACTTCCATTGAATTGCTTGAGTTCTTGGGGTGGGGTTGGGAAGGGAGGGAGGAAGAGAAGTTGGAACACAAAGTTTTTTTTAAATTGATGGGGTAACTAGGTGGTGCAGTGGATAAAGCACCACCCCTGGATTCAGAAGAGCCTGAGTTTGATTCAGACCTCAGACATTTGAAACTTACTAGTTGCTCTCAGGGAAGAGCCCCAGTTGACAAGGGATCGTGCAGTCACCAATGCATCTCAGAGGCAGCCTCGGGAATAGACAGGTGGGACACGTGCCCCTTGAAAGAGGGGTCACTCGCTGGGGAGACTGGGCCAGCAGGATCTTACCCTGGCTGAGGCCAAGGTCGTCCTGTCGGCCGTTCTCCGGGATCGGGACCAGTCCACCACCTGGAACCGTTCAGGGACAACATCCCCTCTGAACTCATGCTCGTGGCATGTCTCTGCAATGCTGGATTCCTGCCTTAAGGATCCATCAGGCAACTCTCCCCGAATTCAAAACTGCAAGCACTGTCATGTGCCGTCCTGGGAGCTTTGACCTCGAATGACACGTTTCAGTAATCCCAGCTGAGGGCTGCAGAGAGTGTCACCAACTAATGCGGAATGGAGAGAGACGGAGAGACAGAGACAGAGACAGAGAGCCTTCAAGACCCTGTCGACAAGAAATTGATAATGAACGGAAAAGAATGGTGGATGGGAGATGTTGAAAAGGGTCGTGGTCAGGGATGGGGCGAGGAATTTGTCAACTTTCCTGCAGGGGCGATCCTGTAGAAGAAGGCTTTGGGTGTGGCGTGGTTAGGGCAATCCTTGGCAAGTAAGTGGAGGATGAGCAAAATCAGGGCCCTGCAGCTGAGGGAGGGAGAGCCTTTGGGAGTGCCGACAGGCGTCGCCTGTGGTGTGTCTGCCTGTCTACCTGTGTGCCTGTGTACGGCGGTAGAAGTGAGTTTGCGTGTGTGTGTGTGTGTGTGAGAGAGAGAGAGAGAGATTGAGAGAAAGAGAGAAAGAGAGAGAGAAAGGGATGGGGAGAGAGAAAAAGAGAGAGGGGGGGGAGAGGGAGAGAGGGAGAGAGAGCGCATGCGCAGGGCCGTGGTGCCAGGAAAAATCCTTTGGGATCTAGGGCGTGGGGATTGCCGAGCGGGGGTGAGCGCGGGGGAGGGGGCCTGGGTTTGGGAAAGGCGCAATGGTGGGTTTGGAAGGCTGCGTCCGCGGTGATGCAGGGCAGTGTGAGGCAGCTGCGTCTCGCCAAAGTTGTGTTGTGTGTGGCGAGCTGGGGCGTGCGGTTCAGTGAAATGGGAGCTGGGCAGAAGGGCGTTTGTCAGGAAGCCCCTGGGCGTGAAGCAGGGCATGAGGGTGGGCGAAGCAAGGCAGAGGTGGTGGCGGGTTTGCGTGTGGGGCTGTGGAGGGAGCCCTGGGGGCCTGCTGGGGCTAGTGGGAGGGGAGCACTTGGCTGTGTACAATGGCCCAGCACTGGGGGTTCTGGAGCGCGTCCAAAATGCCTTGCAGGCAGTACAAAGGCTGGAGGATGTTTGGCTGGGCCAGGAGCTGGAGGAGCTGGGCAAGGGTGGAGAGGTCGGCCAGGCTGTGGTAGGCGAGGCTGTGGCTGGTGGGCGAGGACGGCGGCGCAGCCTCCAGGGCGGCCAGGACGTCGTCTTCGCACGGGGGAGCCTGGAACAGGGTGCCCTGGTGGTCGAGCTCCCGCAGGCGGCGGAAGAGGAGCCCCGGCTGGGCCTGGGCCAGCCAGCTGCGAGCCTGGTCCAGCAGGCAGAGCGCCGAGTCGGCGCTGGCCCCCGGCAGCTCGTGGGCCAGGCTGTCGCCCAGGCTGAGCAGAGAGCTGTGCATCAGCTCCAAGTCCAGCTCGAGGACAGGGGCCCAGAGGTGGAGCAGAAGTTGCTGGGCGCGGGGGCCGTCCCCCACTCGCAGCCAGGCCTCCCAGGCCCAGGCGTCGTGCAGCAGCTGAGTGGCCATGGCGGGCAACTCGTGCTGGAGCTGGGCCAGCCGAGCACAGAGGTCGAGGAAGCCTGCGTCGAAGAGCGACGTCAGCGCCTCCAGCAGCTCCTCGCATAAGGCTTCGAGGATCGGCATGGCTGGTCGGCACTCGCGGCTTGGGGCAGGGCGACGCGCGAGGGCCTCAAGGTGGACCGCCCCCGGCAAGAGCACGAGGGCTCCTGGCCTTGGCCCTGCTCTGCCCTGAGGAGCAGAGAGCCGAGGCCCAGGGGCTGTGCCTGTGCCTGTGCCTGTGCCTGGATGGGTGGAGAGAGCTTAGCTAGGGAAAGGGGCTGGCTGGGAGCCCAGCACAGTCCTCTGGGACGCAGAAGCCCGAGGCCTTGCGATGGGCGACCGTCCACCGTCAAGAGGCTCAGAGAGCCAACGGGCCACGTGGGCAGGGCGACGAGGGGCCGAGCCAGAAAGCCTGGCAGCCAGCCAGAGGCCTCCTGACGGAAGGCAACTCGAGGCGAGGCCAGGAGCAGCGAGGCTGGACGCCGGAAAGGTCCACCAGGCTGAGGGAGGGATGGAGGCAGCGGGGCGCCTTCCCTTCCGACGCTCAGCACAGGGACCCTGTCAGGTCCGGCCACCAGCTCTCTGCGCCCTTATATAGACTGGCTGCCCGGCCTGGGCGGAGTCACAGTCCGCAGTGGCCGGCAGGGGGAGGGCCAGGGGCAAGAGACAGCCAATCGCGCTACTAGTGGGGCGGGACTCCCCCTCCCCCTCTGCACCCTACCAGAGCCCCACTCTAAAGGAAGAAGAAGCGAGTTCAGGAGCTGAGCAGAATCCTGGCAAGATGGCAGACGAGCCACCTCTGGAAAAGACTGAAGCAGCCCACAACGGAAGACGCCTTTTGCTCAGCAGTCCACGGAACGCACGGCAAAACGGCCTGGACACGAGCAGACCCAGGAGAAAGAAGATTGCCCTCCGGCAAAGCAACCGTGTGTGCTGCTGATCCACTAAGTCCCCGAGAAGCAGTTCCTCTCGGCAGTCCAAGGATCCAAGACAATGGCAAGAGACTCGCCAATGGGAAACGTTCTCCACATTCAGAGGAAGAACGACGGGAGTCTGAATGCAGATGCGAGCATCAAGTTGTCCCTTTGGAACGGTTTTCGCCCTTTGCCCTCCGCCGTGATTTTCCCCTTGACTTGGTATTCTCCTCTGACAACGACACTGTGGCTGAGAGAGGTTTCACACCATTGTCCTTGGACATGCTAGATCAGATTGCTCGTGATCCTAAGGAGGAGGAAGGGGAACCGGGGGGCGGGCAGTGGAGGGGAGAGGAAGGAGCTAAGGACAACAGGATGGAAGTCAACCTGGTAGCAGAACGAATGCAGAAAAGTCTCTCTCGATATAACGGCGGCGATAAGTGTGGGGAAGTTGCGAGAGAGACACACACAGAAGATGATAAGGAGAGAGAGAGAGAGAGAGAGAGAGAGAGAGAGAGAGAGAGAGAGAGAGAGAGAGAGAGAGAGAGAGAGATAGAGACAGAGAGAATTAGAAAGAGATAGGGACAGAGAGAGAGAGAGACAGGGAGACAGAGAGACAGAGACAGAGACAGAGAGACTTCAAGACCCTGTCGACAAGAAATTGATGATGAATGGAAAAGAATGGCGGAAGGGAAGCCAGACAGTTATTGAGTACCTACTAAATGTCAGACATCATGCTAAATGCTAAGAGTATAAAAATACTCCCTTTCTCATTCTTAGTGCTTTCTCTCTGCTTATTATTGCAAATTTCCTGTATATGTATATGTTTAGACATGTAAATATGTATATACATACACGCATACAGGCAATTAGATATGTATGTGTACATATACATATACATGCATATATATGCATATGTTCTTTATAAGTATTTCTTTGCATGTTGTCTCCCTCATTAGAGTGGGAACTCCTTGAGAGCAGAGACTCTTTTTGTATTACCCAGTGCTTAGCACAGTTCCTGGTACATTGTAGGTGTTTAACAAATGCTTGTTGAATGAAAGACTGTCCTCAAAGAGCTCACAGTCTAATGTGGGAGGCAATATACAAACAACTATGTACAAAACACTCTTCAGATTCAATCTTCTCTCATGGCAAAGAAATCTAATTTTAAAATAATCTAACATGAAAATCTTATCTAACAATCTTCTCTCCTCATGATCCCAAATCTCTTTTCCTTCAGAAGAGTATTCTCCATTTTTTCCTCTCCAAGACCCTCACTGATTTCTTTCTTTCTTTCTTTCTTTCTTTCTTTCTTTCTTTCTTTCTTTCTTTCTTTCTTTCTTTCTTTCTTTCTTTCTTTCTTTCTTTTTGCAGGGCAATGGGGGTAAAGTGACTTGCCCAGGGTCACACACCTAGTAAGTGTCAAGTGTCTGAGGCCGGATTTGAACTTAGGTACTCCTGAATCCAGGGCCAGCGCTTTATCCACTGTGCCACCTAGCTGTTCCTTCACTGATTTCCTCATGACTCAGTTAGTGCTATGGTGTATATGGTCTCTCCCTTCTGCTATCCTACCTTGATAATGTTTGTAAAGGGCTTCACAAGTCTTATAGCACCATAGAAATGCTAGCAATCACTAAGTCCCATCACGGATGTTAACAAGTGCTATTGCTATTTGAAGAAAACCCCCATCACTTCTCTATAAACTTTCATGTCTTTCATTCCCATGTAAAATATCACACCATTGTTTTATTTGGTGAATGTTAAGTTTAAGCATTGTTGTTTCTTTGAAACATATTCTCAATAAAATATTGTGTACAATATAATGAAGAATTGTTAGCAGCACAATGTGACAAAGAGTTTAAAGTTTTAAAATACAGAACATCAGTCTCGCGGGGACAATAGATATTTTCAATGCTGCATCATTATATATTAAGTTAGAGGTGCAAACCTATTGAAATATCTTGTATTATTTAAATTTACATTACCCTAATAACTACCCTAATGTTTTGCAAAAGTAGGTGAAGGATTTCTACCAAATTCATTTTATGACACAAATATTGTGGTGATACCAAAACCAGGCAGAGCAGAAACAGAGAAAGAAAATTATAGACCAATTTCCCTAATGAATATTAATGCTAAAATCTTAAATAAGATATCAGCAAGGAGATTACAGCAAGTGATCACCAGGATAATACACTATGACCACGTGGGATTTATACCAGGAATGCAAGGCTGGTTCAACATTAGGAAAACTATTAACATAATCAACCACATCAATAAGAAAACGAACCAAAATCATATGATTATCTCAATAGATGCAGAGAAAGCTTTTGACAAAATACAGCACCCATTCCTAATAAAAAACCCTAGAGAGCTTAGGAATAGGTGGTGCTTTCCTTAAAATAGTAAGCAGTATCTACCTAAAACCATCCGCAAGCATTATATGTAATGGAGATAAGTTAGAGGCCTTCCAAATAAGATCAGGGGTGAAAGAGGGATGTCCATTATCACCTCTATTATTCAATATTGTACTAGAAATGTTAGCATTAGCAATCAGAAAAGAAAAAGGAATTAAAGGAATTAGAATAGGCAAGGAGGAAACAAAACTATCACTCTTTGCAGATGAAATTGGAAGTCTTATATGAACAAATATTGAAAACTATCTCTACCTGTAACTGGAAAATAATAAAATACTTTTATTTAAAAAAAAGAATCCTCTTCATAGGGGGGCAGCTAGGTGGCAAAGAGGATAAAGCACTGGCCCTGGATTCAGGAGGATCTGAATTCAAATCTAGCCTCAGACACTTGACACTAGATATGTCACCCTGGGCAATTAACCCTCATTGGCCTACCAAAAAAAGAAGGGGTAAACATTCCCTTCAAATTAGTAGGAGTATTTCAGGCTTTTATCAAATTAAATAGTTTTTGTCTTTGCTCTATTCTCAGTGATTAGTAGTAATGTTTTTTCACCCCAGAGTACATAGTATTTAATAATTTCTCACAAACATTTTATAAAATTTCTTACCATGACCCTTATGGCATGTAACATCCCTTCTGGTGAGGAGGAATTTCACATCCCCTTGATTACTTCTCCATAGACTCTCATACCTCAATCATCGAGCACATACTTCTCTCTGAGACTGTAGGAAGAAGCATTTCATAGTAAGACATTTCTCCAACTTTTATTATTCCAAAATGATTCTCACTTCAAATACAAAATGTTTTTTCTCAGTATTCCATTGGGTTCTTATTGGATATGGTCTCAAATGCTGAGTCTGACACACATCAAGATTAGAGGAGTTTGGGGCAAATTCCTTCTGTGCTTCAGTTTCTCTCTCTAAGTTGATGAGGGTTGGACTAGATGAATTCTGCAGTCTTTTCCAGCTCTAAATTATATTAATTTTCCTGGTTTAGGAGTTGGTGACATTCCAGGATGTGGTTGTGGATTTCACCAGGGAGGAGTGGTGCCTCTTGGACCATTGTCAGAAAGAGCTCTACAAGGAGGTCATGCTGGAGAATGTCCAGAACCTGCTTTCTGTAGGTAAGGACCTTTTCCCTCTGGTTACTCTGAGCTGCTAACATGATAGCTCATTGCTCCTAATCCTGCCAGGCATAGTGAGTTGATCCTGATTCTTCCTTCTTTGTTCCATCAAATTGCAGTGCAGATGTTGGGAAAGGAAGAGAATGGAATAAGCATTCATAATGGAATGAGCAGTCTTACTGCACATCAGAGAATACACTCTGCAGAGAAACCTTATGGATGTAATCAATGTGGAAAGACTTTCACATGGAGTTCCAGTCTTGTTGCACATCAGAGAATCCACACTGGAGAGAAACCTTATGAATGCAATCATTGTGGAAAGGCCTTCACAGAGAAATCACATCTTGCAGCACATCAGAGAATCCACACTGGAGAGAAACCTTATGAATGTAATCAGTGTGGAAAGACTTTCACACAGCATTCCAGTCTTGCTGCACATCAGAGAATCCACACTGGAGAGAAACCTTATGAATGTAAACAGTGTGGAAAGACTTTCACAAAGAGTTCTAATCTTGCTGCACATCAGAGAATCCACTCTGGAGAGAAACCTTTTGAATGTAATCAGTGTGGAAAGACTTTCACAGAGAGTTCCAGCCTTGCTAAGCATAGGAGAATCCACACTGGAGAGAAACCTTATGGATGTAATCAATGTGGACAGACTTTTGCACGGAGTTCCAGTCTTGCTGCACATCAGAGAATACACTCTGGAGAGAAACCTTATGAATGTAAACAGTGTGGAAAGACTTTCACAGTGAATTCCGGGCTTGTTGCACATCAGAGAATCCACACTGGAGAGAAACCTTTTGAATGTAATCGGTGTGGAAAGACTTTCACAAAGAGTTCTAATCTTGCTGCACATCAGAGAATACACTCTGGAGAGAAACCTTATGAATGTAAACAGTGTGGAAAGACTTTCACAGTGAATTCCGGGCTTGTTGCACATCAGAGAATCCACACTGGAGAGAAACCTTTTGAATGTAATCGGTGTGGAAAGACTTTCACAAAGAGTTCTAATCTTGCTGCACATCAGAGAATACACTCTGGAGAGAAACCTTTTGAATGTAATCAGTGTGGAAAGACTTTCACAGAGAGTTCCAGTCTTGCTAAGCATAGGAGAATCCACACTGGAGAGAAACCTTATGGATGTAATCAATGTGGACAGACTTTTGCACGGAGTTCCAGTCTTGCTGCACATCAGAGAATCCACACTGGAGAGAAATCTTTTGAATGTAATCGGTGTGGAAAGACTTTCACAAAGAGTTCTAATCTTGCTGCACATCAGAGAATACACTCTGGAGAGAAACCTTATGAATGTAAACAGTGTGGAAAGACTTTCACAGTGAATTCCGGGCTTGTTGCACATCAGAGAATCCACACTGGAGAGAAACCTTTTGAATGTAATCGGTGTGGAAAGACTTTCACAAGGAGTTCTAATCTTGCTGCACATCAGAGAATACACTCTGGAGAGAAACCTTATGAATGTAAACAGTGTGGAAAGACTTTCACAGTGAATTCCGGGCTTGTTGTATATAGTGTAAGATTTTGTACTAAACTTAATTTTTGCTAGGCTTTCCTCATTTTCCAAGCATCTTTCCCAATTGTTATAGGACCATGCCATATTTTTGGATTTATCCTCTTATTACATTAATTGTTCCTAACTTCTGTGAGTGTATTCTAAAACTCCAAGTCGGTGAATTTTATCACATCAACATTTGTCTATGTACACAACTTTCCCTGTTTCCTTGTCATCAGAAACATTCCTCTTGGTGAGGAATTCAAAAATTCACTCTTGATAATTAAACAAATCATTTTAGTTGACTTCTTTTTGCAGAATTTTCACCTACGTGCTTCAAATTACCCTTCCTCAGAATATTTAAAAATCTGCCCTCCCTAAATCTAGGGTGCTTGTGCTACTGTACCTAGCTCTTCTCTCCTCCATCATAAACTCTCAGATAGTGTCATCACCGATCCACAAATTGTCACAATTTCCATCATGACATCCAACTAAATTATTTTACTAATATTCAGAATAGCATATCCTCATGTTGCTTCATTCATCAAGAAGAAAAAGAGGAAACAGACTACATTAAAAATTTTTTTTTCTGCGGGAATGAGGGTTGTGACTTGCCCAGGGTCACACAGCTAGTAAGTGTCAAGAGTCTGAGGCTGGATTTGAACTTAGGTTCTCCTGAACCTAGGGCCATGCTTTATCCACTGTGCCACCTAGCTGCTCCCCAAAACAGAGTGCTTCTGTTTGGACCCAAAGGGTATAACTAGGAACAATGTGTTGAACCTCTAAAGAGATAAATTTAGGCAAGATATTAGGCAAAATTGTTTGGTTAATTAGGATAATTGGAGCTATCATCAGTGATATGGGCAGGTTTGGGAAGCAATGACTTCATTCTCTCCCTTGAGAAATCATCAAGCTTAAGCTGGCTGGCCAATTATGGAGGGGACCCTTGTTCATGTATGAGTGGGGCCAGGCAGCTGCTGAGGTCCCTTCACACTCTGAAATGGTGTGAATCTCTGACCTCTCATGGTTGTTGAGAACTATGAAGTCTTCTGTGACTTTGCTTCTGTGATTGATGAATGAACTGAAATGATGTTACAGAGGGAAGTCCCACTGAAGGGTCATGCACTGAAATGGTGCAGACACAAGGCTTCTGAGCAAAGGAGAATCCTTGGGAAAGGTACCAGAGGGAAGGTGGAATTGGTGTCTTTGTAACTCATTTTTGAACCTTGATTTAATTTCTTTTCTTTACCTCTTCTATTAGGATGGGAAGGAGGAAATGGACATGGAGATCATGGGATGTGCTCAATCTAGGAATCTTTTTCACAGGGACAACTTCACAAGCTCAACTGGAAAGACCTTTTCCTTCCTCTATTGCTTCTTATGTTATTCATCTCCAGTGAAAGAATTCATCAACCAAAATCCTGACACCAAGCCAGGTGCCACCTTCCCTGGCAACCCCCACATATTTGTCAGAGGGGTCACTGTTGCACACCCAACCATAATCCTAATCCTATCTCTAACTGACCTCTCTATGTTGCAGACAGGTCTGGGATGGGGCATCCAATGAGGCTCCATTAAATGGGAGAGACACGTAGTGCACAGCCCACTTCAGTATCCTTTGGCAATGGGAAGAATGAGACCCAGGTCATGAGTAGTTGAGTCTAAGTGATGGACAATGTAGAGAACAATCAAATGTCTTAATGTATGGAGACCAAGACTTTCAGGAGTGAAAATATTGATATACTTGTATTAAAGAAGAAGCCCAGTTCATTGCTGAAGGAAGGAGAATCTTCTAATCCTTCACTGTAAGCAAGTACTTTGGAAGGTATTTCTGAGAAGCCTCCAACCTCATTGGTTACAAGTTCCTGTACCTTCTGAGTCTTTCCCAGCATGATGGATTCTCCTCTCTTTGGGTTGGGTATAGACTTTCTTTTCAATAAATTGCTAATTGAATTTTTTTCCATTGCCTAGGTTTCTCCTTTTATCTTCCTCCCACCTTCTCACCTGCCACCATCCCTTATAACAAAAGTGTTGTTTTTCCTTAAGGAAGAGAAGGAGGAGGAGGAGGAGGAGGAGGAGGAGGAGGAGGAGAAGGATTTCAGCAAAACTGATCAACACATTGAATAAAAATCTTTTTTTTTCTTTTTCTTTTTCTTTTTTTTTTCTGAGGCAATTGGGGTTAAGTGACTTGCCCAGGGTTACACAGCTGATAAGTGTCAAGTGTCTGAGGCCAGATTTGAACTCAGATACTCCTGAATCCAAGGCCTGTGCTCTATCCACTGTGCCATCTAGCTCCCCCATTGAATAAAAATCTGAGTGTATATGTAGAGACACTCATATTTCTACAAAAGTGTGGGGGAGCTATATCCTCATATATATTTTTTGAAGGCACACATGTTCTGTTTATTTCTAAATATTCTTTCTAAAACTTCACCTATCTATCTCTTTATTTATTTTTCCCATTTTGGAATTCCAACCTTTCATTTTTATGCTATATGGGTCTTGTTTTTCAGATTTGTTTCTTGACTGCAAGAGATTGTAGAATTTTGTTTCTTTAGTCAACTGATCGGTACAATTTAAATTGCTTTCTAAGATAGTTGTACTAATTTGTAGCACAACCTATTATGCATTCATATGCAGGAATGCATTCTAGTGCCCTTCTAATATTGGCTATTTCAATTCTTTGTCCATTTATTGGGCATGAGATGACACCTCATGGTTGTTTTGGTTTAAGTTTTACTTCCTGTTAGTGATTTGAAGCATAATTTCATATCATCATTGAAGATTTGCTATTCTTTGAAAACTGTTCATGTCTTTTGACTGATTATCTATTTTTGGTGTTTAGTCATTTCAAGTCATGTCTGACATTTCTTGACCCTTTTTGGGGTTATCTAGGCAAAATTACTGGATTGGATTGCCATTTACTTCTCCAGCTCACTTTATAGATGGAAGAAATCAGATTAAATGACTTGCCCAAGGTCACACAGTTAGTAACTGTATGAAACTGGATTTGAATTCAGGTTCTCCTGATTCAAGGTCTGGCACTCTATCCACTGTGCCACCTAGCTGCCTCTATTGGGTAATGGTTATTGGTCCTATATATTTTGGTTACTTGTCTGTGCATCTTGTATACCAAACTCCCACCAGAGATATTCAATGCCATGATATTCATCTTTTCTTCTTATCCTAGATGCCTTAATTTCATTTGTGCAGAAGCTTTTCAATTTTATTCAACACTCCTTACTTTCTTATCTATATCCTTTTGAAATTCAATAAATTGTCCCCTTCTGAATTTATGTCCTAAGTCAATTGGAGCATTTGAGTTTGATATGGATTTTGGTTTCCTTAAGAACAATGCAATTTCCTTGTCTAGATTTGATTATCCTGTTAAATTTTATTTTTGCTTTGTCTGACAGCATGATAATTCCTGCTTTTTTTCATTACTTGGGTTTTTTTTGCTTGTTTGTTTTTTGTTTTGTTTTGTTTTTTGTGGGGCAGTGGGGGTTAAGTGACTTGCCCAGGGTCACACAGTTAGTAAGTGTCAAATTTCTGAGGCCGTATTTGAACTCAGGTACTCCTGACTTCAGGGCCGGTGCTTTATCCACTACACCACCTAGCCGCCCCCCGCATTACTTGTTTTTTAGATATGTTTCTTGAAGGGACTGGATTGTGGCATTTTGTTTTCCTATCAAATCTGTCAGTCTGTGTTTTGAAGAGACCCCTACTTCCAGAATGATGATTGAATGTCAAGAGCGCTGATAATATATGTTAAATCTTGTAGACAAATACTACCCCCCTTTCATCAGGGTTTCAAAGCTAGAGCGGCAGTCTATGCTTAGGCTACAGATGGGAAAATAGTGAGACCATGTGCCCAGAGAGAGGCCAATTATTTAAGAGAGAATGGAACCTCCTTGGAGGGAATTAATTGGATAATACTCTTTGTTTAATAATGTTTCATGGATTTCAGGTCTAAAAAATTCAGATGTCATTTAAGTAAATAATAAACTAAATTATTTGCGAAGAGAATAAGAGGATATTTGATTAAATTTAATTTTAAATGTCTTACTAACTCCAAATCCTAAGTAGAGGACTGTGAATTGCTGGAGAAGTTGCAACATTTACTGAAGATTTAGGACCTTATTATCATGGATTAATCAATTATCAGCCACCATTAAGCAGGTGCTATATGCCAAATACTGGGCAAATATTGGGAGGTAGAGAGAGGGAGAGCAGGGAGGGAGGAAGAAAGGATGAAAGGAAGGAAAGAAGGAAGGAAGGAAGTAAAGGTGGGAGGGAGGAAGAAGAAAAGGCAGGAGGAAGGAAGGAGGCAAAAAGGAGGCAAGAAAGGGAGGGAGGAAAGAAGGAAGAAAGGTATTGAGCAAGAAGAAAAGGAAGGATAAAAGGAAAGAAGGTAAAGAAATGAAAGAAAGGAAGGGACAGTGCACTGAATAAATGAAGGGAAAGAAAGAAGGAGGAAGCAAAGAAGAAAGGAAAGAAAGAAGGAACAAGTCCTGTCCTCAATGTAGCTACCTGGTGGTTATCATATACACTGGCTCTATGGGGCTGACCAGACTGGCACAGTGTTTTTGGATGATTGAGCTTTCCCTCCCTTATTGATTTCTATGCCTGTAGGGCTAGGTTGAAGATGAAGAGGTATATATCATGAGTGGAAAGCACACTGGCTCAGGAGTTAGAGGATCTGCATTGAAATCTCACCTTTGACACAAATTAATTGTGTGACTTTGGGCAAGTCTACACCTCAGTTTGCTCACCCTTAAAATAAGAAATTTTTTTAATCATAAAAGTATTTTATCATTTTCCAGTTACATGGGAGGCTGCTTTCCAATATTTGTTTCCATGAGATATTTAGTTCCATTTTTTTCTCCCTCCCTCCCTTTCCTTCCCCCTCCCCCAGACAGGAAGCAATCTGATATAGGTTATACATGTACAATCAAATAAAACATATTTCCGTGTTAGTCATGTTGTGAAAGAAGAATCAGAACACAAGGGGAAAACCTCAATAAGGAAAAAAAAAACAAGAAATAGAAACAGTATGGTTCAATCTACATTCAGAATCCACAGATCTTTTACCTGGATGTAGAGAACATTTTCCATCATGAGTTCTTTGGAATTGTCTTGGATCATTGCACTGCTGTGAGGAGACAAGTTTATCACCGTTGATCATCACACAGTGCTACTGTTACTGTGTACAGTGTTCTGGTTCTGCTCATTTCACTCAGCATCAGTCCACCTAAATCTTTCCAGGTTTATCTGGAATCTCTCTGCTCATTATTTCTTACAACACAGTAGTATTCCATGACATTAATATACCACGACTTGTTCAGCCATTCCCCAATTGAGGGGTATTCTCTAGATTTCCAATTCTTTGCCATCACAAAGAGAGCTGCTATAAATATTTTTGTGCATCTGGTTCCTTTTCCCTTTACTATGATCTCTTGGGGATATAGACCTAGTAGTGGTGTTATAGGGTCACAGGGTATGTACCTTTAAAGTTTTTAAATATAGAACATCAGTCTAGTGGGGCCCTTTGGGCATAGTTCCAAAATGTTGTCCAGAATGGTTGGATCAGCTCATAGCTCCACCAACAATACATTAGTATTCCAATTTTTCCACAGCTTCTCCAACATTTATTATTTTCCTTTTTTGTCATATTAGCCAATCTGATAGGTGTGAGGTGGGACCTCAGAGTTGTTTTAATGTGCATTTCTCTAATCAATAGTGACTTAGAACATAAAATGAGTAAAGGGACCTTTGAGGTCCCTTTGATCCCTCAATCTAGGATTCTCTCCTTGTCCTCTCTGGAGGCTATGTAGGGAACCTGGCAAAAGGTCCTGCCCCTGTTCAGCAAGTCCCATAGAGTACAGAAAGCCCCTCCCCTCTCTGGACCTTCAAGCATTCTCCTTTTGTTCCCTCTGGGAGAGGATTTCCCATCCCCAATGACTTTAATAATGCTTACACATGGCAGTTCTCATGTGTGTTGACCTACATGAGTCTGAAGCAAGACCTCAAGTTCCTGGCTGCCTCTTTGTGTTGTGTAGCTGTCCCTGAGCACAGGCTTCCCAACAATGATCCTCAAAGATGGACACTGGCAGCTTTGGCATCTCCCTTGTCAGTCTCAGATTTTCCAGGTTGTTGCTACTTGCCTCGCAGAAGGTGATGTTGCCAGTAGCTTCTCAGAGCACAAAGGTTGGTAGCACCTCCCAGAGAATTCCAGAGCTGGACAGACTAAAAAGACCTCCTAACTGACCAGGGGATCTGGACTCTGTGAACGGTTTGCATTGTAGAGAGCTGAGGTGAATGTGACCTTTACTGTGCCCTGTCCTCATTTGGCCCTTGCCTCTTTTCCTATCATGGATCTTGTCATGCTAAGATTCTGTCTTGGATCACTCCCACTACCCATTGCCTTCACTCTCCTACTTGCATGATGCTGAGCAAAGCTGGAGATAATCATGAAATTGCTGACTGGGTCCATGAGAAATATCAGTTCCATCATCTCAACTCATCCCTTACTATAGCAAGGAAATCCTTTGAAAATTCACTACTTGGAATTTGGATTGTAAAGTAGTTATTAGGGTAATGTAAATTTAAATAATACAAGATATTTCAATAGGTTTGCACCTCTAACTTAATATCTAATGATGCAGCATTGAAAATATCTATTGTCCCCGCTAGACTGATGTTCTGTATTTTAAAACTTTAAATTTTTTGTCACATTGTGCTGCTAACAATTCTTCATTTATATCATACACAATATTTTATTCATAATATGATTCAAAGAAACAACAATGCTTAAACTTAACATTCACCAAATAAAACAATGGTGTGATATTTTACATGGGAATGAAAGACATGAAAGTTTATAGAGAAGTGATGGGGGTTTTCTTAGAAGAGCAATGGTACTCGTTAAGATCAGTTATGGGACTTAGTGATTGCTAGCATTTCTATGATGCTATAAGACTTGTGATGCCCTTTAGAAACATTATCAAGAAATGATAGCAGAACAGAGAGACCATATACAGCATGGCAATAACTGAGTCATGAAGAAATCAGTGGGGGTCTTGGAGAGGAAAAAATGGAGAATACTCTTCTGAAGGAAAAGAGATTTGGGATCATGAGGAGAGAAGATTGTTAGATAAGATTTTCATGTTAGATTATTTTAAAATTAGATTTCTTTGCCATGAGAGAAGATTGAATCTGAAGAGTGTTTTGTACATAGTTGTTTGTATATTGCCTCCCACATTAGACTGTGAGCTCTTTGAGGACAGTCTTTCATTCAACAAGCATTTGTTAAACACCTACAATGTACCAGAAACTGTGCTAAGCACTGGGTAATACAAAAAGAGTCTCTGCTCTCAAGGAGTTCCCACTCTAATGAGGGAGACAACATGCAAATAAATACTTAAAAAGAACATATGCATATATATGCATGTATATGTATATGTACACATACATATCTAATTGCCCGTATGCGTGTATGTATATACGTATTTAGATGTCTAAACATATACATATACAGGAAATTTGCAATAATAAGCAGAGAGAAAGCACTAAGAATGAGAAAGGGAGTATTTTTATACTCTTAGCATTTAGCATGATGTCTGACATTTAGTAGGTACTCAATAACTGTCTGGCTTCCCTTCCGCCATTCTTTTCCGTTCATCATCAATTTCTTGTCGACAGGGTCTTGAAGTCTCTCTGTCTCTGTCTCCCTGTCTCTCTCTCTCTCTGTTCCTATCTCTTTCTATTTCTCTCTCTCTCTCTCTCTCTCTCTCTCTCTCTCTCTCTCTCTCTCTCTCTCTCTCTCTCTCTCTCTCTCTCTCTCTCTCCTTATCATCTTCTGTGTGTGTCTCTCTCGCAACTTCCCCACACTTATCGCCGCCGTTATATCGAGAGAGACTTTTCTGCATTCGTTCTGCTACCAGGTTGACTTCCATCCTGTTGTCCTTAGCTCCTTCCTCTCCCCTCCACTGCCCGCCCCCCGGTTCCCCTTCCTCCTCCTTAGGATCACGAGCAATCTGATCTAGCATGTCCAAGGACAATGGTGTGAAACCTCTCTCAGCCACAGTGTCGTTGTCAGAGGAGAATCCCAACTCAAGGGGAAAATCACGGGGGAGGGCAATGGGTGAAGACCGTCCCAAAGGGACCACCTCCTGCTTGCATCTGCATTCAGACTCCCGTCGTTCTTCCTCGGAGTGTGGAGTACGTTTCCCATTGGCGAGTCTCTTGCCATTGTCTTGGATCCTTGGACTGCCGAGAGGAACTGCTTCTCGGGGACTTAGTGGATCAGCAGCACACACGGTTGCTTTGCCGGAGGGCAATCTTCTTTCTCCTGGGTCTGCTCGTGTCCAGGCCGTTTTGCCGTGCGTTCCGTGGACTGCTGAGCAAAAGGCGTCTTCCGTTGTGGGCTGCTTCAGTCTTTTCCAGAGGTGGCTCGTCTGCCATCTTGCCAGGATTCTGCTCAGCTCCTGAACTCGCTTCTTCTTCCTTTAGAGTGGGGCTCTGGTAGGGTGCAGAGGGGGAGGGGGAGTCCCGCCCCACTAGTAGCGCGATTGGCTGTCTCTTGCCCCTGGCCCTCCCCCTGCCGGCCACTGCGGACTGTGACTCCGCCCAGGCCGGGCAGCCAGTCTATATAAGGGCGCAGAGAGCTGGTGGCCGGACCTGACAGGGTCCCTGTGCTGAGCGTCGGAAGGGAAGGCGCCCCGCTGCCTCCATCCCTCCCTCAGCCTGGTGGACCTTTCCGGCGTCCAGCCTCGCTGCTCCTGGCCTCGCCTCGAGTTGCCTTCCGTCAGGAGGCCTCTGGCTGGCTGCCAGGCTTTCTGGCTCGGCCCCTCGTCGCCCTGCCCACGTGGCCCGTTGGCTCTCTGAGCCTCTTGACGGTGGACGGTCGCCCATCGCAAGGCCTCGGGCTTCTGCGTCCCAGAGGACTGTGCTGGGCTCCCAGCCAGCCCCTTTCCCTAGCTAAGCTCTCTCCACCCATCCAGGCACAGGCACAGGCACAGGCACAGCCCCTGGGCCTCGGCTCTCTGCTCCTCAGGGCAGAGCAGGGCCAAGGCCAGGAGCCCTCGTGCTCTTGCCGGGGGCAGTCCACCTTGAGGCCCTCGCGCGTCGCCCTGCCCCAAGCCGCGAGTGCCGACCAGCCATGCCGATCCTCGAAGCCTTATGCGAGGAGCTGCTGGAGGCGCTGACGTCGCTCTTCGACGCAGGCTTCCTCGACCTCTGTGCTCGGCTGGCCCAGCTCCAGCACGAGTTGCCCGCCATGGCCACTCAGCTGCTGCACGACGCCTGGGCCTGGGAGGCCTGGCTGCGAGTGGGGGACGGCCCCCGCGCCCAGCAACTTCTGCTCCACCTCTGGGCCCCTGTCCTCGAGCTGGACTTGGAGCTGATGCACAGCTCTCTGCTCAGCCTGGGCGACAGCCTGGCCCACGAGCTGCCGGGGGCCAGCGCCGACTCGGCGCTCTGCCTGCTGGACCAGGCTCGCAGCTGGCTGGCCCAGGCCCAGCCGGGGCTCCTCTTCCGCCGCCTGCGGGAGCTCGACCACCAGGGCACCCTGTTCCAGGCTCCCCCGTGCGAAGACGACGTCCTGGCCGCCCTGGAGGCTGCGCCGCCGTCCTCGCCCACCAGCCACAGCCTCGCCTACCACAGCCTGGCCGACCTCTCCACCCTTGCCCAGCTCCTCCAGCTCCTGGCCCAGCCAAACATCCTCCAGCCTTTGTACTGCCTGCAAGGCATTTTGGACGCGCTCCAGAACCCCCAGTGCTGGGCCATTGTACACAGCCAAGTGCTCCCCTCCCACTAGCCCCAGCAGGCCCCCAGGGCTCCCTCCACAGCCCCACACGCAAACCCGCCACCACCTCTGCCTTGCTTCGCCCACCCTCATGCCCTGCTTCACGCCCAGGGGCTTCCTGACAAACGCCCTTCTGCCCAGCTCCCATTTCACTGAACCGCACGCCCCAGCTCGCCACACACAACACAACTTCGGGAAAACGCAGCTGCCTCACACTGCCCTGCGTAACCAGGGGCGCATCCTTCCAAACCCACCATTGAGCCTTGCCAAACCCAGGCGCCCTCCCCCGCGCTCGCCCCCGCGGCAATCCCCACGCCCTAGACCCCAAAGCATTTTGCCTGGCACCACAACCGTGTGCATGCCCTCACACACACACACACACACACACACACACACACACACACACATACACACACGCAAACTCACTTCTACCGCCGTACACAGGCACACAGGTAGACAGGCAGACACACCACAGGCGACGCCTGTCGGCACTCCCAAAGGCTCTCCCTCCCTCAGCTGCAGGGCCCTGATTTTGCTCATCCTCCACTTACTTGCCAAGGATTGCCCACGCCACACCCAAAGCCTTCTTCTACAGGATCGCCCCTGCAGGAAAGTTGACAAATTCCTCGCCCCATCCCTGACCACGACCCTTTTCAACATCTCCCATCCACCATTCTTTTCCGTTCATTATCAATTTCTTGTCGACAGGGTCTTGAAGGCTCTCTGTCTCTGTCTCTGTCTCTCCGTCTCTCTCCATTCCGCATTAGTTGGTGACACTCTCTGCAGCCCTCAGCTGGGATTACTGAAACGTGTCATTCGAGGTCAAAGCTCCCAGGACGGCACATGACAGTGCTTGCAGTTTTGAATTCGGGGAGAGTTGCCTGATGGATCCTTAAGGCAGGAATCCAGCATTGCAGAGACATGCCACGAGCATGAGTTCAGAGGGGATGTTGTCCCTGAACGGTTCCAGGTGGTGGACTGGTCCCGATCCCGGAGAACGGCCGACAGGACGACCTTGGCCTCAGCCAGGGTAAGATCCTGCTGGCCCAGTCTCCCCAGCGAGTGACCACTCTTTCAAGGGGCACGTGTCCCACCTGTCTATTCCCGAAGCTGCCTCTGACATGCATTGGTGACTGCACGATCCCTTGTCAACTGGGGCTCTTCCCTGAGAGCAACTAGTAAGTTTCAAATGTCTGAGGTCTGAATCAAACTCAGGCTCTTCTGAATCCAGGGGTGGTGCTTTATCCACTGCACCACCTAGTTACCCCATCAATTTAAAAAAAACTTTGTGTTCCAACTTCTCTTCCTCCCTCCCTTCCCAACCCCACCCCAAAAACTCAAGCAATTCAATGGAAGTTATACATAAGTAACCGTGGAAAACATCTTTAAATGGGCTAGGTTTTTTTTATTGAGGTTTTTCCCTTGTGTTCTGATTCTTATTTCAGAACGTGACTAACAAGGAAATACGTTTTATGTGATTGTACAGCAAGTCTGGAGCTGGATCCGAACTTCTTTAAACACTGATTACATTCATAAGGTTTCTCTCCAATGAGGATTCTCCTATGCTTAGCAAGAATGAAACTCATTGAAAGTCTTTCCACACTGATTACTTTCAAAAGGTTTATCTCCAGAGTGTATTCTCTGATGTGCAGCAAGACTGGAACTCTGTGCAAAAGTCTTTCCACATTGATTACATCCATAAGGTTTCTCTCCACTGTGGATTCTCTGATGTGCAGCAAGACTGGAACTCTGTGCAAAAGTCTTTCCACATTGATTACATCCATAAGGTTTCTCTCCAGGGTGGATTCTCCTATGCTTAGCAAGACTGGAACTCTCTGTGAAAGTCTTTCCACACTGATTGCATTCATAAGGTTTCTCTCCGGTGTGGAATCTCCTATGCTTAGCAAGACTGGAACTCTCTGTGAAAGTCTTTCCACATTGATTACATTCAAAAGGTTTCTCTCCAGTGTGGATTCTCTGATGTGCAACAAGCCCGGAATTTACTGTGAAAGTCTTTCCACACTGTTTACATTCATAAGGTTTCTCTCCAGATTGTATTCTCTGATGTGCAGCAAGATTAGAACTCTCTGTGAAAGTCTTTCCACACTGATTACATTCAATAGGTTTCTCTCCAGTGTGGATTCTCTGATGTGCAACAAGCCCGGAATTCACTGTGAAAGTCTTTCCACACTGTTTACATTCATAAGGTTTCTCTCCAGAGTGTATTCTCTGATGTGCAGCAAGATTAGAACTCTTTGTGAAAGTCTTTCCACACCGATTACATTCAAAAGGTTTCTCTCCAGTGTGGATTCTCTGATGTGCAACAAGCCCGGAATTCACTGTGAAAGTCTTTCCACACTGTTTACATTCATAAGGTTTCTCTCCAGAGTGTATTCTCTGATGTGCAGCAAGACTGGAACTCCGTGCAAAAGTCTGTCCACATTGATTACATCCATAAGGTTTCTCTCCAGTGTGGATTCTCCTATGCTTAGCAAGACTGGAACTCTCTGTGAAAGTCTTTCCACACTGATTACATTCAAAAGGTTTCTCTCCAGAGTGGATTCTCTGATGTGCAGCAAGATTAGAACTCTTTGTGAAAGTCTTTCCACACTGTTTACATTCAAAAG
Organism: Dromiciops gliroides; assembly: GCF_019393635.1. Taxonomy (NCBI): domain Eukaryota; kingdom Metazoa; phylum Chordata; class Mammalia; order Microbiotheria; family Microbiotheriidae; genus Dromiciops; species Dromiciops gliroides. Next base: position 675,428,832 of record NC_057862.1, on the reverse strand, counting down.
GTTTCTCTCCAGTGTGGATTCTCTGATGTGCAGCAAGACTGGAATGCTGTGTGAAAGTCTTTCCACACTGATTACATTCATAAGGTTTCTCTCCAGTGTGGATTCTCTGATGTGCTGCAAGATGTGATTTCTCTGTGAAGGCCTTTCCACAATGATTGCATTCATAAGGTTTCTCTCCAGTGTGGATTCTCTGATGTGCAACAAGACTGGAACTCCATGTGAAAGTCTTTCCACATTGATTACATCCATAAGGTTTCTCTGCAGAGTGTATTCTCTGATGTGCAGTAAGACTGCTCATTCCATTATGAATGCTTATTCCATTCTCTTCCTTTCCCAACATCTGCACTGCAATTTGATGGAACAAAGAAGGAAGAATCAGGATCAACTCACTATGCCTGGCAGGATTAGGAGCAATGAGCTATCATGTTAGCAGCTCAGAGTAACCAGAGGGAAAAGGTCCTTACCTACAGAAAGCAGGTTCTGGACATTCTCCAGCATGACCTCCTTGTAGAGCTCTTTCTGACAATGGTCCAAGAGGCACCACTCCTCCCTGGTGAAATCCACAACCACATCCTGGAATGTCACCAACTCCTAAACCAGGAAAATTAATATAATTTAGAGCTGGAAAAGACTGCAGAATTCATCTAGTCCAACCCTCATCAACTTAGAGAGAGAAACTGAAGCACAGAAGGAATTTGCCCCAAACTCCTCTAATCTTGATGTGTGTCAGACTCAGCATTTGAGACCATATCCAATAAGAACCCAATGGAATACTGAGAAAAAACATTTTGTATTTGAATTTGAATTGGAATAATAAAAGTTGGAGAAATGTCTTACTATGAAATGCTTCTTCCTACAGACTCAGAGAGAAGTATGTGCTCGATGATTGAGGTATGAGAGTCTATGGAGAAGTAATCAAGGGGATGTGAAATTCCTCCTCACCAGAAGGGATGTTACATGCCATAAGGGTCATGGTAAGAAATTTTATAAAATGTTTGTGAGAAATTATTAAATACTATGTACTCTGGGGTGAAAAAACATTACTACTAATCACTGAGAATAGAGCAAAGACAAAAACTATTTAATTTGATAAAAGCCTGAAATACTCCTACTAATTTGAAGGGAATGTTTACCCCTTCTTTTTTTGGTAGGCCAATGAGGGTTAATTGCCCAGGGTGACATATCTAGTGTCAAGTGTCTGAGGCTAGATTTGAATTCAGATCCTCCTGAATCCAGGGCCAGTGCTTTATCCTCTTTGCCACCTAGCTGCCCCCCTATGAAGAGGATTCTTTTTTTTAAATAAAAGTATTTTATTATTTTCCAGTTACAGGTAGAGATAGTTTTCAATATTTGTTCATATAAGACTTCCAATTTCATCTGCAAAGAGTGATAGTTTTGTTTCCTCCTTGCCTATTCTAATTCCTTTAATTCCTTTTTCTTTTCTGATTGCTAATGCTAACATTTCTAGTACAATATTGAATAATAGAGGTGATAATGGACATCCCTCTTTCACCCCTGATCTTATTTGGAAGGCCTCTAACTTATCTCCATTACATATAATGCTTGCGGATGGTTTTAGGTAGATACTGCTTACTATTTTAAGGAAAGCACCACCTATTCCTAAGCTCTCTAGTGTTTTTTATTAGGAATGGGTGCTGTATTTTGTCAAAAGCTTTCTCTGCGTCTATTGAGATAATCATATGATTTTGGTTCGTTTTCTTATTGATGTGGTTGATTATGTTAATAGTTTTCCTAATGTTGAACCAGCCTTGCATTCCTGGTATAAATCCCACGTGGTCATAGTGTATTATCCTGGTGATCACTTGCTGTAATCTCCTTGCTGATATCTTATTTAAGATTTTAGCATTAATATTCATTAGGGAAATTGGTCTATAATTTTCTTTCTCTGTTTCTGCTCTGCCTGGTTTTGGTATCACCACAATATTTGTGTCATAAAATGAATTTGGTAGAAATCCTTCACCTACTTTTGCAAAACATTAGGGTAGTTATTAGGGTAATGTAAATTTAAATAATACAAGATATTTCAATAGGTTTGCACCTCTAACTTAATATATAATGATGCAGCATTGAAAATATCTATTGTCCCCGCGAGACTGATGTTCTGTATTTTAAAACTTTAAACTCTTTGTCACATTGTGCTGCTAACAATTCTTCATTATATTGTACACAATATTTTATTGAGAATATGTTTCAAAGAAACAACAATGCTTAAACTTAACATTCACCAAATAAAACAATGGTGTGATATTTTACATGGGAATGAAAGACATGAAAGTTTATAGAGAAGTGATGGGGGTTTTCTTCAAATAGCAATAGCACTTGTTAACATCAGTGATGGGACTTAGTGATTGCTAGCATTTCTATGATGCTATAAGACTTGTGAAGCCCTTTACAAACATTATCAAGGTAGGATAGCAGAAGGGAGAGACCATATACACCATAGCACTAACTGAGTCATGAAGAAATCAGTGAAGGAACAGCTAGGTGGCACAGTGGATAAAGCGCTGGCCCTGGATTCAGGAGTACCTAAGTTCAAATCCGGCCTCAGACACTTGACACTTACTAGGTGTGTGACCCTGGGCAAGTCACTTTACCCCCATTGCCCTGCAAAAAGAAAGAAAGAAAGAAAGAAAGAAAGAAAGAAAGAAAGAAAGAAAGAAAGAAAGAAAGAAAGAAAGAAAGAAAGAAAGAAAGAAAGAAAGAAAGAAAGAAAGAAAGAAAGAAAGAAAGAAAGAAAGAAATCAGTGAGGGTCTTGGAGAGGAAAAAATGGAGAATACTCTTCTGAAGGAAAAGAGATTTGGGATCATGAGGAGAGAAGATTGTTAGATAAGATTTTCATGTTAGATTATTTTAAAATTAGATTTCTTTGCCATGAGAGAAGATTGAATCTGAAGAGTGTTTTGTACATAGTTGTTTGTATATTGCCTCCCACATTAGACTGTGAGCTCTTTGAGGACAGTCTTTCATTCAACAAGCATTTGTTAAACACCTACAATGTACCAGGAACTGTGCTAAGCACTGGGTAATACAAAGAGTCTCTGCTCTCAAGGAGTTCCCACTCTAATGAGGGAGACAACATGCAAAGAAATACTTATAAAGAACATATGCATATATATGCATGTATATGTATATGTACACATACATATCTAATTGCCTGTATGCGTGTATGTATATACATATTTACATGTCTAAACATATACATATACAGGAAATTTGCAATAATAAGCAGAGAGAAAGCACTAAGAATGAGAAAGGGAGTATTTTTATACTCTTAGCATTTAGCATGATGTCTGACATTTAGTAGGTACTCAATAACTGTCTGGCTTCCCTTCCGCCATTCTTTTCCATTCATCATCCATTTCTTGTCGACAGGGTCTTGAAGTCTCTCTGTCTCTGTCTCTGTCTCTCTGTCTCCCTGTCTCTCTCTCTCTCTGTCCCTATCTCTTTCTAATTCTCTCTGTCTCTAGCTCTCTCTCTCTCTCTCTCTCTCTCTCTCTCTCTCTCTCTCTCTCTCTCTCTCTCTCTCTCTCTCTCTCTCTCTCTCTCTCCTTATCATCTTCTGTGTGTGTCTCTCTCGCAACTTCCCCACACATATCGCCGCCGTTATATGGAGAGAGAGTTTTCAACATTCGTTCTGCTACCAGGTTGACTTCCATTGGGTTCTCCTTAGCGCCTTCCTCTGCCCTCCAGTGCCCTCGCCACGGCTCCCCTTCCTCCTCCCCAGGATAACGAGCAATCTGATGTAGCATGGCCCAGGACAATCGTGGGAAACCTATTTCCGCCCCAGTGTCGTTGTCAGAGGAGAATCCCAACTCAAGGGGAAAATCACGGGGGAGGGCAATGGGTGAAGACCGTCCCAAAGGGACCACCTCCTGCTTGCATCTGCATTCAGACTCCCGTCGTTCTTCCTCGGAGTGTGGAGTACGTTTCCCATTGGCGAGTCTCTTGCCTTTGTCTTGGATCCTTGTACTGCCGAGAGGAACTGCTTCTCGGGGACTTAGTGGATCAGCAGCACACACGGTTGCTTTGCTGGAGGGCAATCTTCTTTCTCCTGGGTCTGCTCGTGTCCAGGCCGTTTTGCCGTGCGTTCCGTGGACTGCTGAGCAAAAGGCATCTTCGTTGTGGGCCGCTTCAGTCTTTTCCAGAGGTCTCTCCTCTGCCATCTTGCCAGGATGGACTCGGTTCTTCTTCCTTTAGGAGCTGGACTCTTCCAGCGTGGAGAGGGGGCGGGGGCGGGGGAGGGGGAGGGGGAATTCCTCCCCTTGTCGGGATTGGCTGTCTCTTGCCCCTGGCCCTCCCCCTGCCTGCCACTGCCGACGTTGACCCCGCCCAGGCCGGGCAGCTAGTCTATATAAGGGCGCAGAGAGCTGGTGCGGGGCCATGACAGAGTCACTGTGGTGAGCGTCGGAAAGGAAGGCGCCCTGCTGCCTCCATCCCTCCCTCACCCTACTGGACCTTTCCGGCGTCCAGCCTCGCTACTCCTGGCCTCGCCTCGAGTTCCCTTCCCACAGCAGGCCTCTCGCTGGCTGCCAGGCTTTTTGGCTCGGCCCCTCGTCGCCCTGCCCGCGTGACCCGCTGGCTTTCGGAGCCTCTTGACGGTGGACGGTCGCCCATCGCCCATCGCCCATCGCCCATCGCCCATCGCCCATCGCCCATCGCCCATCGCCCATCGCCCATCGCCCATCGCCCATCGCCCATCGCCTGGGGCTTCGGAGTCCCAGAGGACTCTGCTGGACTCCCAGCCAGCCCCTTTCCCTAGCTAAGCTCTCTCCACCCATCCCGGCAGGAGCCCAGCCCCTGGGCCTGGGCTCTGTGCTCCTGACGGCAGAGGAGGGCCAAGGCGAGGAGACCTCCTTGTCTTGCCCGGGGAATTCCCCGTTCAGGCACTCGCGCGACGCCCAGCCCCGAGCCGCCAGTCCCCAGCAGCCATGCCGATCCTGGAAGCCTTATGCGAGGAGCTGCTGGAAGCGCTGACGTCGCTCTTCGACGCAGGCTTCCTCGACCTCTGTGCTCCGCTGGCCCAGCTCCAGCACGAGTTGCCCGCCATGGCCACTCAGCTGCTGCACGACGCCTGGGCCTGGGAGGCCTGGCTGCGAGTGGGGGACGGCCCCCGCGCCCAGCAACTTCTGCTCAACCTCTGGGCCTCTGTCCTCGAGCTGGACTTTGAGCTGATGCACAGCTCTCTGCTCAGCCTGGGCGACAGCCTGCGCCACGAGCTGCCGGGGGCCAGCGCCGACTCGGCGCTCTGCCTGCTGGACCAGGCTCGCAGCTGGCTGGCCCAGGCCCAGCCGGGGCTCCTCTTCAGCCGGCTGCGGGAGCTCGACCACCAAGGCGCCCTGTTCCAGGCTCCCCCGTGCGAAGACGACGTCCTGGCCGCCCTGGATGCTGCGCCGCCGTCCTCGCCGAAAAGCTACGGGCTCGCCTACCACAGCCTGGCCGACCTCTCCACCCTTGCCCAGCTCCTCCAGCTCATGGCCCAACCAAACATCCTCAAGCCTTTGTACTGCCTGCAAGGCATTTTGGACGCGCTCCAGAACCCCCAGTGCTGGGCCATTGTACACAGCCAAGTGCTCCCCTCCCACTAGCCCCAGCAGGCCCCCAGGGCTCCCTCCACAGCCCCACACGCAAACCCGCCACCACCTCTGCCTTGCTTCGCCCACCCTCATGCCCTGCTTCACGCCCAGGGGCTTCCTGACAAACGCCCTTCTGCCCAGCTCCCATTTCACTGAACCGCACGCCCCAGCTCGCCACACACAACACAACTTTGGCGAGACGCAGCTGCCTCACACTGCCCTGCATCACCGCGGACGCAGCCTTCCAAACCCACCATTGCGCCTTTCCCAAACCCAGGCCCCCTCCCCCGCGCTCACCCCCGCTCGGCAATCCCCACGCCCTAGATCCCAAAGGATTTTTCCTGGCACCACGGCCCTGCGCATGCGCTCTCTCTCCCTCTCTCCCTCTCCCCCCCCCTCTCTCTTTTTCTCTCTCCCCATCCCTTTCTCTCTCTCTTTCTCTCTTTCTCTCAATCTCTCTCTCTCTCTCTCTCACACACACACACACACGCAAATTCACTTGTACCCAAGTACACAGGCACACAGGTACACAGGCACACATACCACAGGCGACGCCTGTCCACACTCCCAAAGACTCTCCCTCCCTTACCTGCAGTGCCCTGGTTTTGCTCATCCTCCACTAACTTGCCAAGGACTTCCATAACCACGCCACACCCAAAGCCTTCTTCTCCAGCATCGCCCCTGCAGGAAAGTTGACAAATTCCTCGCCCCATCCCTGACCACGACCCTTTTCAACATCTCCCATCCACCATTCTTTTCCGTTCATTATCAATTTCTTGTCGACAGGGTCTTGAAGGCTCTCTGTCTCTGTCTCTGTCTCTCCGTCTCTCTCCATTCCGCATTAGTTGGTGACACTCTCTGCAGCCCTCAGCTGGGATTACTGAAACGTGCCATTCGAGGTCAAAGCTCCCGGGACGGCACGTGACACTGCTTGCAGTTTTGAATTCGGGGAGAGTTGCCTGATGGATCCTTAAGGCAGGAATCCAGCATTGCAGAGACATGCCACGAGCATGAGTTCAGAGGGGATGTTGTCCCTGAACGGTTCCAGGTGGTGGACTGGTCCCGATCCCGGAGAACGGCCGACAGGACGACCTTGGCCTCAGCCAGGGTAAGATCCTGCTGGCCCAGTCTCCCCAGCGAGTGACCACTCTTTCAAGGGGCACGTGTCCCACCTGTCTATTCCCGAAGCTGCCTCTGACATGCATTGGTGACTGCACGATCCCTTGTCAACTGGGGCTCTTCCCTGAGAGCAACTAGTAAGTTTCAAATGTCTGAGGTCTGAATCAAACTCAGGCTCTTCTGAATCCAGGGGTGGTGCTTTATCCACTGCACCACCTAGTTACCCCATCAATTTAAAAAAAACTTTGTGTTCCAACTTCTCTTCCTCCCTCCCTTCCCAACCCCACCCCAAGAACTCAAGCAATTCAATGGAAGTTATACATAAGTAATCGTGGAAAACATCTTTAAATGGGCTAGGTTTTTTTTTTTATTGAGGTTTTTCCCTTGTGTTCTGATTCTTATTTCAGAACGTGACTAACAAGGAAATATGTTTTATGTGATTGTACAGCAAGTCTGGAGCTGGATCCGAACTTCTTTAAACACTGATTACATTCATAAGGTTTCTCTCCAATGAGGATTCTCCTATGCTTAGCAAGAATGAAACTCATTGAAAGTCTTTCCACACTGATTACTTTCAAAAGGTTTATCTCCAGAGTGTATTCTCTGATGTGCAGCAAGACTGGAACTCTGTGCAAAAGTCTTTCCACATTGATTACATCCATAAGGTTTCTCTCCACTGTGGATTCTCTGATGTGCAGCAAGACTGGAACTCTGTGCAAAAGTCTTTCCACATTGATTACATCCATAAGGTTTCTCTCCAGTGTGGATTCTCCTATGCTTAGCAAGACTGGAACTCTCTGTGAAAGTCTTTCCACACTGATTACATTCAAAAGGTTTCTCTCCAGTGTGGATTCTCTGATGTGCAACAAGCCCGGAATTCACTGTGAAAGTCTTTCCACACTGTTTACATTCATAAGGTTTCTCTCCAGAGTGTATTCTCTGATGTGCAGCAAGATTAGAACTCTCTGTGAAAGTCTTTCCACACTGATTACATTCAATAGGTTTCTCTCCAGTGTGGATTCTCTGATGTGCAACAAGCCCGGAATTCACTGTGAAAGTCTTTCCACACTGTTTACATTCATAAGGTTTCTCTCCAGAGTGTATTCTCTGATGTGCAGCAAGATTAGAACTCTTTGTGAAAGTCTTTCCACACCGATTACATTCAAAAGGTTTCTCTCCAGTGTGGATTCTCTGATGTGCAACAAGCCCGGAATTCACTGTGAAAGTCTTTCCACACTGTTTACATTCATAAGGTTTCTCTCCAGAGTGTATTCTCTGATGTGCAGCAAGATTAGAACTCTTTGTGAAAGTCTTTCCACACCGATTACATTCAAAAGGTTTCTCTCCAGTGTGGATTCTCTGATGTGCAACAAGCCCGGAATTCACTGTGAAAGTCTTTCCACACTGTTTACATTCATAAGGTTTCTCTCCAGAGTGTATTCTCTGATGTGCAGCAAGACTGGAACTCCGTGCAAAAGTCTGTCCACATTGATTACATCCATAAGGTTTCTCTCCAGTGTGGATTCTCCTATGCTTAGCAAGACTGGAACTCTCTGTGAAAGTCTTTCCACACTGATTACATTCAAAAGGTTTCTCTCCAGAGTGTATTCTCTGATGTGCAGCAAGATTAGAACTCTTTGTGAAAGTCTTTCCACACTGTTTACATTCATAAGGTTTCTCTCCAGTGTGGATTCTCTGATGTGCAGCAAGACTGGAATGCTGTGTGAAAGTCTTTCCACACTGATTACATTCATAAGGTTTCTCTCCAGTGTGGATTCTCTGATGTGCTGCAAGATGTGATTTCTCTGTGAAGGCCTTTCCACAATGATTGCATTCATAAGGTTTCTCTCCAGTGTGGATTCTCTGATGTGCAACAAGACTGGAACTCCATGTGAAAGTCTTTCCACATTGATTACATCCATAAGGTTTCTCTGCAGAGTGTATTCTCTGATGTGCAGTAAGACTGCTCATTCCATTATGAATGCTTATTCCATTCTCTTCCTTTCCCAACATCTGCACTGCAATTTGATGGAACAAAGAAGGAAGAATCAGGATCAACTCACTATGCCTGGCAGGATTAGGAGCAATGAGCTATCATGTTAGCAGCTCAGAGTAACCAGAGGGAAAAGGTCCTTACCTACAGAAAGCAGGTTCTGGACATTCTCCAGCATGACCTCCTTGTAGAGCTCTTTCTGACAATGGTCCAAGAGGCACCACTCCTCCCTGGTGAAATCCACAACCACATCCTGGAATGTCACCAACTCCTAAACCAGGAAAATTAATATAATTTAGAGCTGGAAAAGACTGCAGAATTCATCTAGTCCAACCCTCATCAACTTAGAGAGAGAAACTGAAGCACAGAAGGAATTTGCCCCAAACTCCTCTAATCTTGATGTGTGTCAGACTCAGCATTTGAGACCATATCCAATAAGAACCCAATGGAATACTGAGAAAAAACATTTTGTATTTGAAGTGAGAATCATTTTGGAATAATAAAAGTTGGAGAAATGTCTTACTATGAAATGCTTCTTCCTACAGTCTCAGAGAGAAGTATGTGCTCGATGATTGAGGTATGAGAGTCTATGGAGAAGTAATCAAGGGGATGTGAAATTCCTCCTCACCAGAAGGGATGTTACATGCCATAAGGGTCATGGTAAGAAATTTTATAAAATGTTTGTGAGAAATTATTAAATACTATGTACTCTGGGGTGAAAAAACATTACTACTAATCACTGAGAATAGAGCAAAGACAAAAACTATTTAATTTGATAAAAGCCTGAAATACTCCTACTAATTTGAAGGGAATGTTTACCCCTTCTTTTTTTGGTAGGCCAATGAGGGTTAATTGCCCAGGGTGACATATCTAGTGTCAAGTGTCTGAGGCTAGATTTGAATTCAGATCCTCCTGAATCCAGGGCCAGTGCTTTATCCTCTTTGCCACCTAGCTGCCCCCCTATGAAGAGGATTCTTTTTTTTAAATAAAAGTATTTTATTATTTTCCAGTTACAGGTAGAGATAGTTTTCAATATTTGTTCATATAAGACTTCCAATTTCATCTGCAAAGAGTGATAGTTTTGTTTCCTCCTTGCCTATTCTAATTCCTTTAATTCCTTTTTCTTTTCTGATTGCTAATGCTAACATTTCTAGTACAATATTGAATAATAGAGGTGATAATGGACATCCCTCTTTCACCCCTGATCTTATTTGGAAGGCCTCTAACTTATCTCCATTACATATAATGCTTGCGGATGGTTTTAGGTAGATACTGCTTACTATTTTAAGGAAAGCACCACCTATTCCTAAGCTCTCTAGTGTTTTTTATTAGGAATGGGTGCTGTATTTTGTCTAAAGCTTTCTCTGCATCTATTGAGATAATCATATGATTTTGGTTCGTTTTCTTATTGATGTGGTTGATTATGTTAATAGTTTTCCTAATGTTGAACCAGCCTTGCATTCCTGGTATAAATCCCACGTGGTCATAGTGTATTATCCTGGTGATCACTTGCTGTAATCTCCTTGCTGATATCTTATTTAAGATTTTAGCATTAATATTCATTAGGGAAATTGGTCTATAATTTTCTTTCTCTGTTTCTGCTCTGCCTGGTTTTGGTATCACCACAATATTTGTGTCATAAAATGAATTTGGTAGAAATCCTTCACCTACTTTTGCAAAACATTAGGGTAGTTATTAGGGTAATGTAAATTTAAATAATACAAGATATTTCAATAGGTTTGCACCTCTAACTTAATATATAATGATGCAGCATTGAAAATATCTATTGTCCCTGCTAGACTGATGTTCTGTATTTTAAAACTTTAAACTCTTTGTCACATTGTGCTGCTAACAATTCTTCATTATATTGTACACAATATTTTATTGAGAATGTTTCAAAGAAACAACAATGCTTAAACTTAACATTCACCAAATAAAACAGTGGTGTGATATTTTACATGGGAATGAAAGACATGAAAGTTTATAGAGAAGTGATGGGGGTTTTCTTCAAATAGCAATAGCACTTGTTAACATCAGTGATGGGACTTAGTGATTGCTAGCATTTCTATGATGCTATAAGACTTGTGAAGCCCTTTACAAACATTATCAAGGTAGGATAGCAGAAGGGAGAGACCATATACACCATAGCACTAACTGAGTCATGAAGAAATCAGTGAAGGAATAGCTAGGTGGCACAGTGGATAAAGCGCTGGCCCTGGATTCAGGAGTACCTAAGTTCAAATCCGGCCTCAGACACTTGACACTTACTAGGTGTGTGACCCTGGGCAAGTCACTTTACCCCCATTGCCCTGCAAAAAGAAAGAAAGAAAGAAAGAAATCAGTGAGGGTCTTGGAGAGGAAAAAATGGAGAATACTCTTCTGAAAGAAGAGAGATTTGGGGTCATGAGGAGAGAAGATTATTAGATAAGATTTTCATGTTAGATTTCTTTGCCCTGAGAGAAGGTTGAATCTGTAGAGTGTTCTGTAAATTGTTGTTTGTATATTTTCTCTCATATTAGACTGTGAGCTCTTTGAGGACAATCTTTCATTCAACAAGCATTTGTTAAACATCTACAATGTACTTAGGAACTGTGCTTATGCGCTGTGGAATTCAAAAAGAGTCTCTGCCCTCAAGAAGTTCCCACTCTAATGAGGAATACAACATGTAAGTAACACTTATAAAGATCATATGCAGAATCCTGGAGGGGGCGGAGCCAAGATGGCAGAGGAGAGGCTGTGACTCCCACAAGCTCCAGATAAACCCGTCCATTCACGTCCAAATAATGCAGTAAAAAATCAACACCCAGAACAGCCTAATGCACATAAGAACAGAGTGAAACTATTTCTCCATAAAAGAGGGCAATTCCATTCACCTTCTGATCAGGCTGAACAGCTCAGCCCACAGTCTGGACCCAGCCAGGGACACTGCTTCCAGCACATGTCAGAGTCTTCAGCACCAGCAGCTTCTGAGCCTCCGATCATGGACTGGTGAGGGGGTTCAGCGGTAGGCCGGGGTGAAATGGAGGCAGTTCTACTGGAGTTGGGGCAAAGCGCACTGGGTCTGAACCAGTGGGCTGAATCGAGTGGTGGTGGCCCAGTGGGGGAGTGGCAAAAGCACGCCAAGCTTCCAACCATAGAGAAGCAGAGTTCAATCAGACTTCTGTTTCCGGGTCAAAGAGAATGTGGCTGTGATTACTCACAATCCAGGCAGGCTGAGAAGAAGCCCAATCACCCCTTGGGCCATGCTGTAGCATGAATGTTGTGTCCTGGAAGCAGCGCTACACTTTAAGAAGGAGTAAAAAAGCCAAGAAATAGTAAGCCAGGATGAGTAGGCAGAGAAAGATCATATGCATATATGTGTTTATATGTATGTATATGTACACATAGGTATCTAATTGCCTGTATGTATGTATGTATGTATGTATGTATGTATGTATGTATGTACATATTTCCATGTCTAAACATATGCATATACAGGAAATTGGCAAGAATCAGTAGAGAGAAGACACTAAGAATGAGAAAGGGAGTATTTTTATACTCCTAGCACTTAGCATGATGTCTGACATTTAGTAGGCACTCAATAACTGTTTGGCTTCACTTACTTTCACTTGGAAGATGACTGTTGTAAGGACAAAAAGGCATCAATACAAAAGGTTGGAATGTGTAGGCTAAATTGGACTTCAAGGTCAAGGGGTCCAAAGAAAGATAGGGAAAAAAAAAAAAAGTCGTGTAGGATACAGCCTCCATTTCCTACCATAAGAGGGAGCAAAGTAAGGGAGTGTGAAGTGTGAGGATGGAATGATGAAAAGGCAGTCCTTGGGGCAGGGCGGTTCCCATGTTTTCCCATTGGCACATGACCAGCCCCAGAAAAATGTGAAGTGAGACCCAGGCAGGATTTTTAAGAAAGTGGAACAATTCTGGGTTTTCCCTACTTGTCAATGCCTACCTCAGAGTAAGCATTGAATAAAAGTTTGTTGATTTCACTTGATTTGACTTGGATGGACTTTGACATATGACAGCAAAGACAATAGTGACCTCAGAGCTAGGTTGCAAAATGGGTCTAAGCACGGAAGGTTCAATGCCCAAAGCTGTGCCTGCTGCCTCCCCCTGTGTTGTATACTAGACAGAGAGCTGGTTTGGGGACCAGGAAGACCTGAGTGCTTTGTGATACACTGGCTGCCTTTCCCTGGCCAAGTCCCTGGTGATAGACATGTAGAAGTGTCTATGATTCTAAAATAAGGACCTCCCCAAGTCCAGGGACTGTGTCTTCCCCACTGGCATGTAAGTCCAAGAGTCTTGACCATAGCAATACCTGTCCTCTGCCTCTCAGATCACCAGTCCTGTTTCCAGCCTGGTGACCACCATCAAAGGGACTCCTTGTAGAGAAGAGACTCACCATGCCAGCCTAGCTAAAACAAGGAAATTTTTACAGCTATCCTGTTTTCTGGGCTTCCTTTTGAACTTGCTTCTGTTCTCCCCACCCCTTTCCTCCTTTCAGCTTCCTTTTCTGTGTTGTCTATCTCCATTAGCAAGTAAGCTCCTTGGGGGCAGGGACTATCTCTTTCTGCTACTAACTGCAGTTTCAGGGTTTAAAAGAATATTTCCTGGCCTATGTTGTGAGAATCAGTGTGCCAAACCACTCAGCGGGGGGACCCCCGCTGAGAAACATTGTGAGAACCAAGGCAACACCCCCTGAGGAGAAAGCATGTGGCTTGGCTTCTGGAAGATGTCATTATTCATAGAACTGTCTGTAAGTCCTTTCAATCAATGCTACCAGCAAATTACTTTTGAGCTGTGTGTGGGGACCGACCCTCTTCCTGTCCTGAAGGAAGCTTCCACTCAGGAAGACTGAGAATCCCTCTTTTTGGTTGCTAGGACAAGCTCTGCATGGCAGAAGAAGTAGGCCAGGGGAGAGAGGCTTTTTCTTAAACTTTCTGAACTCCACAAGTTCTCTTTATTGACTCCTAATATACTTTAATAAATCCTTAATGCTATAAGCTTCTAATTTAAGGTGACCACACATTAGATTTTTAGTCATAACAGTTAGAGTTTAAACATAAGTTTGGTGACAAACCAGGGTGACAAATCTAATCTTCCAGTTGGTAAGAAATTCTCTCTTCCTTTGTGCCTGTCCTTTTAACTGTCAAAGTAGTGCTAAGTACCAGCTGTTTTCCCTTTCAATTTTCAAATGGGTTTTTAAAGTATCCTGTTTCTGATTTCAGTCTGTTTCAGCAGACAAATGGGGAATAAGATCATGTTAATGCTTTGTTTTTGTGGATTTTCTATTATTTTTATTTTTATTTTTGTTAGAAGAGCCAGCAAGGTGCTCACACTAGGGAATATAAATATCCCCCCCTCTCCCAACCACGCCTTTTCAGAGAAACCTCTGATTCTTGAACCTTTTTCAAATTCTAACACTAAGCTTTTCTCTCTTTTCCTCTTTCCTCTTGGCACACAAAACTGGGGGGTGGGAACCTCCCTTCTGGGTTTCCTTTCTCCCTCTCCCACCTGACTCAGCCTCCTATTTGAGTCACAGAGAGGTAGAGAGAGGATCAGCTTTCGCATGCGACAGCGGAGGGCAGCCTGAGTCTCCCTCCCTCGCTGAAAGCTCAACTAGATGTCTGGACCACACTTGGCACACAAAACCTGGAGGTAGGGCCCTCCCTTCTGGGTTTCTCTTCTCCCTCTCCCACTGGACTCAACCTCCCGTTTGAGTCAGAGAGGTAGAGACAATAGGCTTCTGCACGACAGCAGAGGGCAGCCTGGGACTCCTAGATGTCCGAACCATGCTGGACCCTCAGACTACACGTTTCTGGGTAAGAACTCTTATGCTTATGTGTCTATCACTTGGTAGTGCTCTGCTCTTGGTTCAGACCATTCTCCTTAGACAGTAGTTATGGGACAGAAAGGGAGCGTTCTGAAAAATTCACCTCTGGGGTGCATCCTAAGAGACTGGACTAAACTAGAACTTAAAAATCTGAGTAAAAATTGTAACAATTTATGGCCACATTATCCTCTAGGAAGTGAAGGAAACTGGCCTGTACACGACACCCTTAATTATACCATTTTGCAATTGGACAAGCTTTGTAAGCGTGAAGGGAGATGGACAGAGATTCCATACATCTCGGCTTTTATGACTTTAAGCCAGAAGTCAAAAGGAAAGCATGAGGTCTCCTTGCCGGTTGCAAGTCCAAGCAATTAGCTAACCATTTGGGCACCTCTTCTGAGACCCCAGCCCCTCCTGCTCCTCAAACTCATTCCCTACCTGTTTCTAGTTTCACTCCTTCTTCCCTACCTGCTTCCATACCTATGGGTCAACCACTGTCATATCACTCTATGACTGAAACCTCTCCTTGCCCACTGGCTGATCTCAGAACCAATTCCCTGTGCCCTCCACAGCTGAGCTCCAGACACACAGGGAGTAGATGTCAGTATCCTTCTATCCTGCTCTACCCCATTTACAATCTGGGGGAACTCCAATATGTTCCCATTTCTCCTGTTTTTTCCATTCAGCAGCCAATCCCATCTGCTTTACCTAATCTGCAGTCACCTATGGCCATCTCCTTTTCCCCATCTCCACCCACACTGCAGCCAAAGACTATTTCCCCTCCCCCACTGGTCCCTCCACCTGATCCTCTGTCTCGGCCTCCACCTGAGCTATCTTCCCAACCAGCTTCACCCAGGTCCTTACCAGCATCTTCCACTGCTTCCCTGCTTCCATTAAGGGAATTTCCCATTGGGAAGGGCACAACATTAAGGCATGTTCATTTTTCCATAAACAGGTTATCTCAGATTAAAGAGAAATTGGGGAGCTACTCAGAGAGCCCCACAAAGTTCATAGATGGCTTTAAGTCTGTGACACTGGAGTTTGACCTTTCCTGGACCGATTTGCAAATTATTCTTGCCAGCTGTTGTACCCCTGATGAGAAAAAAACAGATTTGGGACCTGGCAGTACAAGTTGGGGATGAACACTCGCAGGTTGGAAATTGGGTTGGGGTCCCTGGATTTACAGCTGTCCCAGTTGTAGAACCAAGATGGGACCATGATAATAGGGAAGACAGTGCTTGTAGAAATCACATGGTCACCTGCCTGGTTGAGGGAATGAGAAGGGGGGTTAAGAAACAAGTCAATTATGGAAAGGTGAGGGAGATAACACAGGGGGCTGATGAAAATCCTGCGGTCTTCATGAGCCACTTAGCAGACTCTCTGAAGAAATATACCAACCTAGACCCCCAAAGAGATGTAGGAATAAATGTCCTCAATATTCATTTTATCAGCCAGTCTGCTCCTGACATTAGGTGAGAACTCCAGAAGTTAGACTGGGGTCCCCAGATCCCATCCTCACAACTCCTTGATATTGCTTTTAAGATTTTTAATAACAGGGACCTGGCAGTAGCCAAAGAGAGAGAAAAGATGGCTCATGCCCACTCCATAGACCAAGCTTCTATAATAGCAGCAGCCATCACCACCTCTGCTATCAGCAGAACTCCGGGTGGCTGAGATTCTGGCAGCTGCAGTAAACCGGGACACAGAAGTGGGGGATGCCGCACGAAGGTGAAGCCAACTCTCCTACCTCTTTGTCCCTAGGGCAGCACCCAAGAGATCAGCTTAGCAAAAAATCCAGCACTCTGCAGCTTGCTCTCCTGGTCAGCACCTTGTCAGGCCCGTGGCCAAGTTGGACATAGGAGGCAAGCCTAGGAATGGTTTTGGGGCGACCTCTGTCTTACTCTCTGGTTCAGGTCCTAGCATGCAATCAAGGCACAAAGTGGGGATGGGATAAAAGGACCCTAAAATGTAGACAGACACTGCCCCTCACAGAACTAGGCTTTGGTCTGATTACTTAACTTCGGTAAAGCAGGCATTCAGCATTTCCAGCTTCCACTGGGAAAATAGCGGTCACACTTGACTCCTGATCTGATAAAGTCCCTTTTCATTTTTGCTCTGGTCAGTTTCAATTTTTTGTTTAAGTCTGTTCCATCTAGGCTCAAGGATTCATGGCAGATACCCATTGTGCCTATATGTTGCCTCCCACCCTCTGGATTCTCTGGGCCCCTCACAGCTCCATGAATTCCAGGTCTTCTCCACTTCTCTCCCCTCCCCCTCCCTGGTGCTGTGATTTCTGTGACCCCCGGGCAGCATGAAGCAGTTTCAGAAGTATCTTTGTCCCCTTTCCTTATATAGAGAGAAGTGGGGAAATGCCATGGGGCACAGAGCACCCCAGAAGTTCTCTGGGGCACATCAAGGAATCTTCTCCTTGAGAAACCAAAGCAGAGGACAGATAGAGAGATAAGCGGAACCAAATCGGACTGAGCTAGCTTCTGAATCTCCACCCTTCATTCTGATCTCCCTTACCCCTGGGGAGTTAAATTTGGGTGTGGCTGTGGCCTTTGTGTCCTGAAGAGAGATCCGTAGCCACCCCTCACCAAATTCCTCTAGTCACCATCAGTGGGGGATGGTCCTCCCTCACTAAAGGAACTTTCCACAGTCAAATGCTCACCCCTCCCCACATCAGTCCTCTATAAAAGTACCTGCCAGTCTCCTGCTCAAGGAGATTGGTACCTCTGAGCCACAGGCTTTGTGCCTATCTCCCCATGAGAAGTCCAAGGATTTCTGTCATGGTTTCCCTTCCCCCCCACTTCCCTTCCCTTGCTCCTAAATAAACTACCACTTTATTCTAACTACTTTTGTGTGCAAGAGGGTGTAATTCTTTAAAGAAGAATTCCTAAGAACCCCAACCCCTAACCCAAACATGTACCCCATTTTCCCCATAACACCAGGGTCACACAGCTAGTTAAGTGTTAAGTTTCAAGTGTCTTAGGCTGGATTTGAACTCAGGTCCTCCTGAATCCAAGGCCAGTGCTTTATCCACTGTGCCACCTAGCTGCACCCTGTCTTTGAATTCTCAAAGGAGAGTGCCATGCCTTGGTCTCATTGGATCTTAAATATGCGTTGAACTGGCTTTTTAGCTGTTGGCATGATGTCCAAGGAGAAATGGCAGGATGTAATTATGAAGGAGACTAGAAACACAAGAGAAAATTTGGTGGCAGAAGTATGGATTCTTTAGTAACCTCAATTGTGATGATGGATGCCCAGAGATGAACAAAAAGCCACCTTTATCAAAGACCAGAGAGCATTAGGTCAACCACAGGTGTGAGGCAGGATGGGGCACCCTGTGAGAGGAGAAGCCAGACACATAGGGAGGCTGCAGATAGGCAAGCATGATTCAATTATAAAAATGAACCCAGGGATCTGAGAAGTAGCTTTCAAAGAGACATTCATCACCAAAGTCATTATCTAGAATTGTTGTCCCTTTCAGCCTGAGGACTCCCTAAAGGCAACCATTATTTTGCCCTGTGTAGGTTAAAATCTAAATTGTGGGTTCTAATCTGCCCCCTCCTTCCCACCCCCAGTCTTATGGGAAAGCTGGCTAAAATCACTGATCAGTTCAGCAAGAGTACAGGCTTTTAAAGATTTATTAAAATATATATTATGAGTTAGTGAAGAGAGAGAGGTTGAGAACAGATTCCTCATAGTATGGAAATGCTAGCTCAGATCTAATTCGGTATAGCCAGAGAGAAAGAAAACAATTGTCTTTCCTATGAGCCCATGTGAAATCTCACACCATGGTGTCTGAACTACTAAGAGGGTGCCCCTCCACCCCCCTTCTCCATCTGCCACCACTCTCATTCCTCCTCACCAAAAAACAAGTTCTTTTCTGAGCAACAGTTCACTTCCTCCTTACTCTCTCCCTCTCCCTAAAGGAAGGTCCTTCAAGCCTGTTGGTTGAGAGTGGCCTCTTGCTGATGTCAGTAGTACACCAACATGTCACTCAGGGCCAGCCAGGTGTGGCCTCCATCCAATTCAAACAATACTAAATCTGTCAGGTGGGGACCCTGGGCATCTGCCAAATTCCATTATTTTATCACAGCCCTTCAGATTGGGAGGTCCACCAAGGCAGATTCTTTGCTCTCCTCTTATACCCAAGAACTACTGAGGGTAGTTTCCCCAATAGAACAGGGACTCCCTGAGATTTGACTATCTTTCTCACTTGACAGGGGACTAACTCCATGAGGGTGGATCTCTGTGATGAGAAATAAAAATAGAATTTATATAACACTTTAAGGTTTTTAAAGAACTTAATGTATGTTAAGTCACTTGAACAACACAACCATGTGGGGCAGCTGCAATTATTATCCCAATTTTACAGATAAGGAAACAGAGACAGATGTTAAGGGACCTGCTAGGGAAAGTCTAAGGCAGGAATTGAACTCAGGACTTCTAGACTTCAAACCCAGCATTCTTTTTTCTATGCTACTCAGCATGTCTTAATTCTACTAACAGTTACAAATATCAGCTGTGCCCATGGTGCTGTGAGAGTCCCCACACTCTGCAGATCCCCAATACCTCCTGAGAGTAGTGACAGTCAAGGGATTTCCTGCTCTCACCACAGGCTCCAGCCGGCCAGTGACAGCTTCTGCCTGGTGACAGATGTCCTGTCTGAGAATAATAGGAGACCAGGGACATAGCAGGGCCAGTACCAAAGCAAGAAAGGTCTTGGGCATAATGGGGCTTCTTTTGCTACAAAGGAACTGTTAGGCAGAAGGGGCTTATGAACTTGTAGTTCTCTTAAGTGGTGTGATTTTGAGGACTCTGAAAGGCTTGTTCACACAGAGCAGGATGATGAACTGGAGAAGTGGGAGAGGGTCATTCTCTTCCTGGATACTTATTTTGGTGCTGTTTGCTCTGAGGGAGATCCAGGAACGTGGGTCTGGGGAAGTTGTGGGAAGGGGATGTAGAGCTTTGGGTTTGGCATGGAAAGATTGGTATGATGTGAGAGATCCAAACCAGGAACCCATGCCCTGGCCTGGTGTGGGGGAGACACTGTCATCAACCCTTTGGGAACTTCTAGTCTGATAGAGGAGACCTTGATCATGACCTCAAGGAAATCCTAGTCTAATGGGGAGACTGGGTATAGATGGGAAATACACAAGAGCAGAGAAGCATGGGTCTAAATTGGAACATCTGGGCAGAAGTATTGCCTTGTTTCCTGGGGATAATGCTCAAGTGATAACAACCAATCTGAGTCAATCAGAGAAAAGGCTTCAGAAAAAGGTGTTAACATGAATGTATGGATCTCCTGGATTGGCTGGAGCTGCCTTATTATCCAAATGGATTTCATGAGACCCTGGAAAATGCTCTTTGACTAAAACTTCAGGCTGAACCCAGAGAGCTAGCAGAGAAGTCCGAATTTACAAACTTCTCTGCCCAAGAGACTAAACAAATCAAAATGCCCATTTTGACTAAACTTCAACTAATGATTTCCCATTCGGTATCTTCTTTCCCCAAAAGAGCAAATAGCTCTTATCTTTCTCCTTAGCAAATATCTAGGCATCTTTGTCTTTGGTAAACCTTCCCTGTGTCTTTAAGCTGCCTATTATAGTATTTGCTTTAGGTTAATTTCTATCATGCTAATAAAACTAACATCGACCAGTAAGCAAAGAAACCTTGAATACTCTTAGAAAGAGGGAGTCTTTGAGCTCCCTTGGAAGGAGTCTCCAGCATGAGCGTGTGTAATTCTTGGGACAAAATAAATTGATATTATGGCGTTTTTTCTTTTCCTGGCAGTCTCTGATCTGATTTTTAGACATGTTCTCTGATCTGTTGTTTTTGTTTTTGTTTTTGTTTTTTTGTAGGAGGATAGGTCTGGAAACAAATGGTAGGAGATATTATAAAATTAACTTCTCTGAACTCCTCCTGCTCATCATTTCTTACAGTACAATAGTATTCCATTGCATTCATATACCACAACTTGTCCAGCCATTCCCCAACTGATGGGCATCCCCTCAATTTCCAATTCCTTCCCACCACATAAAGAGCAGCTATAAATATTTTTGTACATGTGGGTCCTTTTCCCCTTTCCATGATCTCTTTGGGAAAAAGACCCAAAAGTGGTATTTCTGGGTCAAAGGGTATGCACAGCTTTATAGCCCTTTGGGCATAATTCCAAATTGCTCTCCAGAATGGTTGAATCAGTTCACAGCTCCACCAACAGTGCATTAGTGTTCCAATTTTTCCACAGCTTCTGAATATTTATTATTTTCCTTTTTTGTAATTGTAGCCAATCTGATAGGTGTCAGGTGGTACTTCAGAGTTGTTTTAATTTAATCTCTCTAATCATTAGAAATTTAGAGCATTTTTTCATATGGGAATAGATAGCTTTGGTTTCTTCATCAGAAAACTGCCTGTTCATATCCTTTGACCATTTCTCAATTGGGGAATGACTTGGATTCTTATAAATTTGATTTAGTTCCCTATATATTTTAGAAATGAGGCCTTTATCAGAAGTAATGGCCATAAAAATTATTTCCCAGCTTTCTGCCTCCCTTCTAATTTTGGATGCATTGCTTCTGTTTGTACAAAATTTTTAAAATTTAATGTAATCAAAATCATCCATTTTGCATTTTATAATATTCTCTATCTCTTGTTTGGTCATAAACTGTTTTCCTTTCCAAAGATCTGAAAGGTAGACTATTCCTTTCTCTCCTAATTTACCTATGGTATCACCTCTTATGTCTAAATCATGTATCCATTTTGACCTTATTTTAGTATAAGGTGTAAGATGTTGGTCTATGCCTAATTTCTGCCATACTCTCTTTTGTCGTCTTCTGGGTTGCAGTATCCCAAGCTTCAGAAGTTGCAGGTGAAAAAAAAAAAATAAGAAGTCATAGGTGGTATGATTTAAGGAGGTTCAGGTTCTTCACTGGCCTGGCTTGTTCCCTGGTCCATAGACGACCCCAAACCAACTTGTTAATCAACCAGCTTTGTGTGTTGTGGTTGTTAGCTCGGACAAGCCTGTGCCCCTCCGCCACCTGGGCCACTATTACTGAAGCCCACCTCCTGGTCCCCAGAAGGGGTGAAAAACCCAAGTTCTGCCTCAGCACCAGCATAGACCCTTGTAGTCTCCCCCTGCCAAGGGCTCACCCTCTCAACAGGCTGTGAGGTTAGTTCTAGACAACACTGGTGCTTCAGCTGATGCAGAGGCTCTGGGGGTCTCCTTCTCTGGTGAGGCCTTTCTGGGATTGGATCTATGTCAGGGTGACTGTGGGGTTGGGCTCCACTCCTGCCTCCTTCTGACCTTCCAAGCTGTTCTTAGTTAGAAGATGATTTCAGCACATTCTTCTCTGGGTTTTGCTGCTCCAAGCATTGTCCCATGGCATTGTTTGATGGTTTTTTTTTTAATGTATGAGGTATTTTATTTTTTCTGTTACATGTAAAGATAGTTCTCAACTTTTGTTTATACATGCTTTACAATTTCAGATTTTTCTCCCTCCCTCCCCTCCCTCCCCCCTCCCCTAGACAGCAGGTAATCTGATATAGGTTATATCTATATATCTCTATACATATACATATAGATATATATATACACACATATATATATACACATAATAACATTAATCCTATTTCTGCATTAATCCTGTTACAAGAGAAAGAATCAGAGCAGTGATGCAAAACCTCAAAATAGAAAAAAAAAACCAACAGCACCCAAAACAAAAGAAATAATATGGTTCAATCAGCATCTATACTCCACAGTTCTTTCTTTCTTTTTTTTTTTCTTGAATTTGGAGATCCTCTTCTATCATGAGTTCCCTGGAACTCTTCTGTACCATTGCATTGGTGAGAAGAATATAGTCCATCACAGTAGGTCAACACTCAATGTTGATGATACTGTGTACAATGTTCTTCTGGTTCTGCTCATCTCACTCATCATCAGCTCATGCAAGACCCTCCAGGTTTCTCTGAACTCTTCCTGCTCATCATTTCTTACAGCACAATAGTATTCCATTGTATTCATATACCACAACTTGTCCAGCCATTCCCCAATTGATGGGCACCCCCTCAACTTCCAATTCCTTGCTACCACGTAAAGAGCAGCTATAAATATTTTTGTACATGTGGGTCCCTTTCCCCCTTCCATGATTTCTTTGGGCAAAAGACCTAAAAGTGGGATAGCTGGGTCAAAGGGATTGTTTGATGTTTTTTGAAGCGATCGTGTCATGAGTTAGAGAGCTCACTGCCTTTCCTCCACCATCATGTGAAACTATATTTTTTATAGAAGCACTGTGGAGTTTGTGAGAAAATAATGGGTTTGGGATGCCCAGAGGCCTCCACTTGAGGGGATAATATTAAGATTGATGGGATTGACTTTGCTGATTAACTCACTTAAAGTTAACTCAATTAAAAGCACACCTACCTGAAAGCCTTGCCTTCAGAGGGTGTGTTCTCTGAACTCTGACCTCAGCACTTTCTGCTCATGGACCATCCTTATGTCCAGTAAACCAGTAGATTCAAAGGATGCTAGCCTATTAGCTTGGAATTGGATGGAAGGGCCGTCTCTCTCAGAGTGGGAGGTAGGTAGTGAGGCTCTCATATTCACTCATGGTAGAGCACTTGGAGGAAGAAGGAGGCCAGGCTGAGCTCTCTCTCTCCTCTAGGCAAGATAGGCCTTCTTAACTTTCTGAGCCAAGTGTTCTCTCTTGACTAATATTTGGTATGCTTTAATAAATGCGTAATGCCCAAAAATGGTGCTAAAGGTTCTAATTTATAAGTAGCAATATATTAGAAACCCCACCTAATTATCCCTAAACTTGGGCCAGAAATAAGGTGACCACATATAATTTTAAGTTCCATAGGTCACAGTTGCCTGGGCTACATATCTCACCTCTAGTATCAGATGGAGGTAGAACTCTATGTCTGGGGTCAATGAGGCACTGCTTGGTCTCTCCCCATCTGGGATCCCAAGCCCCTTCTTCTTCCTGGGTGTCTGCAGGAGGATAGGGGACGGGCATGAAGGGAAAAGGAAGGCATTAGAGTACATGGCAAGTCCCTTCCTCTTCAGACCAAGTTCACTTCCAAGCCTGACCCTCTCTGCTGCCCGTTCATTCTGGTTATAGTCTCTCCTCAGAGAGTGGGACCTTTGTAAGTGCTCAGAGACTTCAAGCTGTGTAATTCCAGGTTGGCCTGTGTCTATCCTAGGAAGAAAAGGCCAAAACAATGTCTCCCTCACTCTGAGATCCTTCTCCCTCCCCAGGTCAGCTTGCAGACAACCAAAGCCTATTCCAAGGAGAGAGCCTGGAGCCAGAGAGAATGGCCCCTGGCACCCAGAGACCCTCATCCCAGGTGAGTGCAGCCCATCCACAGAGCTGACCAGCATCAGCAAAGGTGGAATCCAACAGAGCCAAGGAAGCTCTATCCTGTGAAACACAGATTGTCCTCTGCAGTGCTGTCAGCAGAGCTGACATTGTCCACCTGGATCTACTTCATTTCCTTTTGCCTCAGACCACTCCAGTCTTGCCTTGTCTCTGTGAATCATCCCTCCATTTTGTTATTCTTAGGCCAAGTCAATGAGCATTTAGACAGCGGCTCCTGTGGCAACTACTGGGGATGCAAAGGAAGGTTTAAGAAATATCAGGTCGTGCTCTCAAGGGGCTCAATTTCTAGTTGGGAGATAACATGGCAGCAGCTGGGTGCACGCAAGTTGTTTCTGCCATATAGATGGCAGGCACCCTCAGAGGGAAGGCTCTAGCAGTGTCAGGGACCAGGACAAGCTTATTTCAGAAGGTGAGGTTTTTGCTAAGATGGGAAGGAAGACTGTGTTGGGGGGGGGGGGGGCTTGTGACTTGGATCTGTGGACTAGCTCACCCAAAGAATTGCAGGCTCATCATGAATCTTGTATTACAATAGAAAATCATTCATTTCTTTTCACCTAAGTCTAGTTTTGTCCATCTTTTTTGAGGATACATCCAAGGCAGGAGGATCACAGGGAATGCTTTCTCCTTGTTCCTTATTATGAGGGTTGGGCTAGACCTCAGGGAGTGATGACCACACCTTTCTCCAACTGGGTGCCAACAAAAACCTGAGAGTTTCTCAAGTCAGGCAGTCATCTGGCTGTAGAGAAAAGAGAATCCAGAAGTAGCCTTGCTAAGCAGACCTCAGACAGTGTGAGTTCCTAACAGGAGAAAAGACAGTGTAGACCCCAGCTGTGGAATCCAAGAGCCAAATGGGCAGCCCTCCTTTTTACCTGTCTGATGACTTTTCCTGGATTTTGGCACCATTAGTGTTGGGACTTGTGACCTAGATTGGAGGAGAGGGCTAGTTTGCCCAAAGAATTGGACACTCATAATTTTTCTTTGTAGTTTTGGGTTCCAATATTTATCCCTCCTTCCCTCCCCTCTGTGAAGTGGTAACCAATTACATATTGTACAATTATGTAAAACAGTACCATATTAATCATTGTATAAGAAAATTTGAATAAAAGAAAAAATGAAAGAGAGTGAAAAATAGCATGCTTTGTTCTGTGTTTCATTAATATTAGTTCTTTCTCTGGAGGAGGATAGTATGCTTCATCATGAGTCTTTTGGGATTGTCTTGGCTAATTGCATTGTTGAGAATAGTTAAGTCATTCACAGTTCTTTATCAAACAATATTGCTGTCTCCATGCACAATGTTCTCTTGCTTCTGCTCACTTCACTATACATCAGTTCATATAAGTCTCTCTAGACCTTTCTGAAACCATCCTGCTTATCATTTCTTGTAATACCATAATATTCCATCACTGTCATATACAACATCATGTTTAGCCATTCCCCAATTGATGGGTACCCCTTTGATTTCCAATTCTTAGGCACCACAAAAAGAGCTACTATAAATATTTTTGTACAAATAAGTAGTACACCCAGGCAAGAAATGGGGACATATGTGATCTGACCCTCTCCTTCTGTGGAGGTTTGGAGTACATGATCTCCCCCATGGTGGTGAAGTTAGAATAAGGGAGGATGGAGAATGAAAAAGATGTAGAAGAGCTTTTGATAAGAATGAGTTCAGGATTTAATAGATTTAAAGAGGGATATCAGTCAATAAAATGGCAGCATTCCTACATGATTGTTCATAACTTGTGTGAAGAATCATGGCATGGGACTCCCCCTGAAAAGGAAAATTGGTAATTTTGTGGGCAAGCTAAAAAAAATGGTTAATGACTCTTCCTTAATTGCTCCAATTTTCAATAATAGAAATAAAGGAAACAATGAGAAATATAGGTTACAAATAGGACATAAATTACATATTTTTTTTGTGGGTCAAGCAGGGATAAGTGACTTGCTTAGGGTCACACAGCTAGTAAGTGTCAATTGTCTGAGGATGGATTTTGACTACGGTCCTCCTGAATCCAGGGCTGGTGCTTTATCCACTGTGCCACAAGCACATATTTTGAGAAAAAAAATATAAATGGCAAAAACGTGTAGATATGTTTATCTGTATGGAAAAAGAATTGCTGCACAGTGATCCAGAACAATCCCAAAGGACTAAGGAGAAAGCATACTCTCCATCTCCAAAGAAACTGATTGAATCCTATTGATTGAACACAGACTGAAGCATGCTATTTTTCACTTTCATTTTCTTTTGATTCATGTTTTCTTATACAAAATAATGAATATAGTCATTGTTTTACATGATTGCACATGTATAACCTCTATCTGATGGCTTGCTGCTTCAGGTAGGGAGGGAGGTCAGGAGGGGAAAAATTTGGAACTCAGAACTTTAAATAAACATGCTACCCACCACAAAACAACTAAGTAAATAAATAACTAAACAAATAGAGATTGAAAAATTTAGGTTGAATAAATAAATATATTATTTTAGTAAGGATTATTTAACAATGAGAGTAAATAAAATTGCTTTAAAATAACAGAACCTCAAAGAGTGGATCATAACATTCTGATTGAAAAGGAAGAGCATCAAAAACCAGGTGCATTGGCCAAACTCAGGTTCTGCATGTAGCCAATTGGAAAACTAGATGACCCCTCTCAAGTATTTTGATACAGATGGAGCTGCTCTCTTGTGTGTTTTTCATCAGTCTGCTTCTCAACTGTTTGTCTTGACTCTTGGTCCCAAATATTCTAAAGCTTTAGGGGAATGTTGAGATAATGGGTTTTTCCTAAATTGTCAGTGTCTTATGGATTAGTTCCATGTCCCAACCTAGTCAATAAAAATTGTTTTTAATGGATTAATGAATTCTCCTTTCCCCATCATAGTTATTCTTAATTCTATATAAATAAATATTAAAATGAAAGAATATATTCCATTACCTATTGAAAGCAATCATAAAGCAGAGACATAAGATATCTTTGGCTATGACACATCATACTCCATATTAGCACAAACCCTCAATATTGCAATAGATAACTTTTCTTCACTATTCTGGAAACAGTCCCACAACTCTCTCTTCAGCACAGATTGCTATATATATATATAATAGGGGCAATGAAGGTTAAGAGACTTACTCAGGGTCAAGTTTTGAGCCCAGATTTGTACCCAGGTCCTCCTGAATCCTGGGCCAGTGCTCTATCCTTTGTACCACCTAGCTGCCCTGTAAACAATATTTCTTTTTTTGGCGGGGCAATTGGGGTTAAGTGACTTGCCCAGGGTCACACAGCTAGTTAGTGTTAAGTGTCTGAGGCTGGATTTGAACTCAGGTACTCCTGAATTCAGGGCCAGTGCTCTATCCACTGCGCCATCTAGCTACCCCAACAATATTTCTTAAGAATCCCCTTCATAAAGACCTGATTTCAAATCCAGCCTCAGACACTTGACACTTACTAGCTGTGTCAACCTGGGTAAGGCACTTAACCCTCATTGACCTACATAAAAAGGGGCGGTAAAAATCCCCCTCATAATTAGGTATGACTTTATTTCAGCCTTTTATCAAATTAAATAGGGTATTTTTTCTTTGCTCTCTTCTCAGTGATTACTAGTAATGTTTTTCACCCCAGAATAGACAGTATTTGATAATTTCTCACAAACTTTTTATAAAATTTCTTAACAGGCTCCTTATGACATGTAGCATCCCTTCTGGTGAGGAGGAATTTCACACCCCCTTGATTTGTTCTCCATAGACTCTCATAGCTCACTCATCGAGCACATACCTTCTCTCTGAGTCTGTGGGAGGAAACATTTCATAGTAAGACATTTCTCCAACTTTTATTATTCCAAAATGATTCTCACTTCAAATATAAAATGTCTTTTCTCAATATTCCATTGGGCTCAAGTGCTTTCTCTGACACTCATCAAGATTAGAGGAGTCTGAGGCAAATTTCTTTTGTACTTCAGTTTCTCTAAGTGGATGAGGGTTGGAAAAGATGAATTCTGCAGTCTTTTTCAGCTCAAAATTATGTGAGTTTTCATGGTTTAGGAGTTGGTAACAATCAAGAATGTGGCTGTGGATTTCACCAGGGAGGAGTGGTGCCTCTTGAACCATTGTCAGAAAGAGCTGTATAAGGAGGTCATGCTGGAGAATGTCCAGAACCTGCTTTCTGTGGGTAAGGACCTTTTCCCTCTGGTTACTCTGAGCTACTAACATGGTAGCTCATTGCTGCTCCTAATCCTGCCAGGCATAGTGAGTTTATCCTGATTGTTCCTTCTTTGTTCCCTCAAATTGCAGTGCAGATGTTGGGAAAGGAAGAGAATGGAATAGACATTCATAATGGAATAAGCAGTTTTGCTGCACATCAAAGAAGCCACAGTGGAGAGAAACCTTATGAATGCAGTGTGGAAAGTGGCAAGTCCCAGTTAGGGTCTTCTAAAGGCCATCAAATAGCAGCTTTTCCTGATGTTTCTAAGGAGTTCACTGCCGCTACATATCAGCTCTTTCCCCTGGGGATACTATCATTTCCATGAGACCAGTAACATCAGCCCAAGTGGGCTGATATCCTCTAAAAAAATTGCCCTAAACTGGCTGATAACTGTTGGGGGATCCTCATCAAATTTAGGAATATCTCACTTCCATGAACTCAGATGTTTGGGCCCAAAGGGTGTGTATTGTCTGAGCCTCCCCACAGCACCCTTTCAATCATGTGTGAGGATCTCTTGAAGGGGAAGAATTGGGGGCTTTTCTGTCTCCTCTAAAAGTGAATTTTCTTCTGCAGTTGGAATAGAGGAAATAGAGGGAGAAGGGAAAGAAGTTGGTGTATCCGTTTGTGTGAGCTTCTGACTCACCCTACTCCAGAGTTTCCAATAAGGTAACTATTATGGGGGGATGTGGCACAGGATTGTTTGCAAATTCCTCAATGTTTGGGGATCAAATGACCCATATTGTGGCCACTGTTCCTCTAATAAACTATGCCATATAAAACACAGTCCTATAAGCTTTCCCTTGGCCATGTCTGATTTCACTGTAAATTGTCCCTTGTCCCAATTCATGACTAGCTTTCCTAATGGAGAGTACTGGGGAATATTGTGTGGTATGCTATTTCTAATCCTCTTCCTATAACTCAAAAATTTACTTACAATAATACAAAGAAAAGTACAAATAAAAATAGGCATAGAAAATTCAGAAAAACAAAGTCTTAACATGATCTTATGAAATTATAGCCTACAGTTGTCTCAAAAATTTTTTTAAAACCCCAACAACAAACTTTTCTCCCTTTGTCTGATTGACCAGGCTGAAGTTAGAGAAAAGCAGGTACTTAGAAGGTACTTAGATACTTAGCAGGTACTTAGGTATTTTGAAGGTATTAGAAACCCATTTGAAAATTTAAAGGGACAGGCACATAAAATCATTGAAAATAGGAAAAAGGAACAAAAATAAAATTTCTTACCTAACTTATTTTGCAGGGAAGATCAGATGACTGAGGGGTTCAGCACCCCCTTTTGTGATCACCAAAACTGTGGCTAGTAAAACTTTATGTGTGGTCACTTAAATTCTGTCTCAAATTTTGGGAAAATTAGCTGGGGTTTCTATTATATTTGTTACTTATAAATGAGAAGCTTTAGCACCAGTTTTGGACATTAACGATTTATTAAAATATGTTAAATATTGGTAAAGAAAGCGCACATGTCTCTGAAAGTTAAGAAAAGGCCAATCTAGCCTGGAGGAGAGAATGGAGCTCAGCCTGGCCTGCTTCTTCCTCCAAGTTCTCTGTCACCAAGAATTGAGCATCCTCACAGCAGCAGTCCTGACAATTAGCTTTTCTGTGGTCTTCACCAAACAGAAGACGAAAAAGTCAGGTGTGTATTCTTAGGTGAGAGGGAAAGAAATGGGAAGAAAAAATAAAAAGAAAACTAGCTGTTACTCTAGAGTTGGTGTTAATAATTGTGTACTATTTATTTATTTGTGGGGCAATGAGGGTTAAGTGACTTGCCTAGGGTCACACAGCTAGTAAGTGTCAAGTGTCTGAGGCTGGACTTGAACTCAGATCCTCCTGATTTCAGAGCATGGGGGGACATCTAAATGAAAAATTCCATTATTTTACCACAGTGCCCTCTTTCTATTATGAATTTAGCCGCTAGACATAGGGTTTTTTTTGGTTTTTTGGGTTTTTTTGCAGGGCAATGAGGGTTAAGTGATTTGCCCAGAGTCACACAGCTAGTAAGTGTCAAGTGTCTGAGGTTGGATTTAAACTCAGGTCCTGCTGAATCCAGGGTCGGTACTTTATCCACTAGCTGCCCCCCATAGTTTTTAATTTACCTTTTTTATGGTATGAACTTGGATATTCAGGTAAAATATCCATTTTGAGTTTATTATAATATATAGTATAAGATTTTGTACTAAACTTAATTTTTGCTAGACTTTCCTCATTTTCCAAACATCTGTCCCTATTCTTATAGAACCATTCCATATTTTTGGATTTATCCTCTTATTACCTGAATTGTTCCTAACTTCTGTGAGTATATATTAAAACTCCAAGTTGGTGAATTTTATCACATCAACATTTGTCTATTTACACAACTTTCCCTTTTTCCTTGTCATCAGAATCATTCCTCTTGATGAGGAATTCAAAAATTCTAGAGTATTGAACAAATCATTTTAGTTGACTTCCTTTTGCAGAATTTTCACCTATGTGATTCAAATTATCCTTCCTCAGAATGTTTAAAAATATCCACTTCCTAAATCTAGGGTGCTTGTGCTACTGTACCTAGCTCTTCTCTTCTCCATCATAAACTCTCAGATGGTGTCATCACCGATCCACAAATTGTCACAATTTCCATCATGACATCCAATTAAATTCTTTTAGTAATATTCAGAATAGCATATCCTCATGTTGCTTCATTCATTAAGAAGAAAAAGGGGAAACAGACTATGCTTTTGTTTTTTTTCTTTTTTCTGGGAAAATGAGGGTTAAGTGACTTGCCCTGGGTCACACAGCTAGTAAGTGTCAAGTGTCTGGGGCCAGATTTGAACTCAGGTCCTCCTGAATCTAGGGTCGGTGTTTTATCCACTGTGGCAACCAGCTGCCCTTGGAAACAGACTACTTCTTTTTCTGTGCTAGGACATCATGCCAATAGCTTAAATAAAGCCAGTTCAATACATATTTAAGTACCAATCAGACCAAGGCATGACACTCTCCTTTGAGAATTAAGACACTCAAAAAATGAGACCTTTCCTCCTTTCAAGGATTTTACATAAATGCTGAGTGGAAATAATGCAGAAGGAAAAAAAATCTCCTGACAGACAATGGACAAAAGGGATGGAAAGAAAATTTCTTCTTCAGATATAGCCCTGTATGCATTTTTATTTTTTTTGCTTGAGCACACTAATTCATTAACAAGTTGTTTTTTCCCCCTTTCTCTTGGTTTTTTTTCTGTGAGCAAGATTGGGGGTAGCAATATTTTTACTCTCTCCACCCCTGCCACCATCCCAAGGATTCACTGAAACATTTTTCTTTTTTTTTCTTTTTTTTTTTTTTAGTGAGGCAATTGGGGTTAAGTGACTTGCCCAGGGTCACACAGCTAGTAAGTGTTAAGTGTCTGAGGCCGGATTTGAACTCAGGTACTCCTGACTTCAGGGCCGGTGCTCTATCCACTGCGCCACCTAGCTGCCCCAATATTTTTCTTAATATGGGGAAGTCAACCAGTCAGCAATGTATGGCATAGGTGGACTTGAGTCAGTTCAGATTCTGAGGATGGGGTCTGGAAAGTTCCCAACCCCCAGTCCCTGTTATAGTCAAATCATTTTGTTCATGTTTAATTCCATTGCTTATAATAGAAATCATGTATTTTGCCTTACTGAACCTGATATACCCTGGTATCCCTTTCTCCCCCTTTGCCCACATGCCAAACCCCCAGTTCTTGTTATGGGTTAGTTATGCTGTTGCTATGACCAGGCAGGAGAAGATGTCTCTTGCTCAAACCCCACCCAGATAATACCTCTGCCTTTTGCATTCCTAAGTCCCAATTCCCCATTGGTACTGGCTCCTGGTACCATCACACCCTTCTTCCCCCTTGCCCTGACCTTTCCCCACTCCCCTTTCCCCCTCATTCTTGGAACATGTACCTATACCCTGATCACGACCTGAACACTTACCCTGGGTGAGACAGGATTGGATGTTAGATTGTGAGCTCTCCCTGTGCACAAGCGAACCCCCCCACACTCAAAATCCCTAAGAACCCAAAGCATGAGCCCCTTATTGTGGATCTCATCTCTGGAATGAAGCCGCCCTTCTCATGAGAATGTAATAAATCTGCCTCTGCTTGACTTCGTGGTCTCCTCAAGTAATTTGGGTAAACTGAGACAATTTTGTCTCAAACAGCAAGTATTTATAAAGTGCTTACCATGGGCAATTTGGCATTCTAGACTGAAGCAGCCAGGAATTTGAACTCAGGCTTGGATCCCCCTTCCCCCACTGCTAAGGGGGATAAAGGCTTCTAGAGGAGGCTGGGTCCTTGCCTCTAGGAATGCAAAAGAACAGCATGAGTAAGAATTGGAGAAATGTGGGGAGAAAATCTTAGTGTTAGAATCTGAAAAAGGTGCAGGAACAGAGGTTTATCTGAAAAGGCATGGTTGGGAGAGGGGGGGATATTTATATTCCCTTGTGTGAGCATCTTGCTTGTTCCTCTAATAAAAATAAAAATAGAAAATCCACAAAACAAAGCATTAACATGATCTTATCCCCCATTTGTCTGCTGAAACAGACTAAAATCAGAAAGACGGTCCTTAGGGAGTTAAAAAACCCATTTGAAAATTGAAAGGGAAAACAGCTGGTACTTAGCACTACTTTGATATTTAAAAGGACAGGCACATAGGAAGAGAGAGTTTCTTCAGAAGGCAGGCAGCTTCAAGTGGAAACTAGCCTTAACTTCCTGAAGATGGAAATCAAGGACCTGAAACTAGGAGGTGCTGGGGACTCCAGATGCCAGACCACTAATGCTCATGGCTCAGCCTCCACCACAATTTTTTTTCAAGTTCATGGTGAGTGTGTCTCTCCTCTCTCTGTCTCTCTCTGTCTCTCTCTCAGTCCTTCTAGGGAACTGAGAGGTGAACTTGGAGTCAGGAGAGATTTTTCTCTAACACATACCAGCTACATAGCCAGGGTAAATCACTTGATACTTTTGAGCCTCAGTTTCCTGAACTAGAATGGTCTCACAATGCCTGTACTTCACAGAGTTTTTAAAAGAATTAAATAAATTAATGTACATAAATTGCCCATTGCTAGCATAGTGCCTGGCACAGAGTAGGCACTTAGTACATGTTCATTGATTGATTTTTTGTGAGGGAGGACAGTGAGAGAAGTACATGGGAAGAGTGGGTGAAGGTGCAATGTTATTAGATGGGAGGGCTAATATGTGAGAGAACAAGGTCCAGGATGAAGGGGAGCTTGCTCAATATGTAGTTCTACAACCTACAGGAGATGTTTACTACAAGGAGATGGGATAACTTCTATGGCTTGTTTGACAAGCTTCCAAATCACTAATAAAGTTGTTGAAAGCAATAGGACCAAAGATGATCACTGGATCACTTCACTGTAGACCTTTCAATGTAACCCTGAGCCACTAGGAATTTCCAGCCACTCAATCAGTCCACATGAGGACTTTCATTTTTGTTTTGTACAATGGCATTCGACTGGTAGATGGGGAATTTCTGAGGATTTACCAAAGGATTTTACCAAGGATTTTCCAAAGCATTTAATGAGGTCTCTCTTCCTATTCTGGTAAACATGCTGAAGAAAAATGGGCTTGTAAGCAATGGTCCAGCTAGGGGAATTTTGAGACTCAAGACAGGAACCAAGGTTCCTTATTTCCCTAATTTTTAACCCTCAATGTGGTCATATAAGTAGGTTTTCAAGTGTCCTACAAGCAATAGCACACAGGGATATAATCCTGGTCATGGTACTGTCTGTCAAGACTAGACTTCGAGTATATATGGAAATAGTGACTCAAAAGGCAAGGCACTAGGCAGCACTAGCATACATTATCTCCAATTTACAGATAAGGAAACAGAGTCAGAGGTTAAGTGACTCACACAGGGTTATAAAGCTCGTAGTATTTGAACTCAGGTCCTTGACCCCAGGTCTGGGTCACTAGGAAGCTGCCCCTTTTTACAAACTGCGTGACCTTGGAAAAGGCATTGAATTTCTTGAGGCCTCTGTTTCCTCTAGTGTAAAATGAGGATGTTGGACTCCATATCTCAGAGGCTCCCTCCCACTCTAAATCTAAAAACTTCAGAATTGGGAAGAAGAAATGTACTCTCCCCTGCAACAATAATAGTTGCCACCAGGTGGCAGAAGGTCACCATGTCAGAGCCTATTCAAGACCACAACTTTTCTGGCATATAACTTGACTAAAATAAATTTGATCTTCAAGTAAGGCATTAAGACTAGAAATAAAAATCTAAAGTATTTTTAAGAATATGGAACACATGGAGGCCTTCCATTCTTCTTTCTAGTTTAGTTATCATGGAATCCTAGAATAGGAGGGGCCAAAAAAATTGTGTAATCCCTTCTCATAGCCCATACATGAGGCCCCCTGCCCAAAATCCTGAGAAGTGGTCATTCGGCTTCTTATTGAACAGCTATGTGACTTTGGGCCAGTCTCTTAATTTCTTTGGGCTTCAGTTTCAGTGTCTTTATCTAAAATGAGAGACAGGGCTCATTCATTCATTCAGCATTCACTAAGCATAATAATTCTTTATTCCATAATAATTCTGTCTCTCCTCTCCTCTGCTCTCCTTTCTTTTCCTCCCCTCCCCTCTCCTCTCTTCTCTCCTCTTCTTTTCTTTCCCCTCCCCTCCTCTCCCCTCCCCTCATATCCTCCTCCTCCTCTGTCTCTGCCTCTCTCTCCCTCCCTCCCCTCCTCCTTCCCTCAGCCCCCTCCCCCCTTCTCTCCCTAAAACAAATGCAAAGTAATTTTCCTGGTTGGGAGTGTGAGGACACTAACAATTGAGACAAGGGAATCTCTCAGGTAGGGAGTGGACCTCAAGCTGAGCTTTGAAGGAAGCTAGAATTCTAGGAGGCAGAAGAAAGAAGGGGCTTCATTCCAAGCATAAGGAATGGTGTAACAAAGGCACACGAGAAGGACATGGGATATAGCGTGGCAAGTATGTCAGTTTAGCTGGAATGTTGCATTTAGGACCTTTGAGGTTCTTCCCAGTTCCAACTCTGTGAGCCTGTAAAAGTGCCAGGCATGGGGAGCTCACTTTCTCCCGAGGCAGCCCATTTCATTTTTTGGAGGGGCTGAGGGCTCCTATTGTTTGAGATGACCTTTATATTCGTGATCTATTTCCCTGGAGCTTCCTTCCTCTCACAAACAAGCCAAGGCAGCACCAAGGAGCTGTGTCACTGGCAGCCTGGAGACACAGCAACTGCAAAGAGGACTGAGAAAAGCCCCTCTGGGGATCATCACTTCCCATCATACAAATAAGGGAACTGGGGTTCAGGAAAGAAAGCTACTCCTCTAATGTCTGAGCTGGGACTTAACCCATCTTCTGAATCCCAGTCTAGTGTTTTTTCTCTATCACCTTTGTTTCTTTTCAGGTCAGATTTCTTAAGCTGCTGCCAAGTTCTTGCCTATATCCTACTTAAATTCCATCCTTTCCTAAGGACGGGTGATCTTCAGCTAATCCACTGGCCTGCTCTCTGGAGTGGCTTTTTATCAATGTGAAGGGGGTGATATTTCCCCCTCCCCTCTGCCCCCTGCAGCTTGCTGGAAATGTCTCCTTAAGTGAGGACTGTACTGCTCTGACCCTGTGTTCCCCCTCCTCCCCCTTCCAGTTGCTTGGGTTCAGGTATCCCCATCTTTGGAGGTTCACGAAGGGCAGACGGTGTCCTTGAGCTGCAAAGTAATGGGTGGAGCCCCCCCCATGGGACCACCTACAACTGGTACCGGGACAGCCGCTACCTCCCAGAGCCCACCATTTCCACACTCCACTTTGCCTCCATCACTGCTGAGCAGGGTGGTGCCTACCACTGTCAGGCCCGGGTCCCTGGGGGTGCTGCCAGTCTCGCCTCCCCTGTCAGCCTGCATGTATCCTGTAAGTCCTGGCTCTGTGGTTGGGGATGTGGAGGGAGGGGAGGGTAAAGAAAGGGAGAAAGAAGAGTTGGCAGTGGAGGGTGGATGGGAAAGGGGAAAGGTTGGGGGAGAGGAGAGAAAGGAAGAGGAGGAAGAAGAGAAGGAGGAGGGGAAGGAGAAAGTGGGAGGGGGATCAGGTGTTCTTTTAGAGTATTCAGGAACAGAAACAAAGGGCAGTCTGGTTGAGGGGTGGGAGCCCTGGGGGAGGGGGAGTGGGCAGTGCTCCCAGGTCACAGGAAGGTGGTCCCCAGCCCTTGATTCCCTGAGTTCCAGACCTCAAACCTGCAATGACTTCAGACTGTCCCCTGATCCCAGGTTTCCCTTAAGCTCTTCTTGTGCTCAGAGGTAGTCGGGGTGCTTATCCCATCCTAAGATGGGATGGAGAGTCCCATCTCCCCCAGGTGCCCATAGACGAGGTATGTGAGGCAGGTGACCATGTTGGGGATTTCCTCTCTGCTCCTTAACCCATCCTCAGGAAGCCAGAACCTGGGCCTGAGGGACCAAGGGCTTAGGAGAAGAGTGGGGTCCTCTTGGCCCATGTTGTAAGTCTCTCTCCCCCCTCCTCTGCTCTCCCCGAACAGACCCCCTCCCCCCCCCCCCACAAAAGCCAACCCTCACTGCCTTGCTAGAGTTGGAGGCTGGGCCTCATCCTGTGCCAAGTGGACAGTGATCCCCAGGCCCAGTTGAGGCTGCTGAGGGGCAGCCAGCTCCTGGCCTCCTCCCAGAGCAGGGTTGGAGTTGACTCTTCCCGAGTTACTCGGGCCTTTAATGTCCTCCGTGTGGAGATCCCAAATGTCATGCTCGAGGATGAAGGAGAGTACACTTGTGAAGCCAGCAATGCCCTTGGGAATGCCTGGGCAAGACATTTAACCCTCATTGCCCTGCACAATAAACAACTACAACAAAGTAGTAGTAATCATCAAAACAATCTGGTATTGTAAGAGATTGAGTGGTGGATCAGTGGGATAGCTTAGGTACATAAATACCATAGTAACCTCAGTGACCATAGTCACCTAGTGTTTGATAAACCCATATAGGAAAGTTGTTTGGCAGAAACTAGGCACAGACCTATCTGTCATGTCATATACCATGATATGGTCAAAATGGGCATGTGATTTAGACCTTAAAAGGTGATATTGTAAATAAAGTAGAGGAGGATGGAAAAACATACCTGTCAGATCTACAGAAATTTATTTTATTTTTTGGCGAGGCAATCGGGGTTAAGTGACTTGCCCAGGGTCACACAGCTAGTAAGTGTTAAGTGTCTGAGGCTCAGTTTGAACTCAGGTCCTCCTGACTCCAGGGCCAGTGCTCTATCCACTGTGCCACCTAGCTGTCCCTTACTCATAGTTTTTTGAAGAAATTTATTGAAAATGGAAGAAAGGGCAAGTAAAAATGAGGATGAATACAAAAAAAAAAAAAAGATGTCTTGCCTAAAAGCCTTCCCACATTGAGTTCATATAGAGCTGCTCATAAAAATGAATTCTCTAATTTTGAACAAGCTCTTAACTACTGAATGTATTTCCTCATTTGTCATAGGGAAAATATTTCTATATAATAGGGATTCTCAGATGGAAAATAAGAGAAGATTTTGGCCCGAAGGTCTTGTCACATTGATTATACTCCTAATGTTTCTTTGCAGTGTGGATTCCTTGATGTGCA
Source organism: Dromiciops gliroides (assembly GCF_019393635.1). Taxonomy (NCBI): domain Eukaryota; kingdom Metazoa; phylum Chordata; class Mammalia; order Microbiotheria; family Microbiotheriidae; genus Dromiciops; species Dromiciops gliroides. The sequence continues at coordinate 675,391,129 of NC_057862.1, read as the reverse complement.
GCAAGATGTGAGTTCTGTGTGAAAGCCTTTCCACACTGATTCTATTTATAAGGTTACTCTCCAGTGTGGATTCTCCTATGGTTAGCAAGACTGGAACTCTCTGCTGTGGTAAAAATTTATCTGTAGTAAAGTTTTAGCTGAATCATTTGGGAGGGGCCACACCTGGCCCACCCCTGGCCCACCCCAGTTACATATGCTACTGAGCAGCTTTTGAAGGACCTCCCCTTTTGGGGAAGGAGAGGTTGAATGCTACCTGTAGGGAGGCTAGGCTGCTTCTGGTAGGCGAGGTGTGTTCCTGAGGTGTGGGCTTTTTGTTTGGGGTGGCCTGGTGGTGCGTGTGAGCTGGCTGGGAAACTGGTGTCTTGGTGTGGTGCTGGAAACTGCATACTGGAGGGTTGGTGAGTTTTAATTATGGAAAATCCTAAATTGCTTTCAACTAGCTTAATTGAGAACTGTCTGGGAATGAATAGGTTAGAATATCTATTTGCATTTCTATTTTCCTATTTCCTTATCTTTGATTTTTATTAGTTTCACCTTTGTTATTTAATTAATTCCCAAGTAATAAAATCTGAGCCTTTTATGAACTAAAGTTTAGAGGCTCCTTTCTTAATGGCCTGGGAGAAATATCTAAAAGGAATAGGGAATAGTTCAGAGGGGAGAATAAACCTTAAAGGTCCCTCAATATCGGGACCCCAATATTAAGGCAAGTCACCCAAATAACGCTCACACTGAAAAGTCTTTCCACACTGATTACAATCATAAGGTTTCTCTCCAGTGTGGATTTGATGATGTGCAGCAAGATGTGACTTCTGCGTGAAAGCCTTTCTACAATGATTACATTCATAAGGTTTCTCTCCAGTGTGGATTCTCCTATGCCTAGCAAGATGGGAACTCTCTCTAAAAGTCTTTCCACACTGATTACATCCATAAGGCTTCTCTCCAGTGTGGATTCTCCTATGCTTAGCAAGACTGGACCTCTCTGTGAAAGCCTTTCCACACTGATTACATTCATAAGGTTTCTCTCCACTGTGGATTCTCTGATGTGCGGCAAAATTAGAGCTCATTGTGAAAGTCTTTCCACACTGATTACATTCATAAGGTTTCTCTCCAGTGTGGATTCTCTGATGTGCAGCAAGACTGGAACTCTGTGCAAAAGTCTTTCCACATTGATTACATCCATAAGGTTTCTCTCCAGTGTGGATTCTCTGATGTGCAACAAGCCCGGAATTCACTGTGAAAGTCTTTCCACACTGTTTACATTCATAAGGTTTCTCTCCAGTGTGGATTCTCTGATGTGCAGCAAGATGTGATTTCTGTGTGAAGGCCTTTTCACACTGATTACATTCATAAGGTTTCTCTCCAGTGTGGATTCTCTGATGTGCAGCAAGACTGGAACTCTGTGCAAAAGTCTTTCCACATTGATTACATCCATAAGGTTTCTCTCCACTGTGGATTCTCTGATGTGCACCAAGATCAGAGCTCTTTGTGAAAGTCTTTCCACATTGATTACATTCATAAGGTTTCTCTCCAGTGTCAATTCTCTGATATGCAGCAAGACTGCTCATTCCATTATGAATGCTTATTCCATTCTCTTCCTTTCCCAACATCTGCCCTGCAATTTGAGGGAACAAAGAAGGAACAATCAGGATAAACTCACTATGCCTGGCAGGATTAGGAGCAGCAATGAGCTACCATGTTAGTAGCTCAGAGTAACCAGAGGGAAAAGGTCCTTACCCACAGAAAGCAGGTTCTGGACATTCTCCAGCATGACCTCCTTGTACAGCTCTTTCTGACAATGGTCCAAGAGGCACCACTCCTCCCTGGTGAAATCCACAACCACATCCTGGAATGTCACCAACTCCTAAACCAGGAAAATTAGCATAATTTAGAGCTGAAAAAGACTGCAGAATTCATCTAATCCAACCCTCATCAACTTAGAGAGAGAAACTGAAGCACAGAAGGAATTTGCCCCTGTTAAGGGCTAAAATTCTAGCTAGTCTGTCTAAAATATCTAATGAGTGGTCGCCAATAAATTATAAGCTTTAGCAAGAGTTAGACTTTTAAGCATTTATTAAGGAGAATGAGAATTTGGTAAAGAGAGAGAGAAAGGCCTAGATTCCTATCTATTAAAGGGAGAGCACATTTCTAGCTCCCTTCTCCGCCAGCGTCCTCAGGAAAGAGCGCGAGACTGAGCGCCAGTCTCTTCCTTCCTCCTCCCACTAGCCCGCGTCACTTCCTGATGCCAAAGAAAAGACTCCTGGTCTTGCCCTCAAAGACCTTCTCTTCATGGGCAGAACTCTTCTACAGTAAGTATCCAGCAGGTGGCGTTATTCCAATCGTTACACCCCAAACTCCTCTAATCTTGATGTGTGTCAGACTCAGCATTTGAGACCATATCCAATAAGAACCCAATGGAATACTGAGAAAAAAACATTTTGTATTTGAAGTGAGAATCATTTTGGAATAATAAAAGTTGGAGAAATGTCTTACTATGAAATGCTTCTTCCCATAGAATCAGAGAGAAGTTATGTGCTCTATGAGTGAGGTATGAGAGTTTATGGAGAAGAAAGCAAGGGGATGTGAAATTTCTCCTCACCAGAAAGGATGTTACATGTCATAAGGAGCATGTTAAGAAATTTTATAAAATAAAATTTTATAAAATAAAATTTATAAAAAAAATTTTACAAAATAAAATTTATTAAAAAGTTTGTGAGGTATCAAATACTGTATACTCTGGGGTGAAAAACATTATTAGTAGTCACTGAGAGGAGTAAAGAAAAGCACCCTAATTAATTTTGTAAAAGGCTGAAATAAAGTCATACCTAATTATGAAGGGGATTTTTACCCACTTATTTATGCAGGTCAATGAGGGTTAAATGACTTATCCAGGGTGACACAGCTAGTATGTGTCAAGTGTCTGAGGCCAGATTTGAAATCAGGTCCTTATGAAGGGGACTTTTTTTTATTTATTATAAAAGTATTTTATTATTTTCCAGTTACATGTAGAGATAGTTTTCAACATTAGTTTTTGTAAGATTTCTAGTTTCAAATTTTTCTCCCTCCCTCCCCTGTCCCCAAGACAGCAAATAATCAGATATAGGTTATATATGTACAATAACATTAAACATATTTCTGCATTAGTCATATTATAAGGGAAGAATCAGAGCAAAAAGAAAAAACCTCAAAAGAACAACAGCACCAAAAACAAAAAAAAAATAGTATGGTTCAATCTGGATCCATATTCTACAGGATTTTTCTTTTTTTCTGGATTTGGAGAGTCTCATCATGAGTCCTTTGGAACTATCTGGTACCTTTGTATTGCTGAGAAGGATTAAGTCTATCAAAGTTGATCAACACACAATGTTGTTGAGGCCGTGTACAATGTTCTCTGTGTTTTTCTCATCTCACTCATCATCAGTTCATGCAAGTCCTTCCAGGTTTCTCTCAACTCCCCCTGCTCATCATTTCTTCCTGTACAATAGAATTCCATTACATTCATATACCACAACTTGTTTAGCCATTCCCCAATTGATGGGCAACCACTCAGTTTCCAATTCCTTGCCACCAATAAAAGAGCAGCTATAAATATTTTTGTACATGTGGGTCCCTTTTTTATTATCTTTGTGAAAAAGACCCAAGAGTGGTATTGCTGGGTCAAAGGGTATGCACAGCTTTATAGCCCTTTGGACATAATTCCAGATTGCTCTCCAGAATGATTGGTTCAGTTCACAGCTCCACTGACAATGCATTGGTGTTCCAATTTTTCCACAGCTTCTCCAACATTGATTATTTTCCTTTTTTGTGACATTAGCCAGTCTGATAGGTGTCAGGTGGTACCTCAGAGTTGTTTTAATTTGTTTTTCTCTAATCAATAGTAATTGAGCATTTTTTCATATGGCAATAGATAGCTTTGATTTCTTCATCACAATACTGCCTGTTCGTATCCTTTGACCATTTCTCAATTAGGAAATGACTTGTATTCTTATAAATTTGGTTTAATTCCTGGTATATATTAGAAATGAGGCCTTTATCAGAAGTACTGGCTATAAAAATGGTTTCCCAGCTTTCTGCCTCCCTTATGAAGGGGATTCTTAAGAAATATTGTTTCCAGGGCAGCTAGGTGACACAATGGGGCCCAGAATTCAGGAGGACCTGGGCTAAAATCTGGCCTCAGAACCTGACACTTACTAGCTGTGTGACCCTGAATAAGTCACTTCTTTGCTCCTATAATATATATATAATGTGTATATATATAATATATACACATATGTGTGTGTTTTTATATATATAAAATCACATACATATATCTTGCAATCTGTGCTGAAGAGAGAGTTATGGGACTGTTTCCAGAATAGTGAAGAAAAGTCCATCTATAGTAATGTTGAGGATGTGGGTTAACATGGAGTATAGCCAAAAACTTCTTATGTCTTTGCTTTATGATTGCTTTCAGTAGGTAATGGAATATGTCCTTTCATTTTAATATTTATTTATATAGAAATAATAATAACTGTGATGGGGAAAGGAGAATTCATTCATCCATTAAAAATGATTTTTTGTTGACTGGGTTTGGACATGAGACACTGACAATTTAGGAAAAACCCATTATCTCAACATTCCCCTAAAGCTTTAGAATATTTGGGACCAAGAGTCAAGACAAACAGTTGAGAAGCAGACTGATGAACAATACACAAGAGAGCAGCTTCATCTGCAAATCCTTTGATACTTGGGAGGGGTCATCTGTTTTTCCAATTGGCTACATGCAGAACCTGAGTTTGGCCAATGCACCTGGTTTTTGATGCTCTTCCATTTCAATCAGAATGTTATGATCCACTCTTTGAGGTTCTGTTATTTTAGAGCAATTCTATTTTCTCTCGTCAAATAATCCTTACTAAAATAATATATTTATTTATTCAACTGAAATTTTTCAATCTCTGTGTAGTTATTTACTTAATTGTTTTGTGGTCGTTAGCATCTTCATTTAAAGTTCTGAGTTCCAAATTCTTCCCCTCCTTGCCTCCCTCTCTACCTGAGGCAGCAAGCAATCAGGTAGAGGTAATATGTGTGCAATCATGTAAAACCATTACTATATTAGTCATTTTGTATAAGAAAGCATGAATAAATAGAAAATGAAAATGAAAAATAGCATGCTTCAGTCTGTTCAATATAATTCAGTCAGTTTCTTTGGAGGTTGAGAGTATGCATTAAGGAGACCTTCACTAAAGCTTTCCCAGCCCTCGAGCTATCGTTCTGTCTCACACCTTATTGTTAGCCAAACTCCTTGAAAAATCTGACTGAACTCCATGTTCCTGTCACTCCCTTCCAGATTGCCTTTCCTCTTCAATCTCCTCAAAGTGCTCTCTCTGAATTTACCATTGAACTCTTCATTGCCAAACCTGATGGTCTTGTTTCAGTCCTAACTCACCTCTGTTCTTCAGATGACACTGTTGACCACCCTCTCCTCTGGGAGCTTTCTCTCCTGCTTTACCTCCCACATGTCTGACCACATTTTTCAAGTCTCCTGTGGTGGCCTAGGAACCACACCGCAATGGAGACTGGTGCATATTCCTCAAGGCTCTCTTCTAGACCCTCTATTCTCCCTCCACACTCCCCACTCCCCCTCTCTTGGATCCAATGAATTATCTCTGCAAGTCACTGCCAGATTTCTGCAACCAGCCTTAGATCAGTGAAGCTCCCATCAGACTCCATCACATTAACCAAGCATCAGGGCACACCTGGCCTTCATTGTGGCTATGAGAAATCAGGAGAGCATGAAGCCAAACCAAGAGCCCTAGGCTTTAGTTGCCTGGACTCCCTATCCTGCACCAAAGTCTCAGTACCTTTTTAAGGGAAAACATCCTTTTTCTCACGTTAGAAATTAAAATAGATGACTGTGCCAGCCAAGTCTGGAGTGAAGCAAGGATGCCCATTATCACCTCTATTATTTAGTATTGTACTAGAAATGTTAACTATAACAATGAGAAGAAAAAGAAATAGTAATTAGAGTAGGTAAGGAGGAGACAAAACTACCACTCTTTGCAGATGATATGTTATACTTAGAAAACCCTAGAAACTAAACTGAAAAGATACTCAAAATTATTAACAAAAAAAATCAAAGTTGCAGAACACAAAAGATAACCACATAAATCATCAGTATTGCCATATATTACCAACAATCCAGCAACATCCTAAAGAAAGAGAAATTCCAGCTTTCCTACATCCTCCAATATTTTCCTTTTGTGTTATATTTGCCACTGATAGTTGTGCACTTTAATCCACTGTAGGTGGAGCTGTGAAAAGATCCAGCCAGTCTGGAGAGCAATTTGGAACTATGCCCAAGGGCTATAGAACTGTCAATACCACTGCTAGGTTTATATGCCAAAGATATTCCCAAAAGGATAAAAAAGACCTATTTGTACAAAAATGTTTATAGCAGCTCTTCTTGTGGTGGCTAAGAATTGGAAATCAAAGATATGCCCATCAATTGGGGAATGGCTAAACATGATGTTGTATATGATGGTGATGGAATATTATGGTACTATAAGAAATGATAAGCAGGATGGTTTCAGAAAGGCCTCGAGGGGCAGCTAGGTGGTGCAGCAGATAGAGTACCGGCCCTGGAGTTGGGAGTACCTGAGTTCAGATCCGGCCTTAGATACTTAACACTTACTAGCTGTATGACCCTGGGCAAGTCACTAAACCCCAATTGCCTCACTAAAAAAAAAAAAAAAAAACCCAGAAAGGCCTAGAAAGACTTATATGAACTGATGTATAGTGAGTGAAGTGAACAGAAGCAAGAGAACATTGTGCACAGAGACAGCAATATAGTTTGATGAAGAACTGTGAATGACTTAACTATTCTCACCAATGCAATTATCCAAGACAATCCCAAAAGACCCATGATGAAGCATACTATCCTCTAATTTTTCACTTTCTTTCATTTTTTTCTTTTATTCAAATTCTCTTATACAATGAGTAATATGGTAATGTTTTACATAATTGTACATGTATGACCTATGTGTAATTGCTTACCACCTCAGGGTGGGGAGGGAAGGAGGGATAAATTTTGGAACCCAAAACTAGAAAGAAAAGTGAGGAGTGTCCAATTCTTTGAGTGAGCTAGCCCTCTCCCCCAGTGTAGGTCAAAAGTCCCCCAATACTATTGGTGCACAGAAAAAGTCATCAGACAGGTAAAAAGTAGGGCTGCCCATTTGGCTCTTGGATTCCCCAGCTGGGGTGTACACTGTCTTTTCTCCTGTTAGGAGCCTCACTCTTGGTAAGAAAGTCCCACTGTCTGAGGGCTGCATAGCCAGGCTACTTCTGGATTCTCTTTTCTCTACAGTCAGATGACTGCCTGACTTCAGAAACTCAGGTTTGTGTTGGCACCAACTTGGAGAAAGGTGTAGTCATCAATCCCTTAAGTCTAGCCCAACCCCCATGATAAGGAACAAGGAGAAAGCATTTCCTATGACCCTCCCCCCTTCTATGTATCCTCAAAAAAAAGATGGATAAAACTGGACTTAGGTGAAAAGAAATGAATGATTTTCTATTATAACACAAGATGCGGGATGAGCCTCCAATGTCTGGGTTAGATAGTCCATAGACCCAAGTCACAAGCCCCACCCCCAACACTGGCTTCCTTCACATCTCAGCAAAAACCTCACCTTAAGCTTTTCCTGGTCCCTGACACTTCTAGAGCCTTCCCTCTGAAGGTGCCTGCCATCTCTATGGTAGAGACACCTTGTGTGCACCCAGCTGCTGCCATGTTATCTCCCAACTAGACAGTGAGCCCCTGGAGGGCTGGGCCTGTTATTAAACCTTCCTTCACTTCCCCAGTAGTTGGCACAGTTCTTGGCACAGGAGCCACTGTCTAAATGACCAATGACTTGGCCTAAGAATAACAAAAGAGAGGGAAGATTCAGAGAGACAAGGGAAGACTGGGGTGGTCTGAGGCAGAAGGAAATGAGTAGATCCAGGCGGACAATGTCGGCTCTGCTGACAGCACTGCAGAGGACAATCTGTGTTTCACAGGATAGAGCTTCCTTGGCTCTGTTGGATTCCACCATTGCTGATGCTGGTCAGCTCTGTGGATGGACTGCACTCACCTGGGATGAGGGTCTCTGGGTCCCAGAGGTCATTCTCTCTGGCTCCAGGCTCTCTCCTTGGAATAGGCTTTGGTTCTTTGCAAGCTGACCTGGGGAGGGAGAAGGATCTCAGAGTGAGGGAGTCTTTGCCTTTTCTTCCTAGGATGGACACAGGCCAACCCGGAATTACACAGCTTGAAGTCTCTGAGCACTTATAAAAACCCTGCCCTCTGGGTAGAGACTCTAAACAGAAGGAAAGACAGCTTGGAAGTGCCAACTTGGTCTGAACAGGAAGGGGACTTGCTGCCCTCTCTAATTCCTTCCTTTTGCCCTCATGCCCTTGCTCCATTCTCCTGCAGAAACCCCGGAGGCAGAAGGGGCTTGGGATCCCAGATGGGAACAGACCTGGCAGTGCTTCATAGACCCCAGACCTAGAGCTCTACCTCTATCTGTTACTAGGGATGAGATGTGTAGGTCTGGCAACTGTGACCTGTGGAATTTAAAATAATATGCAGTCACTGTATTTCTGTCTAAAGTTTAGGGATAATTAGGTGGAGTTTCCAATATATTGCTACTTATAAATTAGAAGCTTTTTTGGGCATTAGGTATTTATTAAAGCATACCAAATATTAGTCTAGAGAAAACACTTGGCTCAGAAAGTTAAGAAGGCCTATCTAACCTAGAGGAGAGATAGAGCTCAGCCTGGCCTCCTTCTTCCTCCAAGTCCTCTAACAATGAGTGAGTCTGAGAGCTTCACTACCTACCCACCTCCCACTGAAGGAGAGAAGGCCCTTCCATCCAACTCCAAGCTAATAGGCTAGCATCCTTTGAATCTATTGGCTTACTGGACTTGAGTTTGGTCCATGAGCAGAAAGTGCTGAGGTCAGAGTTCAGAGAACACACCCTCTGAGGGCAAGGCTTTCCGGTAGGTGTGCTTTTAATTGAGTCAACTTTATGTGAGTTAATCAGCAAAGTCAATCCATCAGTCTTAATATTATCCCCTCAAGTGGGGGCCTCTGGGCATACCAACACCCATTATTTTGTCAAACTCCCCTGGGCTTCTATAAGAAACATGGTTTCCTTAAAAGAAGCAGTAATATTACAAATATTTATAAAGGCTTCTATGATGAATAACAATGTAAAGGGGAATGAAAAGAGAATTTGAGTGACTCATTGACAAAAAAACTCAAGGGGGCAGTCCCCTTTAGGAGGTGGGTATTCCAAATAGTGTATGCCATAGGAAAAGGAAAACAGGAAAATGCCCATTTAAGTCTTTGGAAGTCTTTTCTCAGATGATTTTTGGGATGTCATCTGGTTTGGGGGCTTTTCTGTCTCCTTTAAAAGCAGATTTGCTTCTGTGGTTGGAGTAGAGGAAACATGGGGAGAAGCTGACCTCTCCACTTGTGTGAGCTCCTTGCTCACTCTACTCTAGAGTTCTCAATAAGTTAAATCTTTGGGGCACTTAAAGCACAGAATTGCAAATCTCTCAATGTTTGGGGAGCAAAAGATCCAGACTCTAGCTAATAAACTAAAATATTCTTTGTGCCACCTAAAACACAATTCAATAAGCTTTCTTTGTTCCATGCCTGGTACAATGGGTACCTTATATGAATCCCATGCTATATCCTTTCTAGGGGAGACCCATATATTATATAGTAGAGTTAGGTATTTTTAGTGCCCATGTTGTAATTCAAAATTTGCCTGAATAATAAAGATAGAAATGAAAATAGAAAATGCAGAAAACAAAGCATTCACATGATCTTATGAAATTACAGCCTAAAATTGTCTCAAAAAAACCTTTTCCTCCTGAGAAAAAGTGGTTGGGGAAAGAAAAAAAGCACAAGAAAAGTGGGAAGAGCAGGCCTTTGGCAATTTAGAGAGACAGGCCCATAAAATCAGTGAAAATAGGAGGAATGTATAAATAGACTTTCTTACCCAGCTTGTTTGCAGAGAAGATCAGAAGATTTCAGGATCCAACATACCCTTCCTGGTCAGCCAAACTGTGGCATTTAACATTCTGTTCCAAGTTTAGGGAAAATTAGGAGGGGTTTCTAATGCATTGCAGCCTGGCCTGCTTCTCCCTCCAAGTCTTCTGCCACCAAAACTGCCTCTGAGAGTCTAACTCTGAGTCAATGTGTGTGGAAGCTTTTTATGGGTCTGGAGGAGAGGTGGTCCCTTCCACACTGCTTCAGGCTGATTGGCTACCATGAACCAAATCCATTGGTTCACTAGACTTGAGGGTGGTCCTATGCTGATATCAGAGTTCAGACCCTCTGAGAACACACCCTCAAGGGCCAGGCAGGTGTGGTTTTAATTGAATTAAATTTAAGTGAGTTAATCAGCAAAGTCAATTAAGCCAATCAATCTTAACCCACTCAATCCCCTGAGGGAGGTGGGACCTTTGGTCTGTCCCAAAACCCTATTATTTTCTCACACAAGTCATTCCCCAATTGAGGAATGGTCAAAGGATATGAAGGGGCGGTATTCAGATGAAGAAATCAAAGCTATCTATTGTCATATGAAAAAATGTTCTGAATCACTATTGATTTGAGAAATGCACATTAGCTTCCACAAGCAGTTACTCTCATTTAGACTCTCTTGGAGGCATTCTTGGTGGCAGAGGACTTGGAGAAAGAAGCAGGCCAGGCTGAGCTCTATTCTCTCCTCTAGGCTAGATAGGCTTTTTCTTAACTTTCAGAGACATATGTGCTCTCTTTACTAATATTTAGTATACTTTAATAAATACTTAATTCCCCAAACTGGTGCTAAAGCTTCTCATTTAGAAGTAACAAATATATTAGAAATGCCAGCTAATTTTCCCCAAACTTGGGACAGAAATAAGGCGACCACACATATAGTTTTACTAGCCACAGTTTTGGTGATCACAAAAGGGGGTGCTGACAAGCATCAAGACTTAAGATTTGGGGGTAAGAATTCATTATTTGGGGGAAATTGTTGGGAAAACTGGAAAGTAGTATGGCAGAAACTGGACATAGACCAATATCTTACACTATTTACCAAGATAAGGTCAAAATAGATGCATGAACTAAATATAAAGAGAGATTTCACAAGAAAATTAGAACATGGAGCATATTATTTATCATACTTGTAGATGGGTGAAGAATTTATGGACCATGGGAGCTTGTTCTAGCAGGGGATCGCAACTACTCGTATACCCTTGACTGAAGAAGGGTACTGCCTCTATCGGGAAGGTCATCCTCTTCAACCCAGTGCTCAGATTCGGGAGAGACGCACATGGAGAGGTGAGGGAGGAAGGGGACACCCGCCTAGCCAGGCAGATCAGCCAAATCAACCCTGGCGATCAACGGGGTTCCTGAGGACCCCAAATCCATACCCCATTTTCCCCATGACACTTAGGAATTCCTTTTTAAAGTATTACACCCTCTTGCACACAAAAACAGTTAGAATAAGATGGTAGTTTATTTCAGGGCTGAGGAAGGGAAGGGAAACCAAGAGAAATCCTTGGACTTCTCATGGGGAGAAAGGCACAGAGCATGGCTCTGAGATACCAATCTCCTGGAGCAGGAGACTGGCAGGTACTTTTATAGAGGACTGATTGGGGTGACCATCTGACTGTGGAAAGTTCCTTTAGTGAGGGAGGACCATCCGCCACTGGTGGTGGCTGGAGGAATTGGGTGAGGGGTGGCTGGGATCTCTCAAGCCATCTCTTCAGGACACAAAGGAAGCAGCTACACCTAATCTTATCACCCCAGGGTTGAGGGGGAGTAGAATGAAGGGTGGAGGTCCCAGACTAGCTCAGTCCCATCTGGTTTCACTTATCTCTCTCTCTCTCTCTCTTTTTTTTTTTTTTTTGGCAATTGGGGTTAAGTGACCTGCCCAGGGTCACACAGCTAGTAAGTGTTAAGTGTCTAAGGCCGGATCTGAACTCAGGTCCTCCTGACTCCAGGGCCAGTGCTCCATCCATTGTGCCACCTAGCTGTCCCCCACTTATCTCTTTAGGTGCGTCTGTCCTTTGAATTAGTTTCTCAAGGAGAAGCTTCTTTGATGTGCCCCACAGAACTTCTGGGGGTACTCTGGGCTCATAATAAATTTATTTTGTCCCAAGAATTACACATGATCATGCTGGAGACTCCTTCCAAGGGAGGTCAAAGACTCCCTCTTTCAAAGGGTATTTAAGGTTTCTTTGCTTACTGGTTACTGGTTGATGTCGGTTTTATTAGCATGATAGAAAATAACCTAAAGTAAATACTATAACAGGCAGCTTAAAGACACAGGAAGGGTTTACGAAAGACAAGGATGCCTAGATATTTGCTAAGGAGAAAGATAAGATCTATTTGCTCTTTTGGGGAAAGAAGATACTGAATGGGGACTCAGTTGAAGTTTAGTCAAAAGGGCTATTTTGATTTGTTTTCTGTTAAGGACTAAAATTCTAGCTAAACTGTCTAAAATATCTAATGAGTGGTCGCCAATAAATTATAAGCTTTAGCAAGAGTTAGACTTTTAAGCATTTCTTAAGGAGAATAAGAGTTTGGTAAAGAGAGAAGAAAAGGCCTAGATTCCTATCTATTAAAGGGAGAGCACATTTCTAGCTCTGCTCTCCACCAGAGTCCAAAGGAAAGAGAGTGAGGCAGAGCACCAGTCTCTTCCCTCTTCCTCCCACTAGCCAACGTCACTTCCTCACACCAAAGAAAAGACTCCTGGTCTTGCCCTCAAAGACCTTCGCTTCATGGGTAGAACTCTTCTACAGTAAGTCTCCAGCAGGTGGCGTCATTCCAATCATTACAGTTCCCCGCTTTGTTTCCTCAAGAAACGGTACGTTTCCTTGATGAAACAGTCAAAAATAACAGAATATAATAACCTATGCTAACTAACAATATGTTAATAACAATATAGAAAAGGAAGAGAGGAAAGTTTTGTCCAGAGGGGTGATTTTTTTGTCCTCATGAACCGACGCTTTGACATTGGTCTTGCAAAGGGAGGGCTTCTGCAGAGAGTACGTGTTACAGATGGTGTATATTATAACAGAAAGAGAAAAAGGAAAACAAAACCAAAACTGTTCATTTAAAGTCTCCGAAAGTCTTTTCTCAGATGTCCTCTAGGTGTAGTCATGGAATGGAAGTCTTTTCAGGGGTTGATGTGTGGATGCTGGTAATAAGCCAGGAAAATTTCCTACAAAATTGAGCTTAACACAGCTTTAAAATAGCTTTGTCAATAATCAAATCAAACAATGAAAGTTCTCAAAAACATGTCTAAGGGAATTCAGAATCTTGGTTGTTACACGTGAAACATATAATAAAACAAAAATTGAAACATTCTTTTAAATTATAATATTACTATAGTCCCCCCTTATGGAGGGTAATTGAGAAGACAATTGCTGCGATATTAATTTTTAAAAATAATTTTTATCTTTGTTTCATCACTTTTTGCATCATCTGCCTAATTATCCTCATGCCATTATGAGAAATTTTAAAATTTAGAATACTTTTGATTCTGATATCTAAAATCCCCAATACTCATATCAATACCTTGCTGCTTTACATTTCTGTAAAATATGTACCCTTCCACGGCAAAAGAAGCAGAGTCTTGAACTATGATGATCATTGTCATTTTTATTCAGCTTAAGTTTGTCTTCTTTAACCCCTCTATATTGCTTGTCGGTCCTTTCATAATACAAATGCTTTAGAAGGTTACTAATTAAAGACAAAAGAAGATTAGCAAAATTATGAACAAAATGAACATATCTGGAATTTAAAGGGTTTTCTAAGGTTGTCTCAGAATCACAGTTCAGCTGGGGTAGGGCTGAAAATGCAGGTAGAGAAAGCTGCCCATGTGCAAGATCAGGACCTGAGAAAGGTGGATTAGATCTCATGACCTCCTGCGCAGGAGAATCAAGGAAAGGAGGGGGAGGAGGTGGGGTCCCTAGAGAAGGGGAGGGGACCACCTCTCCCACATGGTACACAGCCCAGGAATCAAACTCAGGCCTGGGTTCCCCTTCCCCAGCTTCTAGGGGATTAAAAGCTTCTAGAGAAGCCTCCAGGCATGCAAAATGAGAGCAACAATTAGTGTTAGAACTTGGAAAAGCTGCAGAAATCAGAGTTTTCTCTGAAAAAGCATGGCTGGGAGAGGGGGAGCATTCTTGTGTGAGCACCTTGCTGGCTCTTCTTCTTTTTTTTTTTTTTTTTTTGCGGGGTAATGAAGGTTAAGTGACTTGCCAAGGGTCACACAGCTAGTAAGTGTCAAGTGTCTGAGGCCGGATTTGAACTCAGGTACTCCTGAATCCAGGGCCAGTGGTTTATCCACTGTGCCACCTAGCTGCCCCCCTTGCTGGCTCTTCTAACAAAAAGAAAAAGAAAAATAGAAAATCCACAAAAACAAAGCATTAACATGATCTTATCTCCCATTTCTCTGGTTAAACAGACTAAAATCAAAAATAGGGTAATTAGGGAGTTTAAAAGATCCGTCTGAAAACATTTAAAGGGAAAACAGCTGATACTTAGCAGTTTAAAGGGACATGGTAGAGGAAATGTCTTACCCAACCAGAAGATCAGAAGACTGAGGTTTCAGCTTTCCTCTTCATGGTCAGCCATCTGTGAGGGGCTAAAATTCTAGCTAGCCTGTCTAAAATATCTAATGAGTGGTTGCCAATAAATTATAAGCTTTATCAAGAGTTAGACTTTTAGGGGGGCAGCTAGGTGGCACAGTGGATAGAGCACCAGCCCTGGAGTCAGGAGTACCTGAGTTCAAATCCGGCCTCAGACATTTAACACTTACTAGCTGTGTGACCCTGGGCAAGTCACTTAACCCCAATTGCCTCACTAAAAAAACCCAACCAAACAAAAAACCCAAAAAAACAAGAGTTAGACTCTTAAACATTTATTAAGGAGAATAAGAATTTGGTAAAGAGAGAAAGGCCTACATTCATCTATCTATTAAAAGGGAGAGAGCATTCCTAGCTCTGCTCTCCGCCAGAGTCCACAGGAAAAAGAGCAACCAAGTCAGAGCACCAGGCTCCCCCTTCTTCCTCCCACAAGCAAAGTCACTTCCTGACGCCAAAGAAAAGACACATGGTCTTGCCTTCAGAGACCTTCACTTCATGGCAGAGCTTTTCTACAGTAAGTCTCCAGCAGGTGGCGTCATTCCAATTGTTACACCATGAACTTGGCACCCAGGGCCTGGGAGATCCAGACCTCCTTGGCCTTGAGCTGCCTGTTCTGTTTCTCCTAGGAGAACACCTGGATGCCATCTACAAAGTCCACCATGGTGAGGTCCAAGGGGGAGTTTCTCGTGCCCACTACTGTAAACCGTATCTCATGCTTGTGCTGAGCTGAAGACAGAAAGGGAGGGGAAGAGAAAAGGTCAGGCATGTGGGGGCCCAGAACCCTCATGCCTTCTCCCACTCATCCCTTTGCCTTGCTACTTGGAAGGCAGCTGGGTGGTAATGTTGCTAAGGCATTGGACTAGGAGTCAGGAAGACCCCAGTTCACATCCTGCGTCAGAACTTCCTATCCTGTAACCTGAGCAAATCACTTAACAGCCTTGTGCCTCACTCTCCTCAACTGTAAAATAAAGGGGTTGGACTCAGTCTCAAAGGTCCCTTCTATCTCTGTCTGGTCCTATTATCCTATTAGCCCATAGCACAAGAAAAGAAATTAAAAGTAGGGAAGCAAAACAAGTCAGAAGAGGGCAAGACACCCAATGTTCTATTTCATAGCTAGCATAGGACTGGGCATATAGGATAACTAAATAAGAGTACAGTCTATTCAGAAGATGGTCAGCACTGTACCCACCTTGACCCCCTCCTGAGTATTGAGACACATTTAGGGAAGAGCAAAGAGGATTGTGTACACATTGGTATTATTACAGAAAGGGGAGCTAGTATAGCTAGGTGGCACAGTGGATAGAGGGCTGGGCTTGGAACCAGGAAAACCCATATTCCTCAGCTCAGATCTGACCTCAGACACTTCCCAGCTTTGTGACTCTGGGCAAGTCACTTCACTTTGTTTTCCTCAGTTTCCTAATCTGTAAAATGAGCTGGAGAAGAAAATGGCAAACCACTCCAGTATCTTTTCCAAGAGGACCCCAAATGGGGTCATGAAGAGTTGGACACAACTGAAAACTACTGAACAGCAACAACATGGGGGGGGAGGCAGGAGGAGCTGGACTAAGAGAGTGGGAACCCAACAAAGATGCTGGTGTATGAGTGACTCATCCATCATAGTCCTTTAGACACAGCAATACAGCTTAAGAAGATAGGGATGGGCTCAATCAAATGCAGTCAGTAATATTGGCTGCTTTCATGTTAGGTTTCCAGGGATGTTTGCCCTGTGTGTATTCTTGTGTTGAATTTCCCTCTGCTAAGAGAAACCTGCAGGGAAAGTCCCACCTTTCTTCCCTCAGTATACCACATCCATCTGTCACTGTTTTATAAAATTGCCTAGAGTTACATTCATAGGCAGCTCCCTAAGATGCCTCCTATAAAGAGCTCTGCTTACAAAATCGGGAGAAGCTATTTGATCTGATTGAGAGAGTTTGAAACTAAGCTGGACTTGGAGTCAGGGAACCGGGATGTGAAATCTGACTTAGTGGCTGCCTGAAAATTCACTTTCTCTGAGACTCAGTTTCCCCTTTTACAAAAAGAGGGCTTAGAAGAGATCATCTCTAAAGCATCTTCCAACTATAAATCCTATGATCTGATCTTATGTCAACATTGCAAGCAGTAGTAGCAAGTATCTTGTTTGAAAGAATTAGAAGCTCAAATGTCAAATAGTTAATAAATTATTTTTTCCAAGCAGAATGTTAATCATTCCCATGGCCGTAATTTTCTTTTTACACCCGAGATTCCTTTAGTATAGGGAGCTATAGTGAAGAACATCCCCTCTCCAGGCTCCCTTCTTGATTCTCTGGATTTCTCCACCCTGTCCCAGCAACCTTCTCATCCAGGATGATCCCTGTGCCCCTAAAGCTCCATCCTTTGATTGGTGAATTCCTCCTAGAATCTCCATTTTGATGAAATGCCCAAGTCAGTCATGCTCACTCCTCTCTTCATGTAATTTCTGTGGTTTTTTAAAATTATTTTTGGTGAGGCAATTGGGGCCAAGTGACCTGCCCAGGGTCACACAGCTAGTACGTGTTAAGTGTCTGAGGCCAGACCTGAACTCAGGTCCTCCTGACTCCAGGGCTGGTGCCCTATCCACTGCACCACCTAGCTGCCCCTCTTCATGTAATTTCAATCTTGACTCTTCAGACATCTCCACCAGGATTCTATGGAGATTTTACCACCCCCATGCACCCCCCCCAAAAAAACCTTACCTTTTTCACTTCCATTTAATCTTCTGTCTCTCCAGTGGAATGTAAGTTCCTTGAAGGCAGGGACTATCTTTCTTTTTGCTTGTGTTTATGTTTGTACTTAGCTCAATCCCTGACACATTAAGTGTTTACTGAATATTTGTTTTTGACCATTGATTCAGGTCAGCACCTTCTTTGATACTTGTCTTGGAGAGTTCTTTGTGGGCTCTGAGAGTGACCAGAATGTGTCAGAGGAGGGACTTAAATCCAAGTCTCTGACTCTGTGGCCAACTCTATCCACTGTGCCATAATGCCTGGTGCCTTAAATATCCAGGCATTCAATATGTACATGTATAGAATTCTGAGCATTCCACAGAACATTAATAATAAAATGAACTAGATATTTTAGTACTGAGGTATCCTTGAGACCTAACATCTCAGCCATTCCTAGCACTTGTTGATAGAATGGTTCACCTTCTTCAACAGAAAAAAAAAAGGATAAAAGGAGGAGAGTAGGTTTGCATATGTACAACATGGACCCTTCTGCAAGGATCTACAAATCAGAAGTGGGAAGCATGATGAAAAACATTTGTATGAAAATCAATGGAAAGAAGAAAGAAACAATGCTATTGAGAATGTGTACTACAGACTGCCTGGCCAGAAGAAGGAACCAGATGATGAGTTCTGGAAACAAATCACAAAGTTGTCATGGAGACAAAATATAGTGGCAATGGGGGACTTTGGCCCTGCAGACAACTGCTGAAATGGTTTCTCTGCCACAATCAGAACAACTAAGAAATTCTTTTCTTGTCCTGCTTGTCAGAAAGTACAAGCATTAGTGAGGTGAATCATTGGGATGAACTGGATTATTATTAAGACACAGGAGAGGCTTGCTGAAGCAGGAATGATGGGATGTTTTGTAAATCTTGAATCACTGTGTAAGCGGAAGCCATTATTATGATAGTTAAGGAAAGGGAACACTTGGCATAGCCTGACATGTACTTTAGACGTAGAAGAGAGTATTTCAGAATTCATTTAAAAATATGTAGGACCCTTTGGCCCATATTTCCATGAAAGAAGTTGGTGAAAATATATAATTTAAAATTCCAAATGTGGGTTCTAATCTGTCCCCCCAGTTTTGGGGGGGAACTGACTAAAATCACTGATAAACGAGTTTAGGTTTTTTAAGGGTTTATTACAAGATAGTGAAAGAGAGAGAAAGATTGAGAACAGATTTCTTATAGCCTGGAAATCCTCGCCTTCCTAAACCTCCCACTTCTGAAGTCCTCTGCCACCAAGCCGATGTCTCTCACCACAAGAGGAAGAACTCCTCTGCCAGCGTCCACTTCCTCCCAGAAATGGGAGGTTCTTAAAGCTGATTGGCTAGCGTCATTCAAATTCATTGTTTCACTGGACCTGAAGGTGATCTCGATGTAAAGTTAAAAGTTTTTAGCTTCTGAGAACAATACCCTCTTAAGTACCATCCAGATGTGCTTACAAGCTAGTCAGCAGTCACTCTCACTTAATTCAATCAGTTTAGATCAATCTCCAGGTGGGCCCCTGAGTATCTGCTAAATCCCCTGATCTACCACCTTCCATTATCTTGACACAGAAATAAGTTGA
Source organism: Dromiciops gliroides (assembly GCF_019393635.1). Classification (NCBI taxonomy): domain Eukaryota; kingdom Metazoa; phylum Chordata; class Mammalia; order Microbiotheria; family Microbiotheriidae; genus Dromiciops; species Dromiciops gliroides. Next base: position 675,372,158 of record NC_057862.1, on the reverse strand, counting down.
TTTAAGAGGAGTGGGTTATTCTTAGGAATAAAGTTCTGATGACACAGACATAAAGGATTCCAATGCAGAAGGAAAGGGTGTGGGATTGGGGGAAGAGAACTACCTAAAAAGAGTACAGGAAATTCCTGGATCAAACCAGATTTTTTAAAGTTGTGTAAAAAATGTGGAATCGAGCTTAGGTAACTCAAAATGTATATGAAAGTGTAACAGGATGTGGTAAGAAAATTAGGAACATTGAAAGGGAAAAGGAGCTAAACCTTGCATTGAATACTATGGACAAAGAGAGCATTTTGTAACACAGATGGGAACAGGAGAAAAATCAAAGAGGTAAAGTGTCAGCTTGAGATATTGTTGAAGGAATATGGATTGAAGGGAGTTGAACAATAATGTCAAATGCTATGGAGGTCAACAAAGATGAAGCCCCTTACAATGTTAGATCTATGAACCAAGGCAAGCTGGTGGCCCAATAGGAGATGGAAAGGTGAACATCAACATCTTGGGTGTCATTAAGCTTAAATGGATGGGAATGGGTGGATTTAATTCAGGTGATCACTACATATACTACTGTGGGCAAGAATCCCTTGGAAGAGAGGGCAGCTAGGTGGCACGGTGGATAAAGCACTGGCCTGGATTCAGGAGGACCAGAGTTCAAATCCAGCCTCAGACACTTGACACTTACTAGCTGTGTGACCCTGGGCAAGTCACTTAACCCTCACTGCCCCACACAACAACAACAACAAATAATAATCCCTTTGAAGAAATGGAGCAGCCTTGTAGTCAATAAATGGGGGAGAAAAGCAGTACTGGGACTTGGTTGTTCAGTCCTTTTCAGTCACGTCCAATGCTTTGTGACCTCTTTGGGGGTTTTCTTGGCAAAGATCCTAGAGTGCTTTGCTGTTCCCTTCTGAAGCTCAAATCCCCAAAATGACAGAATGATAACTGTTTGAATGGAAGGCAAACCATGGAGAGTAGAATCTCCACAGTTTTTATTCAGGACAAGGAATGATTGTGGGCAATAATGACATACAGGATGTGACTATCCCTGTGTGTGGCCGGGGTGGAATGAAGGTAGAGGTCATGAGATTTCAGAAGACTAGGGAAATGAGAGTTTAAGGTGTTTGTTGTTGTTCAGTCATTTTTCAGTCATATCTGACTTTGTGACCCCATTTGTCAAAGATACTGAAGTGGTTTGCCATTCCTCCTCCAGCTCATTTTATAGATAAAGAAACTGAGGCAAATAGGGTTAAGTGACTGGCCCAAGGTCACATAACTAGTAAATGTCTGAGGCTAGATTTGAACTAATGACAATGACTTCATCCTGACTATAGGCCTGGCACTCTATCCACTGTGCCACCTAACTGCTTGAGGGAGCATCAAAATGCATTTTGAATGACTAATTTGGAAATGTTTTACATAATTACACACATATGACCTATATCTGATTGCTTACTGCCTCAGGGAGGGGAGAGGGGAGGAAGGGAGGGAAGGAAGGGAATTTGGAACTCAAAACTTTAAATAAAAATGTTTATTTTTAAAAATGCATTTTGAGTTATTTTGAATTGAGGGAGGATGTGCTGGGGATCAGTACAAAATCACAACTTCAGACTATGGTCTTCCTACAGGTAAGATCATATCTCCAATCAAAAAGGTACTCCTTCCCCCCCGCCCCCCAACCCTTCCCCCTCTCCATAGATTGTCTCTCCATGCAGATTATGGGTTGCCTAGGCAGAGAGACTGCACTTCTTCCTTTAGACCAGGAGCTCTCCAAAGCTCCTGTCTACCTCATCAGTCATTGCTCATTGTCTGAATCCAACTTAATTCAACCAACTTGAAGAATACCAACTATGATCCATGGCATTGTGGGTCTTCCTGCCAAAGCCTGATGATAATCATGTTGTGGGGCTTTCCGACTTTACCACAGATCAAATTTCACTTCTAGTCTTATGCCTGCCAAGCAGGGTCAGGTTCTGCCTGTCTGGGACACATGAGAGAAAGGACATTGGCAGAGCCAACCCCAGAAGGTGTAGGGAGGAGACATGAGGAGACATTTCCCATTTGGACAGTGCAGGGTTCGGGAGCTAGAGCTTCTATCCAATCGAGACGCTGTCAAGGAAGCTGAGCAATTGCAGGATGAAGAGTCAGAAGTCAAGAGAGTCATCCTCATCCTGGTTTTACATCATGGGAGTATTTGCTGTGAGGGAAACTGAGGCAGGGCAGTTGAGGAGTCTGATTACAAGGCTAAATCTGAAGCTATTTGGGAAGTGAGGAAAGGAATATTTGTCCATTTGTTTCTGGGGTATGAAGATGGCTGGCAAGGGGATGTCTCCACAGTTATCCTTAACTCTCCCTCCTGTTTCTGCACTCTACTGTTGGACCCTGGGGCTTTCCTCCTGTCTTCACACACTGCCAGAGGGTACCCTGGTCACTTACCAAGCTCCTTCCAGTGTGGCTGATCTCTTTACCTCTCTGATCACAGAATTAGAGAATCCAAAAGCCTGACTTGGAAAGGATCTCAATTAAATATTCAGAAAGCATTAAGGACCTATTATGTGACAGACACTGTGCTGGTGTTAGGGATACAAAAACAAAAGCAGAATGGGACCCACCTGGCCTCAAGAAGCTTATGATTTAACTGGGAGGGAATATATCACAGATTGACATTCACAAAAGAGACACTGGCAGTTGGGGGTGGGGGTGCTCCAGCAGCTGGGAGATCTAGGAAGGACTTCATGGAGAAGGCAACACTAGCTGAGTCTTGAAGAAAATCAGGGGGGTGATGATGACAATGACAATGACCATGATAAAGATGGTGCTAATTGCAGTGGTGATTATGATGATAATAATAACAATGTAGTGTTTAAGCCTTACAAAGTGCTTTGCATACATTATTTCATTTGACCCCTTGAACTAACGCCATTAGGTTTTACTAAAAGCTGAAAGGATAAAGGCAGAGAAACCAATGAGTTAGTGCAACAACTCTCAAAATACATTCCAGGGACCCCTGGGAATCCCAGAGCTACTTTCAGGGGCTTCTTGAGCTCAAAACTATTTTAATAATAACACTAAGATGCCTTGATTTCTTTCTGTTTGTTTGTTTTTTGGTCAGGCAATTGGGGTTAAATTATTTCCCCAGGGTCATACAGCTAGTAAGTGTTAAGTGTCTGAGGCCGGATTTGAACTCAGGTCCTCCTGACTCCAGGACCGGTGCTCTATCCACTGTGCCATCTAGCTTCCCCCCGCCTTGATTTCTAATATCTCATAAGGTTAATTCTAATATGGCAAATAGTCTAATTTCTTTATTTTTTTTCTAACTTCTAAGATGGCAAATATCACTAGATAAAGCCCATGTAAACCAAAACTCTTTGAGGGGTCTGTGATTTTTTTTTTTTGGTGTGGGGCATTGAGGGTTAAGTGACTTGCCCAGGGTCACACAGTGTCAAGTGTCTGAGGCCAAATTTGAACTCAGGTCCTCCTGTATCCAGGGCCAATGCTTTATCCACTGCACCACCTAGCTCCCACTGTAATAATTTTTAAGAGTGTTAAGGAATCATGAGACCAGCAAATTTGAGAACTTCTGAACTCATAGAATGTAAGTTTCATGCTTTTAATTAATTGGGTGGTTTGACACCCAGCTCCCAGGATGACTCTTGCTGCCTTCTTTCCTTAAATCTCAATGTTACATCATGAAACCATAGAAAAGTTCCCCTGTTCTTCTTCATCGAAATAAGGTGGCTCTTTTTGTTATACTTTCATTCTTGAGTGTGTCCCATCCCTCTGGAGACAACTTCCCCTGTGGAATATTGAACTGTAGGATTTAATCCCTCTATCCTTTGTGCGAATTTTTGTAAATGCTCTCTGAAGTCTAAGAGGTCATGTCAAATCAAGCCCATATTTTCCCTTCTTATCTACTATAAGCTCAAAGGTGCTACTACATCCTTTCCAGATTCCTGTCATTTCTACTTTTTTTTTTAGTGAGTCAATTGGGGGTTAAGTGATTTGCCAGGGTCACACAGCTAGTAAGTGTTAAGTGTCTGAGGCCAGATTTGAACTCAGGTCCTCCTGACTCCAGGGCTGGTGCTCTATCCACTGCGCCACCTAGCTGCACCCCCTGTCATTTCTACTTAAGCAATAAGTTCCTTTTTATTGCTTGGCCTCAGGTTCAGAACAGAAGTACACACCATCTGTTCTTAAAATTATCAAAAATACCTTTCTAATATGTTTGAACTGTTCTGGTTTTAACAAAGAGGTAGGGAGAGACAGAGACAGAAACAGAGACAAAGAGAGACACAGAGACAGAGAAAAGCTTCTCTTCATGCCAGCTTTAATCTGCTTCCAGAATTCATCATCTAATTCCACCTTCTGATCCACTGTTGATCCTGGTAGTAGTAGGCAGCCAGTATAATTTATTGTATAGGGAAATGGCATGCTTATACCTGGACTTTAGGTAAATCACTTTGTCAGCTAAGTGGAAGATAAAATGGAATGGGGAGAAAATGGAGGCAAGAAAACCAGTTAGGAAGCTAGTGTGATTGAGCCACACACTCCCCAAAATCTAATTCCCAAGGAAAATAATCCCAGTAGGGGAAAAATGCCAGCCCTGGACACTCCACCCCAGCCAGGCTGCCTTCCTATGCACAGAGACTCCTTCCTTCTCTGTACTTGAACTATATAACCTTCTGTGTCTGCATAATTGTAAGGAGCAAATTCTTTCTACAACAGCTATGGCTATGTCATCTTCCATGCTTAAATAAACCAGCTGCACCCAGCCCTGGCTGCACCCAGTGTGTTGGCATAGACAGAAATGCTGTTGCACTCTCTGGGGCAACAGTCATCTACACCTGCTCCTTTTGTTGCTTCCTCCATAAGCCTAACATCTCTAATCTTCACAGAGCCATCTCTAGCCCTCATTTTAATTGAACAAGCCATTAATGAACTCCCTAAGAAAAAATCCCCAGGGTCAGATAGGTTTACAAGTGAATTTTATCAAACACTTAAAGAACAATTAATTCCAATATTATACAAATTATTTGGAAAAATAGATGAAGAAGGAGTTCTACCAAATTTGTTCTATAATACAAATATGGTGGTGATACCAAAACCAGGCAGAGCAAAAACAGAGAAAGAAAATTATAGACCAATTTCCCTAGTAAATATTGATGCTAAAATCTTAAATAAGATTTATTAGCAAGGAGATTAGAGCAAGTGATCACCAGGATAATACACTATGACCAGGTGGGATTTATGCCAGGAATGCAGGACTGGTTCAATATTAGGAAAACTATGAACATAATCAACCACATCAATAAGAAAATGAACCAAAATCATATGATTATCTCAACATATGCAGAGAAAGCTTTTGACAAAGTACAGCACCCATTCCTAATAAAAATGCTAGAGAGCTTAGGAATAGGTGGTGCTTTCCTTAAAATAGTAAGCAGTATCTACCTAAAACCATCCGCAAGCATTATATGTAATGGAGATAAGTTAGAGGCCTTCCCAATAAGATCGGGGGTGAAACAGGGATGTCCATTATCACCCCTACTATTTAATATTGTCCTAGAAATGTTAGCTTTAGCAATCAGAGAAGAAAAAGGAATTAAAGGAATTAGAATAGGCAAGGAGGAAACAAAACTATCACTCTTTGCAGGTGATATGATGGTCTACTTAGAGAATACTAGAGAATCAACTCAAAAATTACTTGAAACAATTAACAACTTTAGCAAAGTAGCAGGATATAAAATAAATCCACATAAATCATCAGCATTCCTATACATGACCAACAAAGTCCAACAGCAAGAGGTAGAAAGAGAAATCCCATTTAAAGTAATGGTAGATAATATAACATACTTAGGAGTCTACTTGCCAAGATAAACCCGGGAACTCTATGAACACGATTACCAAACACTTTTCACACAAATCAAATCAGATCTAAAGAATTGGAAAGATATCAATTGCTCATGGATAGGCTGAGCTAATATAGTAAAAATGAGAATTCTACCTAAATTAATTTACTTATTCAGTGCCATACCAATCAGACTACCTAAAAATTATTTTATAGAGCTAGAAAAAATAATAACAAAATTCATCTGGAAAAACAAAAAGTCAAGACTATCAAGGGAAATAATGGAAAAAATGCACAGAAAGGTGGGTTAGCCATAGCAAATCTGGAGCTTTACTATAAAGCAGTAGTCATCAAAAGTATCTAGTACTGGCTAAGAAATAGAGTGGAGGATCAATGGAATAGGCTAGGCACAGGAGACACAGTAGTAAATGACATTAGTGATGTAGTGTTTGATAAACCAAAGACTCCAGCTTCTGGGATAGGAACTCAGTATTTGACAAAAACTGCTGGGAAAACTGGAAGATGGTATGGCAGAAATTAGGCATAGACCAAGATCTTACACCTTATACTAAAATAAGGTCAAAATGGGTACATGATTTATACATAAGCGGTGATACCATAGGTAAATTAGGAGAGGAAGGAATAGGCTACCTTTCAGATCTTTGGAAAGGAGAACAGTTTATAACCAAACAAGAGAGAGTATATTATGAAATGCAAAACGAATAATTTTGATTACATTAAATTAAAAAGGTTTTGTACAAACAGAAGCAATGCATCCAAAATTAGAAGGAAGGCAGAAAGCTTGGAAACAAATTTTATGGCCAGTACTTCTGATAAAGGCCTCATTTCTAAAATATATAGGAAGCTAAATCAAATTTATAAGAATACAAGTCATTCCCCCAATTGAGAAATGGTCAAAGGATATGAACATGCAATTTTCTGATGAAGAAATCAAAGCTATCTATTCCCATATGAAAAAATGCTCTAAATCACTATTGATTAGAGAGATGCAAATTAAAACCACTCTGAGGTACCACATGACACCTATCAGATTGGCTAATATGAAAAAAAGGGAAAATAATAAATGTTGGAGAAGCTGTGGAAAAATTGGAACACTAATGCATTGTTGGTGGAGCTGTGAAGTGATCCAATCATTCTGTAGAGCAATTTGGAATTATGCCCAAAGGGCTATAAATCTGTGCATACCCTTTGACCCAACAATACCACTTTTGGGTCTTTTCCCCAAAGAGATCATGGAAAAGGGAAAAGTACCCACATGTACAAAAATATTTATAGCTGCTCTTTTTGTGGTGGCAAGGTCAAATTTGCACTCAGGAAGATGAGTCTTCCTGACTCTAGGCCTGGCACTCTATCCCCTGAGCCACCTAGCTGCCCCATAACCGTGCACACCCTCCCCCATTCAATAAACACGAGTGGCTCCTTATTACCTCAAATATGAAATCCTCAGTTGGGCATTTTAAGCTTTCCACTGCCTTCTACCTTTCTAGTCTTCTTACGCTTTTTTCTCTTTCACACTGTCCTACTGGATATCACTCCACTTTCCCTCTCTGTGTCTTTGCACTGGCCATTCTCCAGAGCTTGAATGCTTTTTGGGAGTGCTTTTCCTTCACACCCAACTCTTAGCTTCTTTACTTCCCTTAAGACTTAGCTCCAACCTCAGCTCCTACCCCACTTCATCCAGTGGTTCTGCCTCCACCTGCTATGGTCTTCTGTTCTGAGATTACCTACATCTACTCTATGCATCTGGATGTACCTGGTTATTTACATGCATTCTCCCCACTACAATTTGAGCTGGAGACTTCCCTTGCCTTTGCATCCCCAGCACTCGGCACTTAGTAAGCACTTAATAAATGCTTCTTGACTAGCTGACAAGTAAAATGGAACTATCAGTTCTCTCCTTTGGGACATCATACCCCTCAATACAACCTAAGTTTGAGTTCACAGACAAAAAACCATGTCACAGTGTGGACTCACATTGGGTTTGTTGCCTCCTATAGAGCCTAATGTTGGGTGTGGTTTTTTTCCATATAAACTGCCATCTAGCCATCAGCCATTGCTTTTTTGGTGGTTTTTTTTGTGTTTTTCTGCATTTCTGCAGGGCAGTGAGGGTTAAGTGACTTGCCCAAGGTCACACAGCTAGTAAGTGTCAAGTGTCTGAGGCCGGATTTGAACTCAGGTCCTCCTGAATCCAGGGCTGATGCTTTATCCACTGCACCACCTAGCTGTCCCTAGCCATCGCTTTTTGCATTCAGATACTCAGCCAATTCTCTTCAGCCAATCCCAAGACATTTCCTGTGTAGCATCATGTCATTTCATCCAATGGCTAGAAGCATTTTTCTCCTTCCAAACTGATTAAGGATTTGGGGGATGCTTTGAGTTGATTGACTCAATAAAAACATTCTCTCCTTATAAATGCCCCAGTTAGTAACTATAAGTGGAGTGAATTGATTGGATGATTCCACTGATACCCTTCCCCATCTTTATGCAGGGATACATCTAGTGATCTGAACCCATTGGCAGTAACTAAATTCTTTCTTACTATTTTCTTGTTTATCCTGGGTTTCAACTCTGTTTGCCAGGATCCAGACACTCTTCCATCAAATCTCATACTCTCCAAGTTCTGTGTCCTTGATTTCTTTATGAAAGCTGTCTGTATTCTCCATAGAGTCCTACCTTCCCAGAGATGTGATCCAAGAATAAATCTGATGGGTAGCCACTTTTCCCAAAGCCTGGGTACAACTGAGATGGCTCCAGAGGAACCCGTAAGACAAAGGGCTTGACACAATAGACTTTTGGTCAGCACTAGGGTTGAAAGGACAAATTGGCCCCAATGGGGATAATGTCATTAGCACCACACTCTGAGCTAACTGATTGAAATGGCCTGACCACATTTATATATTACATGCAAATATGTAAATGAACTTTTTTATTATATTATCATCACCAATCTAATTATCATTCTTCTACTAGAGTCCACCTCCAGTGCCTCACAAGGCTCTGCAAATAAGTGATGCTGGGGTCCCAAAGGCTACATCAATAGATTACAATCTCTGACACATCCTACATGTCTGGAATGACTTCAAGGATTGTTTGGTGCATCTGCCAACTGAGAAGAGATGAGCTAAGTGCAGAGGATACATCACAATCAGTGCTGGTTTCTTTTGTCAACAACAATTCATTAAAAGAGATATAGCCAGGGGCAGCTAGGTGGCACAGTGGATAGAGCACTGGCCCTAGATTCAGGAGTACCTGAGTTCAAATCCAGCCTCAGACACTTGACACTTACTAGCTGTGTGACCTTGGACCTTGGGCAAGTCACTTAACTCTCGCTGCCCCGCAAAAAAAAAAAAAGAAGAAGAAGAAGATAAAGCAAGGAAAGAGAACTATTTAATAATATCTAACACATATTAATGCAAATTTTTAAATAAAATGCTATGAAAAAGACTAGTAATATAGTCAAAATTATTCACTATGACCAATTCAAATTTATACTAGAGATGCAAAAAAGATCTGTTATTAGATCTTTTTGGCCTCAGGAAGCCAGCCACTATTTGCTGGCTATGATTGAGTCAGAAGTTGGGCCAGCAGAGGCAGGCAGAAAGGCTGCATCTAGCCTCCTGAATGTGAGGTGAAGCCCCAAGCAACCACCTGGTTTGTGTTTGGGAATTATACACCAAGGAGGTTTAACCTGGGACTGTGGGTCATTTCACCAGTCATCCATGGTATACCAATCTTTAACCACTAGGTGTCACAATTGAGAGGTCAGTCAGTTAAACATTTATGAATTCAGGGGTTCTTACCCTTGTTTGTGTCCTGCCCACTCTCTCTCGCCGTGATATCATATTAATGGTGAGGATAAAAGTGGTAATAATAAAGGTGATGGTGAGGTCAGTAGTGATAGTGACATGGTGAAGTGATAGCAATGGGGAAGGAGATGGTGTGAAGATGGTGTTAATGGTGATGGAGAAGAAGAAAGAAATCTAGTAAAGATAATGGTGGTGGTGAAGATGGCATTACTGGTAGTGACTGTGGTGATGGTGAGGACAGGGATAGACAACGGCATAGATCATGATGGCACCGATGGTCACAATCATGGCAGCAGTGATGGTCATGATCATGATGGGGTAGTGCTAATGATGGGAATTGTAATGGCTGTGGAGCTCATGTCTCTGATGGCGATAGTGATAAGGGGAATAGTAAAGGTGATGGTGATGCCAGTGATGGATAGTAAAGATGGTGGTGGTGATCTTTATGGTGTTTGATGCTGATGACACTTAAGTGGCAGTCGAAAGTCATGGTTGGGCAGTGATAGTGATGGGGATGGCAGAGATTTTGGAAAGCATCCAGACTACATCATGGTTTAAAGAGCATACAGGAAAATAAAATCAGATAACCACAGACTAAGTCCATTCAATTAAAAAGCATTTCTTGGGGCAGCTGGATGGTGCAGTGGTAAAGCACTGGCCCTGGATTCAGGAAGACCTGAGTTCAAATCTGGCCTCAGACACTTGACACTTACTAGCTGTGTGACCCTGGGCAAGTCACTTAACCCCCATTGCCTCACCAAAAAAAAAAAAAAAAAAAGCATTTCTTAAGTGCTTGCTATATGCCAGGCACTATATTGAGTGGTGAGATACAAAGAAGGGTTTTTAAAACCCATCCTCCCTGACCTCAAGGGGGACAGTCTAAGGAGGAAGATACCATGCAAATGACAACACACAATTAAGTATATATTGGATAAATTGAGGGTAGTCTCAGAGGAGAGGTAAACCAATTAGAGACAGAAAAAGGAGGGAGATGTAGAAAAATATTTATTCTGAGGCAGAGAGGGAGATGAAGGTGATTTTCCCCACATCAAAATTTCCTTCCACTCCATTATAGGCATCAGAAGACCCCAGAATGGGACCTTTCATAGAAATGAGGGAATTAGGATGTTAGGAGAGCTAATGGGATGGAGGGCTTTCAAAGGGAACTTTTAGCTGGCTATCTAGAAAATACCATGACCTCTGGTAAAAGAGAGGGGCTGGGATGGAGGTTAGGGGAACACTACTCCTTCACTCTAGTCCCTAGAGAAGAAAGGAATCCCTTAGATTTCCTTCTGGTATTCATCACAGTTCTGGAACAGAAATGGAGATGGGAATCACAGGAAGAACATCTTTCCAGGGAGAAATATTGTAGTTTATCTCCACAAAACCTGAACATCATAGTGGCGACAATCACAGGATCACCTATTTTTGAGCTGAGGGGGCGATAGAGATCATCCAGTCCAAAGCCTTCATTTTACAAATGAGGATGAAGAGGTCCAGAAAGTTTAAGTGACTCGTCAAGATTCTCACAAGCAGAGAGGCTTGCTGACTCCAAGTCCAGTCCTCTTTCCTTCACACCAGGCTGCTTCCCTGATGCTGATAGGATGCTGATAGGTTTACCTCAGGGGACAAACCCCAAAACACAACTCCTAGTTTTCCATCTTACCAAGGAGAAAAAGAAGAGATGTGAGGACAGGAAGCTAAAAGCATGTAGAGTTCTCAAAGGCTTCCATTGACCTCCTGGGGTTTCTAGGAGAAGAGGTGAAATGGACAATTATGGAGGAGATAAGAAGGAGGAGGATTAGATAGGAAAGGGAGAAAGGGGGCAAGGGGGAAAGGGAGAGGAGGAATAAGATTGGGGGGAGGTAATATTATTAACTCCTTCTTCAGAATCCCCATTGAAGGCAACAGTCCACAAGAGATGGGCAAGGGGAGAGCACAATCTGTCCCTCCCATATTTCTACTAACCATTTCCCAGGATGCTCTGGAAGTTGGAAATTTAGAGGAAGGTATCCAGATCTGGTCTGGTGAAGCCAGAATTCATCAGGACATTATCACTGGACCTAGTGAGATCTACTTCTGATTCCTTGGCAAGGTCTTCAGGTTCCCTGATTTCTATTTCTTCCACCTGTGGGGCAAAAACAAAAACAAAAACAAAAACAAAAAAACCAAAAACCATGGCTCCAGTCAGTGGAAAGAGCACAGCACTCATTAAACCAAGATAAAAGGCTCATAAAAGGCCCTTGTTTGGGCCAGGAAGCTTCACACTGCCTCAGACTTAGCCCCTAATCAAATCCTGACTGTCATTTACTGGCTCAGTTTCCTCATCTGTAAAATGAAGAAGTTAAATCCATTGATCTCTTAGTTCCCTCTCAGCTCTAAATCTATAATTCCATAGCCTCTCTTCCCAGGAATTGAGAGGACAGGTGTCATATGTCCATAGGAGCCCCAACCAGACTGTCTAGAAAATGGGTTGCCTTAGCACAATAACATCCAATAAGAATTGAAGCCCTCCTTCAGCTAAATTTGCGCCCAGGTACCAAAATCCCTAGTTATACCCCCGTGAGGTCTCAATGTCTAACCAATGGAGTCCAAGCTCTGGCAGGCCTTTACCAAAAAAGAAAGACTTAAAAAACTAATCCTGTGATGGGTTAGGACTATTGGCCAGTGTAGTTGAGAGTAAAACAATTCATCACTAAATGAGCAAAGCGAGTGATAAATTTTATATGTTGTCAGCAACTGGGAAAATGATTTCCCAAAGGGTGATTGTGGGACAGGGAGGGAGTATCTAACTGTATAAAAAAAAAAAAAAAAGGAAACAGAGATTTAAAAAGGCTTTGACTGGGGTGGGGGTGGGGGCTATATAAGAATGCTACATACCTTTATAGATTTATTTTTCATCCTGCTACTTTACTGAAACTATTCAATGTCATGAATACTTTCTTTGCTAGTTCTCTAAGGTTTTCTCTCTCTCTCTCTTTTTTTTTTGTTTCTTTGTTTTTGTTTTGTGAGGCAATTGGGGTTAAGTGACTTGCCCAGGGTCACACAGCTAGTAAGTGTTAAGTGTCTGAGGCCGGATTTGAACTCAGGTCCTCCTGACTCCAGGGCTGGTGCTCTATCCACTGCACTAAGGTTTTCTAAACAAGTTACAAAGAAGGATAATTTTTTTCTCTTCTTTGTCAATGGCTATGACTTTAAATTCTTGTTCTTGTCTTATTGCTATCATAGTGGTTGGAGTATTGACCCAAATGATATCCCAGGTGCTTTGGGGCAATTACTATAAAACTCCAGACCAGAGGAAAGAGAGGAAAAATGGCACACGGTGCCTTCTACTCTACTACATTTCTAGTGAGAGATAAAGCATGAGAGCAAAGAGATCAGAACCTTGTAAACAAACACAAACACAACAGTCAAAGCTGAATCCATTAAAGGCTGAGGGAATGAATCAGCAAAGTCTGCCTAGAAGGGGTAAAAGATACAGGATGATCAATTAGGAAGGCAGGTAAGAGGATGAAACTAGTGTGGTGAATGGGGTGTGAAACAGGATGTGAGAGACATAATGAGGATGAGGGTGGCAAAAGGGTAGTGAAAAAGAAGGAAGAATTGAGGATGACTCCAAGGAGGCAAACCATATCTTGGGGGATGTAATAAACAACTCCAGACCCCAGACAGGGGTTCTTTTTATTCTGGTCTTAGGGCCTCGATCCAGAATGTAGCTACTCAATTTGCCATGAGCCTTCCTATCTTCTTTGTTCTCTTGGAGAAGAGATGAAGGTAACTTGTGGTGCAGTGGATAGAGTGCTGAGCTTGGAGTAAGGAAGACCTGACTTCAAATCTGGACTGAGACACTTAATAGCTTTGTGACCCTGGGAAAGTCACTTAACCTCTGTTTGCTTCAGTTTCCTCAACTATAAAATGGTGATAATAATAGCACCTACCTTAGAACGGTGTTATGAGGATCAAATGAGACATTTGTAAAAGTGCCTAGCACAGTTCCTGGTACATTGTAGATGTTATGTAAATACTTATTTTCTATCCCCTTCTCCCCCATCTCTTGCCCTACCCCTGTCCCCCAACTTTATGTATCAAATTAACTGACAAGTATACATCTCCAAGAGTGCTCCCAGGAAAGGGAAACTAGAGCAGAGAATGCATTGCTAAACTAGAGAACAAAGCAAAGATACCTGGGGTTTCTCTTTCTGGGAAGCCATCTCTACCAGGTTCTCATCTGGATTCAATTTATAGAAGAGGTTTTTCCTGTAGGAGGAAAAAGTGGATGAGGAGACTGATTTCTACAACCTGTGGTAAAAAGTTTTAACAGTCGGTTAGATAATGGAGAGACGCTAGTTTTTCTTAGGACCACCCTTTTGGGGAGGAGACCAACAGCATGAGCTACGCACACCAGTCTGCCTGCGACGCACGCCAGATTGCCTGCTGAGCACTCGACTTCCGGAGTGGGAGCTTAAAAGGCAAGGAGAGAACGGAAGTGGGGCTTTTTTTCCTGCTCTACTGGTCTCCTGGCTGCGCTGCACAGACAGACGCGGACTGGAGTTTGACTCGGCCCGGCTCTCAGTTAACAGCACGCGCTTGACTCGGTCTCTCTCCCCAAAGGTGGCCCTCGGCTTTTGGTGAGTTTTATATGGAATATAGACTAAGCCTGGACTTAAGACGATTTGTATTGTATTTCTACTTTCCTATCCTTCTAATCAACATCACCTTGTGACTACCATACAATAAAAGTTCTATCTAGAAAACCAGAAGCTTCTTCCATTTACTAGTCTGGGAGATAAATTAAGGGAAAGGTTAAGTAGGGTAGATTTATGATCTAATATCCAATTTTAATCTCACAAACCAAAGGATCTAAACCAAGTCCACACCCCATCATGACCCTTCCTTAGTTGCTGGGGCCAAAAAACATAGACAGAACAGGCATCATTATCCCCATTTTACAGATGAGGAAAACAAGGATCATCTAGATGAGTGAATTTATGAGTGAATCATTTCATAGCTAGTAAGAATCAGAGGGTCATTGGCTCATAAATTCAGAGCTAGAAGGGCCCTAAGAAGCCATAGTCTATAACCCCTTCATTTATATTTATTCCCCAGAGAGGGAGTTGATTTGTCTAAGCTTGATTTTCCTCATCTCTAAAATGGAAATAATGATGCCTGCTCTCCCTACTTCCTAGGGTGGTTGTGAAATTTGAACAAAACAATGTATATAAAGAGCTTTGTAACCATAAAGCACTACATATTTGTGCAATAGTAATAGCAGCAAGAGGAGTAGTAATCACTGTCATCATGAAGAAGAGTTCAGATTTTGCCTTAGACACATTAGCACTTTACAAATATTAAAATAATATACATATGCTTCAAAGTGGTGAGGGGAAGAAAAGAAGAAAAATAAAAAGAAAGAAGATGAGGAGGAGGAGAAAAAGGGGGAGGAAGAGGAGGAGGATAAGAAAGAGGAGGAGGGGAGGAGTAGAAGGAGGAAGAAGAGAAAGAGGAGAAGGAAAAAAGAAGAGGAGGATAAGAGGAAGAAAGGGGAGGAGGAGAGGAGGAGAAGAAAAGGGAGGGGGAGGAAGAAGAGAAGAAGGAGGAGAAGGAAAATAAAAAGAAAGAGAAGGCAGAGGAAGAGAGGGAAGAGGAGGGGAAGAAAGAAAAGGGGAAGAGGAGGAGGAGATGGAAAAAGGAGATGAAGAAAATCAAGAAGATACCTTTTCAGACAGTTTTACCTGTTCCAGATGTAAATGGCCCCCAGACCCAAGAGCAGCAATAGGCAGCAAGACAACACCATGAAGATGATGAAGAGCAGCTGATACAGGCTCAAGGCATCAAGAACTGTAAGACCCAAGTGAAAAAGTCCCCTTAGAAGGCTCCCTGGTTTCTCCACATCCCAAACATATATCTCCATTACCTGCTTAAGCCATCTTTAGCTCTTCTTGTCACTTAAATCAAATGCTTATTAAGGACCTATATTATTATATTAAGTCAGGCCCAGGTACTGTAAATACAAAGACAAAGAGCAACACGCTCTGCCCTCATAGGGCTTCCAAGGAGCAAAGGATGGAAGGAAAGAACCAGAGGTACACATAAAAGCCAATGCAAACTATAGAAAAGCAATGGTTATATCAGATTGCTTGCTGTCTTGGGGAGGAGGAAAGGAAGGGAGTTGGAGAGAAAAATTTGGAACTAGAAATCTTATAAAAACAAATGTCAAAAACGATCTGTACATGTAACTAGAAAATAATAAAATACCTTTATGTTTAAAAAAAAAGAAAAGAGTTGGCAGCTAGGTGGCACAGTGGATAAAGCACCAGCCCTGGATTCAGGAGGACCTTAGTTCAAATTCAGCCTCAGACACTTGACATTTACTAGTTGTGTTACCCTGGGCAAGTCACTTAACTTGCATTGCCCAGCCCAAAAAAGAAAAGAAAAGAAAAGCAATGGGAGTGAGAGCTGGACACTAGCATCTAGGAGAATCAAAAAAGCTTCTTATAGGAGATGGCACCTGATCTGAGCTTTGAAGAAGTGGATAAGGAGGGACCACATTTCCAGAATGGAGAATAGCCTTTCCAATGGTACATAGGTGGAAAATGAAATGATGAATACAAGGAACAATGAATAAGCCAGAGTGAGTCTGTGAGGAAGAGTAATGTATAATTAGGCTATAATGGTAGAGTGTAAAGGATTTTAAATGCCAAGTATAGGAGCACCTGTAGACTGTCCCAGAGGCAGTAGGGATCCTGGAACTCTGAGTAGAGGGCAGACATAGTCTGAATGGTGCTTTAGGAATGTCATTTTTATCCTCAAAAATAGAAAAAGACCTATTTGTACAAAAATATTTATAGCAGCTCTTTTTGTGGTGGCTAAGACTTGGAAATCAAAGGAATGTGCACCAAGTGGGGAATGGCTAAACAAACTGTGGTATATGATGGTGATGGAATACTATTCTGCTATAAGAAATGACAATCAGGATGACTTCAGAAAGGCTTGGAAAGACATGTGTAAAACAATGTATTGTGAAGGGAGCAGAACCAAGAGAACATCGTGCACAGAGGCAGCAATATTGTTTGATGAAGAACTGTGAAAGACTTGACTATTCTCAATAATACAATGATCCAAGACAATCCCAAAGGACTATTGATGAAACATACTATCCACCTCCAAAGAAAGAACTGATATTGATTGAACAGACTGAAGCATGCTATTTTTTTGCTTTCTTTCATTTTTTTCTTTTAATCAAGTTTTCTTGTATAAAATTCCAAATATGGTAATGTTTTACATAATCACATATGTCTAACCCATATGTGATTGTTTGCCACCTCAGGGAGGGGGAAGGGGAGAGCGGGAAAGAGGGATAAAAATTGGGAAAAAAAAGAATGACATTTTTGTGGAGGATGTGGGTGAATTGGCTATAAAGGAGAGAAGCCAGAGGCAGGCAGACAAGTTAGGAAGGACACTATTGCAATAATTCAAGTCCAAAGTGATGGGGTGGCAGAGGAGAAGAAGGTGGAAGAAGAGGGTGAACAAGAGTAGTGGTTTGGTGAGGAGCAAGGTGAACAATGAGATGGAATTGACAAGGCTTGGCAACTAAATGGATGTGTAAATAGGGAGAGTGGAGAGTTAAGGATGAAGTTTAGCTGAAGAATGAACTGGAGTGACAGCAGGAATCATGATGCCTTTGACAGAAATAAGGAAATTAGGAAGAAGGGAGGGTTTAGGGTAAAGGACAGAAAGTTCCATTTTGGGCAAACTAAGTTTGAGATGTCTTCGAATGTCCAGGTGGAGATAGATACCCAGCAGTAGTTAGAGATGTGAGACCAGAGCTTGGGGGAGCCATGAGAGCAGCAGTAGAGCAATCATTATCTTCATAGAAATGGTTTCCACTAACTCTACCTTTGCAGGGAGATCACTGAAACAGAGTGCACAAAAAGAAGAAATGGCAGCCCAGGACAAAGCCTTGGGGTACACCCACAACCAGCATCGGGATATGGGTAATGATCCAGCCAAGGAGACTGAGGAGTGGTGGGCAGATAGGTGACAGGAGAACCAAGAGAGAAAAGTGCACACAGAATCAGTGTCGGCCCCAGCAGTATACATGGTCCCAGCCCACGTGAAGCTTTCACTTCTGCCCCTACCCATGACTCCGGCTGTTGGATTGAGATTTATTTTGTCTTTGTTCTTGATTCTATTCTGGTCCTGGTTACCCCCCTACCTCTTAGGAGGTCTGGAACATCTCTGTAGGTGGACATAGTGATCCTGTCTGAATGGTAGTGAGTTCATCTGTTTCTACTGAGATTGTAAGCTCCTTGAAGCCAGGGACTATGTTCTTTTTGACTGTATTCTCAGCACCCAGCAGTGTTATGCACATAGTAGGTGCTTAGTGTTTGTTGAATGCCATAGAATTGGTGAAATGAGAAAGAACCATCCAAATTGAAAACAGAAAATTTCATGGCAGACCTCAGAGAGAACTTTCTCTCTATCTCTCAATGTTGGGAAGCTATAGAATGTGTCATTCAGAGAAAGTGGTGGCATCTCCTCCAGAGATTACACACAGACCCAGAGAGAGGGGGGTATGGGGAGAGAGGGAGAGAGAGAGAGAGAGAGAGAGAAACAGACAAGGTTGTATGATTCTTCCTTAGAGCAGGGGAAGGGACCAAATGAATTCCTTCCTGATTTCCCTGAGAGTTCTTCACTCACCTCTTGTTCCAAAGTACACAGAAGAAGAAGCAGTGCCAAGGGCATTGGATGCCAAGCACACATACTCTCCCTGGTCTTTGGCATTCATATCCTGGATATCCACCCTCAGAGTGTTGTAGGAGGTTGATACTTGAATGTGGGGATAATGACGGCTTCCAGATCGGGTTGAAGCAATAAAATGGCTTCCATGATAAAGGGTCAGCTCAGACCGGGGCTCACTATCCACGTGACAGTGCAGGATACCCCAAAGACCATTCTCTGGCTCTAGAAAGGAGATCATATCAGGTGTCCGTGGTGCATCTGCAAATAAGAGCCTAGAATGAGTCTTAATCTTGGAGACTTGAAAAAAAAAAAAAAGCTAGCATATGAGAAAGAGCTCAAGACAGACCCAGAATCAGATAAAGAGCTAGAGTCACATCAGGAGTCAGAAAAACACAGACTCAGAAAAGGAGCTAGAAATGGACATAGAGTGAGAGGGAACAAGGGACTGACCTAGAGTCAATCTAAGTTCTGGAGTTCAATCTGGAATAATAGAGTACTAGAGACAGACATAGAATTAAAGGAACATCTAGAGACAGAGCTAGAAACAGACCCCACATCAAAGAAAGAGCCAATGAGAAATAAAGCCAAAGACCAATCCAGAATCAGTGAAAGAGCTGGAGAGGTGCCTAGAATCAGGGAAAGGGCAAGACTCATAGAAAGAGCTAAAAACAAAAAGAAAAGAAAAACAACAAACAAAAAGAAAAGAGCTAAAAACAGATCTCAAAGCTCCCAAGCCAATCAGTGGTAAAATTGGGCCCATAAATAGCCACTGCAATTGAACCATACTGTTTCTACTTTTTTGTTTTTTGAGTTTTTTACCTTTTGTTCTGATTCTTCTTTCACAATATGACTGATGCAGAAATATGTTTAATGTGATTGTACATATATAACCTATATCAGATTGCTTTCTGTCTTGGGGAGGGGGAGGGAAGAGAGGGAAGGAGAAAAATTTGGTAAAAACAAATGTTGAAAATTATTTCTACACATAACTAGAAAATAATAAAATACTTTTATGACAGAAAAATAAATAAATAAAAGGACCTTGAGACAAAAAAAAATAAGTGAATGAATGGGTGAGTGGATAAATAATTAAATAAATGGGTGGGGTGGGAAGATGAATAAATAGATAAATGAATGATTAAGTAAATGAATAAATAATAGATAGATAGATAGATGGATGGATGGATGAACGAATGAATGAATGAATGAATGAATGAATGAATGAATGAATGAATGAATGAATGAATGAATTGCTGCTGCACTTCCAGCCTGGGTGAGATGCAGACCCAGTCTTTCATACAGGGGCAGGGGCGGGGGGGAGGGGCGCTTATTTAACAAAAAAATCAGCTTATATTTGTATGGAATCTATAATAAAAGTACAAACACCAAATAAACAAGGTTTGAAGAGACCAGGAAGCTCCCTAAATTGAGCAATACCAGTTTCATGAAGCAACAATGAGACAGAGAAATGTCCAGTCACTTCAGACCCTTCATGACCCCATTTGGGATTTTCTTGGCAGAGATACTGGAGTGGGTTGCCATTTCCTTCTCTGGCTCCTTTTGCAGATGAGGAAACTGAGGCAAACAAGGTTAAGTGACTGGCCCAGTGTCACACAGCTAAGTGTCTGAGGCCAACTTTGAACTTGAGTTTTCCTGACTCCAAGCCTGGCACGCTAAGCACTATGGCGCCACCTAGTGTCCGAGACTGGGAAAAGGGAGAAGTAAAGGGGATAATTTCACTATCTTCCAGAGCTCAGCAAGCTGATACTTCAAACTGCAAACTCTTTGTTAGCAAATCACTCTCTCAGAGAGTCAGGGAGCCAAAAAAGATTCCAACTACTGACGTGTACATTCAGGGTTTTCAGGCCAGCAGTCACTTTCACTTGCCATCAACTCATTGCTGTTATGTATCCTCCCTGGCCCCCCTCTTCTCTGTAGAGCCCCCAAATCCCCAGGTTTCCCCCTCTCATGATCCTTCAGTCCCTATTTCCAACTGGTAATATCTGCACTTCCCATATGCTGCTTTGCCAAAAAGGGACTATAAAAGAAAGAGTGAGAATCAGAGAAAGAGCTAAGGATAAAACTCAAATCAGAGAAAATGATTGAGCCAGATCTGCAAGTCATAGGAAGAACTGGAAACATACCTAGAGTCAGAGACAAAGTTAGAGAGTGATCTAGAATTAGAGAATGATCAAAGCAGAGAAAAGGCTAGAAATTGACCTAGAGTCAGATACAGAGGCATAAAAAGAACTTCAAGTCTGAATGAAGATTGAAGTATGTTGGATTTTTTTTTACATTATTTTTACTGTTTTCTTTTGAAACATGACTATGTGAAAATATGTTTTGCATGACTGCACATGTGTAACCTAGATCAGATTGCTTACCTTCTCAATGAGGGGAGAGGGAGGAAAAGAGGGAGGGAGAGAATGTGGAACTCAAAAAAAATTTTAATGTTAAAATTGTTTTTACATGTAATTGGGGGGGAAATATTAAGAAGGTATAGGAAGGGGGGCAGCTAGGTGGCGCAGCGGATAGAGGCCCTGGAGGCAGGAGTACCTGAGTTCAAATCCGATCTCAGACACTTAACACTTACTAGCTGTGTGACCCTGGGCAAGTCGCTTAACCCCAATTGCCTCACTAAAAAAATTAAATTAAATTAAATTTAAAAATAAAAAAGAAGGTATAGGAAGAACTCCAATCAGACCTAGAGCTAAAGAATCAAAGTCAAGGAAAGAGGCAGAGACAGACTGATAATCAGAGAATTAGCCAGAGAAAAAGCTAGAGACAGACCTAAAATGAGAGAATAAATTATTCAGGCTGAGAGTCAGAGGAATGCTAGAGTCCAATCTAGCACCTAGTTAACAAGAGTAATGAGTTAAAGCAGGAACCTACAAGATAGCACTTCACTTTTACTCCAAATAAATTCTGTGCCAGCTAGACCCCACCCTGCTCCCTCCCCAACAACAGCCTCCCCGTGTCTCAGGGTCTCTGTTTCTCCTTTACACTGCAGGGTATTAGAATCTCCCCCACCATGAGGCCTTTTGTCCTAAGGTGTCTGCACTGCCTCCCACCTCCACCTCCACTGGATCATTAAATTCATCTTTAAAAATAAATTCATTTGGCCAGATGAATTTTTTAAGGAATTGTTTTCTTTAGTCAATCTTTGTGCTTCCTTTTCCAAGTTGCTGATTCCTTTTTCATAATTTTCTTGTTTTGCTTTCATTTCTCTCAATTGATTTTTAAAATCCTTTTTGACCTCCTCCCAGAAGACTTTTTGTTCTTGAGACCAATTCATCTTTCCTCTTGAGGCTTCACATGTAGGCAATTTGGGAGTATTGTCCTCATCTGAATTTGTGTTTGTCTCTTCCCTGTCAACACAGAAGCTCTTAATGGTGAGCGTTCTTTTTTGGTTTTTACTCATAACGCAGCTTATTTTTTTTTTTAAGTTGAGGTCTCCTCTGGGGGCACCAGGGTCCCTGTTTCAAACTTCTTGTGCTGGGATATAGGGGCTGTGTCACTGGCTCTCTACACTGAGGTTTCTATGGCTTGTAGATTTTTCACCACTCTGGACTTCCTGTCAGAGTGCACTGGGATCAGTGGACATGGCCCTGGGCTTCCTGTCTGAGTGGGCTGGGATCAGTAGGCCTTCTGGTACCTTTCCTGTGGGTATCCCTCCAGCTGGCAACCTGTCCTCTCGGCTGGTGCAGGTGGGTTTTGCCACTGTTCTGCTGCACCACCAGGGTGTTGTGCCAGAATCCAAGGGCCTTAGTTGCTTGGCTGTGTCCCAGAGCTTCCTGCTGACTTGCCCCACCCTCTCCCAAACGCTGCAGTCAGTTGAGCCTCCCTTTTGTCCAAGTGAGACGGACCTTTCCTGAAGTCTTCTAAATTATCTCTGGTTGGAAGACTGTGTCTCTCTATCTCTTTGCAGGTTCTGTGGTTTCAGAATCCATTTAGAGGTTTGATTTAATGTTCTTTTTGAGGGAACAGAAGGAGAGCTCACGCGATTTGCTGGCTACTCTCCGCCATCTTGGCTCTGCTCATCAATTGGGGAATGGCTGAACAAGTTGTGGTATATGAATGTAATGGAATTCTATTCTTCTGTAAGAAACAATGAGCAGGAGGAGTTCAGAGAAACCTGGAAGGACTTGCATGAACTGATGATGAGTGAGATGAGCAGAACCAGAAGAATATTGTACACAGTATCATCAACATTGTGTGTTGATCTACTGTGATGGACTAGATTCTTCTCACCAATGCAATGGTACAGAAGAATTTCAGGGGACCCATGTTGGAAGGGGATCTCCAAATCCAGGGGAAAAAAAAGAACTGTGGAGTAAAGATGCTGATTGAACCATACTATTTCTTTTGCTTTTGGTGCTGTTGTTTTTCTATTTTGAGGTTTTTCCTCATTGCTCTGATTCTTCTCTCATAACATGACTAATGCAGAAATATGTTTAATGTTATTATGTATATATATAAAACCTATATCAGATTACCAGCTGTCTAGGGGAAGGGGGAGGGAGGGGAGGGAGGGAGAAAAATCTGAAATTGGAAAGCTTGTATAAACAATTGTTAAGAACTATGTTTACTTGTAATTAGACAAAAATACTTTTATCAGAAAAAAACACATAGAGGTAGATAAATAGACTAAATATATAGATGATACATAGTTAGATAGACAGTCAGATAGATAGATAAATAGATTTTGCTTCCTTATTGCTATCCTTAACCTGATCACTCAGTTGGTAGGTCTTAGATAGCCCATGTCTATGTTTTAAAAACAATAAAACTCCTTTCAATCTTGAAAAAAATATCAATTCAAAGGGGCAGCTAGATGGTGCACTGAATAGAATACCAGCCCTGGATTCAGGAGTACCTGAGTTCAAATCCGACCTCAGACACTTAACACTTACTAGCTGTGTGACCGTGGGCAAGTCACTTAACCCCAATTGCCTCACCAAAAAAAAAAATCAATTCAAAGTTGCCTTTTCTGTTGCTCACCCAAGGTCAATTTCCCTGGCAGCACTTGCCCAAGGTATCAAAATTTCTAGTGTTCAGCCCTAAAGCAGAAGACAAAAGGAAGTTACAAAAGCTGCCTGTCTTCCCTAGCTCCTATCTTTTCTTAAGAAAAGGACAGACAAGGGGGCAGCTAGGTGGTACAGTGGATAAAGCACTGGTCCTGGATTCAGAAGGACCTGAGTTCAAATCCAGCCTCGGACACTTGACACTTACTAGATGTGTGACCCTGGGCAAGTCACTTAACACTCATTGTCCTGCAAAAAGAAAGAAAGAAAGGAAGGAAGGAAGGAAGGAAGGAAGGAAGGAAGGAAGGAAGGAAGGAAGGAAGGAAGGAAGGAAGGAAGGAAGGAAGGAAGGAAGGAAGGAAGGAAGGAAGGAAGGAAGGAAGGAAGGAAGGAAGGAAGGAAGGGAGAGAGAGAGAGAGAAAGAGAAGGACAGCAGGAAGCTAGGTGGTGCAGTGGATAAAGCACCGGCCCTGGATTCAGGAGTACCTGAGTTCAAATCCGTCCTCAGACACTTGACACTTACTAGCTGTGTGACCCTGGGCAAGTCACATAACCCCCACTGCCCCGCCAAAAAAAAAAAGAAAGAAAGAAAAGGACAGACACAGGAGGGTATAGAACTATTATCCTAAAGGCAGGTGGAGTTCTGAGCCCACCCAAAGAGGCTCATTGAATCTATGCACAAGACAAGGATGTATCATATTTCCTGTTCACCTGCACCCTGGAACTTGGCAGGGGAAAGAGGCCCCCACAAAGTGGGTATACCCTCAAAGACACCCAGAGGAGCCCAGACACTTACATAGCACTTTGAGGCTGACAGGGGCTGAGGAGGCACTGCCCAAAGACCCTTCAGCATGACACTGGTACACCCCAGCCTGCTCACGGACCACCTGGGAAAATATGAGTGTAGGCTCAGGCCCCTCTTGCAGCCATCTAGAATTCCAGGACCATGTGTAGGTGGTGTTCTCCTGGGCCTGGCTGGTCAGCAGGCAGCTCATGTTGAGGAAGTCTCCTTCATGAATCTCCAAGCCTGGCTCCACTGTGATGCGAAGACCTGAGGAAAAGCCCAATGACAGTAAAAGTGACAATGACGATGATGGCAACTATAATGATACACTTTCAGTGAGGAAAGAGAAAATGAGGTTACAATCCAAAACTTTTATTCAACTACAAAAAGCAATTGTTTGATCCCTCTGTTCCACAGGATTTAACCCAAAACAACAATTGTAGGAAAGTAACCTGAACTGGACAAGTTCCTACCTCAATTTCCTCAAAAATAATAGATGAGAGGGGGTAGCTAGGTAGCACAGTGGATAGAGCACCAGCCCTGGAGTCAGGAGGACCTGAGTTCAAATCCAGCCTCAGACACTTAACACTTACTAGCTGTGTGACCCTGGGCAAGTCACAACCCCAATTGCCTCACCAAAAATAATAATAATAAGAGAATAAGAAACAAAAATAACAGCAACAATAACAACAACAATGATGATGATAATTTTATAGTTCTTTAAAATTGTCAAGGTTTAGCTAGCTTATCTCATTTAAACCTTGAAATTACCCTCCAAGGTAGGTAATACAGGCATCATGATTCCCATTTTATAGAGGAGAAAACTGAGGCACTTAGACATTTGATGGTTTAATTTAATCTTTAAGAATCAGAGAAAGATGTCTACATGTCTCCCCCAAAGATGGTATCATTATCCCTTTCTCCCCCAAAGTACGCCCATCTTACCTACTGAGACAGGAAATAATCTTATCCATTCTTGTGTGATTTAACATTTCTTTATGCCCATCCTCTGCTCACCACGTGACTATTTCACCCTATGATCTCCCAGAGAATAGGAACTAACCATCTCTTCTCTCAGACGAGAGTTTCAAGAAAGTCAAGACCCAAATAGGGGCTCCCTGAGGGAGAGACTCCAATGGTCACATGAGACCAGTGCCTCTCAGAGGTTGTCTCCTGAATCACAGCATGGGCTGTTTTCCCCCATCAAGCAAAGGGTTGCTCTCACTCTAGCTCTCACAGGCTCTCACTGTCTCTCTGTCTCTCTCTGTCTCTGTCTCTCTCTCTCTCTCTCTCTCTCTCTCTTTCTTTCTCTCTCTCTCTCCCCCTCCCTCTCTCCTCCCTTCCCTCCCTATAGAACAGGCTGCAATACAGAGAGCTCAGGGACTTTGCCACCCCATCAGACTGGGGATATCAGGAATGTTTTGAATCCACCTCTTCCTATACCTTAACCTAGTCTACTTGTAATGCCCAGAAACAGAGAGAAGGACTGACTGACCCCTCTGTCCCCATTCCCTAGACCTCCAGCCAAGCCTTTCCACTCACCTTCTCCCCACAACTGTCCAGTGATACTGACGGAGCCTAAAGCATTCCAGGCAGAGCAGAGGTAGTCTCCCTCATCCTCCATGCTGATGTCCCACAGCTCCAGCCGAAGGGTGTTATGGGTAGCATGGACACGACTTCTCCCCACCAGTGACCCAAAGGTACTCTGGCCCGAAGCCACCAGTTCACCATCTCGGGACAGGGTCAGCTCTGCTGGAGGCTCGCTGTCCACAGTGCACTGCAACACAGTCACTCGGCCAGCCCGGGTATCCAAGAAAGAAGTGAGCAACAGATCTCTAGGAGCATCTGGGAACAAGAGAACCAGATTGTGGGTCCAAAGCCAGGTTACAGCGGAGCCTGCCTCACCGCTAAACCTCCTATATCTGCTCCATCCCCTACTTCATATCTTGAGGCACCTCCATGGTGTTTCTTTCTACTCTTTTCTATAGGGATATTTATGGATCCAATGTAGCAAATTATTGGGGTCAACATGGTGGTTCTTCCTGGCTTTGGAAGAATTTTTCAGCTTGTAATTAGCTTTGAATTAATATTTGTAGAATTGAATCAAATAAAACTGAATTGAATTGATCTAAAGTTTGATTCGTTTATCTTGTTTTACTCATCAGTTTGGGTGGTCCCTCAAGGCAGTAACTGGCTACCTCCCTCATCAGACCTGGAACTGCCAAGAGGAAGGACTGTGTCCACCATCAGACAAGAGACTCCCTGAGGCCAAGGATTGGGTCTCTCCCCCATCAGACTGAGGACACCTTAAGAAAAGAGATTGGGTCATCAGACCAGGGACTTCTTAAAGGTAAGCACTGGTTCTCTCCATGTCCTTTGAAATTATATGGGGGTGCCTATCTCTGTTCTAGGTTTTAGGGAACTTAGCTGGGGCTTCTAATATATTGCTACTTATAAATTAGAGGCTATAGCACCAGTCTTTGGCATTAAACATTTATTAAAGCACATTAAATGTTAGTAAAGAGAGAGCACGTTGGGGGCAGCTAGGTGGCACAGTGGATAAAGCACCGGACCTGGATTCAGGAATACCTGAGTTCAAATCCGGCCTCAGACACTTGACACTTACTAGCTGTGTGACCCTGGGCAAGTCACTTAACCCCCATTGCCCCACAAAAAAAAGAAGAAGAAGAAGTCTAGCTTTGGAGTAAGAAGACCTGGGTTCATGGACTACACTTTCTCACTTTCCTCAAAAATAAGGGCATTAGATGAGATGACCTTTGAGGCCTCTTCTAGCTTTAGCTCTGTGAGCCTAGGAATCATAAGAGCTGGGCAAAAGCACCAGTTAGAACTGGGTTCCTTCCTTCCCCCTTACATAGACGGTGAAGAGCAGCGGGCTGAGAACTTCGTACACCCCGGGCATCTCGGGCAGTGCAGGAGTAGGCACCAGCGTCATGGGCCCTGGTGGTGCCAGGAAGCTGGAGGATATGAGTCGGCCCCTCCTGTAGCCAGCGGCCATTGTGATACCAGGTATAGATGGTAGGTGGATTGGCAGCAGGATCCTCACAGGTCAGGATGACGGGTGTGCCCTCAGGCACCTCACTGGATGGGGCTATGGACACTCTGGTGACTGTAGGGCAAGGAGACAGCTGAGGATGGGACTAGCTGGGGAGGAAGGCATAGGCTTCCAGATTCCAGTGTGGAGCTTTTCTTACCGCCTCCCCCTGCCCCATTCACTAATACCTTTCTCCTCCCCACTAAAAACAAAACCACAAACATTACCTTGTATTTCCTCTTGTATATACTTTGTATCTACTTATCTTTGTATGTGTTTTCTCCACTGATAGAGTGTAAGCTTCCTGAGGGCAGGAATTATTTCATTTTTGTCCTTGTATGGCCAATGCCTAGCATAGTAAAAGTAGGAACCTACCATATGCTTGTTTACTGGGTTAGCCCACTAGCTGTCTCTGCATAAGACATTCAGGGAAAGCTCTAGACATAAGCAGAAGAGGCATCTACCCACATGGTATGAGTTGAGGTACACTAATAGGGGGAATTTCATTCAAAACCAGAGGGCTAGTAACAGAGTGGAAAGAGCCCTGGATCTAAAGTCAAAGGACCTGGGCTCTACAATTAACCCTGCTCCCTGTGTCCTTTCACTCCCTCTGGGTTCAGTTTCCTCGTCTGTAAAATGAGGAGATTGAACTCAGTGATCTCTAATGTCTCCTCTAGCTTTAAATCCTTTGATCCATACTGAGAATAGGTCTCTAGATGGCCGGGGGAGTGAAGCCAGAGATATTTGGAAGAAGACCATGCCCTGTGCCCACCCCTTTCCACTTCTGGGAAGAGGTCCCCTTGAGAAGCAAATCCCATAGCCAGAGGATGATTCAGCAGGGGACACAGGAACAGGGGACAGAGACCAAGACAGAGGGGCAGCTTGATGGTTGTGCTCACCCTCTAGGTACAGCTCCAAGGATGTATTAGCCTGGCCCAGGAAGTTCTTAGCAGAACAAGTGTAGAGGCCACTACCAAGGGTCTTCTGGTCCTGGAGCTCAAGACGAAGGGTGTTAGGGATAGAGGAGGCCCCCATCCTGGCTTGCCCAATGGAAGAAGAGGCCAGGAGTTGACCAGCCCAACTCAAAGCCAGTGTGGCTGGAGGTTGGCTGTCCACAGTACACAACAACACAGCTGGCTGTCCTGCCTGGCTCTCCAGCAGAGATGTCAGACGCAGTGCCCGGGGTGGGTCTGGAGGGAAGAACATTGGAAATCAGAGCAGGGACAAGGTCAAACAGGGAGGACTTCTTGGAGGAGGTGAAGGGGGTGACAGGGAGCATAACCCTCAATTTAGTATGAGACTAGGGCTTACAAGGGCTCAGTTTCCTTATCAGTAAAATGAAGGAATTTGGGCTCAATAGATTCCAAGGTACTTTCTAGCTCTGCACCCTTTACCAACCTGAGCCTCGATTTACCACTCTGTAAAATGGAAGACTTGGACCAGGTGGTCTCTGAGATCCCTTTCAGATCTAGGGCTAGGATCCCATGAACATTCTCCCCAGAGTCTTGTCTTAAGTTTCCCATCCCCACTGTCTTCTCCCCTTCCTCAGAGTCATAACCAGCACAGGGCAACAAGAGCTTTCCTAGAGTACTGACATTCACTCAGGGAAAAGAGTCTGCTTCCTCCCCACAGGGACCATCACCCCATCACCTCATCACTGCTTCCACCAGCCCACACTGCCATATAGAGCTAGTGCCCTGTAGCCCTGATCCACTCCCAGGATCTTCCCATGTGGCACCTTTCTCCAGGGTCTGCCTTCTCTCCCTCCAGAGCCTCTGGGAAGTAGGCTGGCCCCTTCTCCCCAGTACGACTGTCCCTGAGATTGACCTTTCATAGGACCTTTAGCTACAGCTCTACCCCTCTTCCACCCCAGACTGGGATACATCTGGAGTCCTATCTTCCCTAAGTGTGCCTTGACCAAATCGCACAACCTCTCCAGGCCTTGTCTTTACCATCTGTGAAATGGAAACAATCTGTCTTACTATCCCTGCTTTGTCGAGATGACCAAAGTATCATAGATTTTGAGATGGAAAGATGAAATGAGATGGCAACCCAGAAAGGACTTTGGGATAAGTCACAGTTGCTGCTCCTATATAAGGAGTTCACATCATTTCCCCAATTTCTAAAATGAAGAGAATCATTGAGACCCTGCCCTGCTCCAAGGGTGAAGTCATAAGGTAATTCAAAATCCCTGGAGCCAGCCCACCCTAGGACTCACAGAGGACAGAGAGGCTCTTGGGGGAGGAGAGGCGCCTGCCTGCCTCATGAGTGTCCACAGCACAACGGTAAGAAGTGGCATCAGCAGCAGAAACACTGGGGAGAAAGATGGAGGAGGAGCCAGGGCCTCCAGCCACCCATTGTCCATTCTGGTACCATGTGTAGTTGAGCTGGGTAAAGTTGGCAGCAGAGACCACACAAGTCAAGTTCACAGCCTGGCCTTCCTGAATGGTCAGAGAGGGCAATGCTTGGACTACAACAGCTGTTGGGGAGGAAAGATGAACCAGGTATCAGATTAGAAGCAATGAGACACACCTATCCTCCTTCTAGGAACAGGACCATGCTATTTATTGGAAACAGCTATTTCATGGATAAAAAGAGACAGTAGAATAGAAGAAAGAGAGCTAATTTCAGAGTCAAGAAGAGCAAGACTCAAGTCTCGCCTCTAATGCAACTAGTTTTGTGACGCTGGAAAAATGACCTGTTTTTAACATTCTTTTTTTAAATTTTGAGTTACAAATTCTCTTACTACCATTGAGAAGGCAACGTGATATCAGTTAAACATGTGAAGCCATGCAAAACATATTTCCATATTAGTTATATTACAAAATAAAAGAATGAATGAGTGAATGAATGAATGAATGAAGTGGGAAATGTCTGCTTTAATCTACACTCAGAGTTCACTAATTCTCTCTCTGGAGGAGATAACATTTTTCATCATGTGAACTTTGGAATTTTCATAGACCACTGTATTGATGAGAACAGCAGTCTTTCCAGTTGATCATTGTTGCAATATTGCTGTTACTGTATACAATGTTCCCCTGGTTCTTCTAACTTGACTTTGTATCACTTCATCTAAGTCTTCCCAGTTTTTTCTGAAACCATTCTGCTCATCATTTCTTCTAGCACAAAAGTATTCATCACAATCATATACCACAATTTGTTCAGCTATTCCCCACTTGATGGGCATTCCCTCAATTTCCAATTTTTCGCCACTATATAAAGAGCTGTTATAAATATTTTTGTACATATGGATCCTTCTCCTTTTTCATTGATCTCTTTGGGATACAGATCTAGTAATAGTATTGCTGGGTCAAAGGGTATGCACAGTTTTATAGCTCTTTGGGAACAATTCCAAATTATCCTCCAGAATAGTTGAACCAGTTCACAACTCCACCAACAATGCATTAGTGTCCCATTTTTTTCCACATCCCCTCCATTTTCCTTTTCTGTCATGTTATCCAGTATGATAGTGTGAGGTTATATCTCAAAGTTGTTTTAATGTGCATCTCTCTAATCAGTAGTGATTGAGATTACTTTTACATAAATTATTTATAGCTTTGATTTCTTCTTCTGAAAACTGCTTGTTTGTATCATTTGACCATTTATCAATTGTAGAATGGCTCTTATTCTTATAAATTTGGCCGAGTTCCCTACATATTTGAGAAATGAAGCCTTTATCAGAAAAACTTGCTGTACATTTTTTCCTAATGTCCTACTTTCCTTCTAATTTTGACTGCATTGGTTCTGTTTGTGCAAACCCTTTTTAATTTCATGTAATCAAAATTAACCATTTTACTTCCCATGGTCCTCTCTATCTCTTGTTTATTTATAATCTTTTCTGTTTCTGTAGATCTGACAGGTATGTTTTTCCATCCTCCTCTACTTTATTTACAATATCACCTTTTAAGGTCTAAATCACATGCCCATTTTGACCATATCATGGTATATGACATGACAGATAGGTCTGTGCCTAGTTTCTGCCAAACAACTTTCCTATATGGGTTTATCAAACACTAGGTGACTATGGTCACTGAGGTTGCTATGGTATTTATGTACCTAAGCTATCCCACTGGTCCACCACTCAATCTCTTACAATACCAGATTGTTTTGATGATTACTGCTTTGTTGTTGTTGCTTGTTTGTTTGTTTTGCAGGGCAATGAGGGTTAAAGGACTTGCCCAGGGTCATACAGCTAATGAGTGTCAAGTGTCTGAGGCCCGATTTGAACTCAGGTCCTCCTGAATCCAGGGCTGGTGCTTTATCCACTGTGCCACCTACTTACCCCCTACTGCTTTGTAATATAGTTTGAAATCTGGAGTATGTATTAGAGCACTGGGCTTGTCGTCAGGAAGACTCATCTTCCAAAGTCCATATCTGACCTCTGACACTTCCTAGCTGTATGACCCTGGGCAAGTCACTCTACCATATTTGCCTCAGTTTCCTCATCTGTAAAATGAGTTGGAGAAGAAAATGGCAAACTCCTCCAGTATCTTTCCCAAGAAAATGCCAAATAAAGTAATGAAGAGTTAGACACGATTAAAACTACTGAACAACAACAACTGATGGGCTTCCTTCCTACACATTTTTTCATCCATCCCCTTGATATTCTTTTGTTCCTCCAGATGAATTTTGTTATTCTCTTTTTTGCTCTATAAAACAATTATTTGGGACTTTGATTATGCAATGCTGAATAAGTAAATTAATTTAGGTAGAATTGTCATTTTATTATATTGGCTAAGACTACCCATGAGCAATGAATATTTCTCCAATAATTTATTTCAGTCTTTATTTGTGGGCAAGTGATTAGCATTATGAGCATTTTTTCAAGACTAAGTTGCAGATCATGTGCCTACATTAGTAGAGATAGTTTGCTAATTCAGAGTCCCATAAGACAGTGAAACCACAAATCCAGGTTTTTAAAAAATCATCCTATATGTAAAGTGCCTGCCCCCTCCCCACCCCCCACCAAACACACATATACTCACTCACTTTCAGCACTGAAGGCCACAGAAGCTGTGGCATTCCCAAGGGCATTGCTGGCTTCACAAGTGTACTCTCCTTCATCCTCGAGCATGACATTTGGGATCTCCACACGGAGGACATTAAAGGCCCGAGTAACTCGGGATGAGTCGACTCCAACCCTGCTCTGGGAGGAGGCCAGGAGCTGGCTGCCCCTCAGCAGCCTCAACTGGGCCTGGGGATCACTGTCCACTTGGCACAGGATGAGGCCCAACCTCCCAGCCTCCAACTCTAGCAAGGCAGTAAGGGTAGGCTGTCGTGGGGGGTCTGTTCGGGGAGAGCAGAGGAGGGGGGAGAGGGACTTACAACAATGGGCCAAGAGGACCCCACTCTTCTCCTAAGCCCTTGGTCCCTCAGGCCCAGGTTCTGGCTTCCTGAGGATGGGCCCAGTCAGTTAAGGAGCAGAGAGGAAATCCCCAACGTGGTCACCTGCCTCACATACCTCACCTCTGGGCACCTGGGGGAGATGGGACTCTCCATCCCATCTTAGGATGGGATAAGCACCCCGACTACCTCTGAGCACAAGAAGAGCTTAAGGGAAACCTGGGATCAGGGGACAGTCTGAAGTCATTGCAGGTTTGAGGTCTGGAACTCAGGGAATCAAGGGCTGGGGACCACCTTCCTGTGACCTGGGAGCACTGCCCACTCCCCCTCCCCCAGGGCTCCCACCCCTCAACCAGACTGCCCTTTGTTTCTGTTCCTGAATACTCTAAAAGAACACCTGATCCCCCTCCCACTTTCTCCTTCCCCTCCCCCTTCTCTTCTTCCTCCTCTTCCTTTCTCTCCTCTCCCCCAACCCTTCCCCTTTCCTAGCCACCCTCCACTGCCAACTCTTCTTTCTCCCTTTCTATCCCCAACCACAGAGCCAAGACTTACAGGATACATGCAGGCTGACAGGGGAGGAGAGACTGGCAGCACCCCCAGGGACCCGGGCCTGACAGTGGTAGGCACCACCCTGCTCAGCAGTGATGGAGGCAAAGTGGAGTGTGGAAATGGTGGGCTCTGGGAGGTGGCGGCTGTCCCGGTACCAGTTGTAGGTGGTCCCATCGGGGGCTCCACCCGTCACTTTGCAGCTCAAGGACACCGTCTGCCCTTCGTGAACCTCCAAAGATGGGGATACCTGAACCCAAGCAGCTGGAAGGGGGAGGAGGGGGAACACAGGGTCAGAGCAGTACAGTCCTCACTTAAGGAGACATTTCCAGCAAGCTGCAGGGGGCAGAGGGGAGGGGGAAATATCACCCCCTTCACATTGATAAAAAGCCACTCCAGAGAACAGGCCAGTGGATTAGCTGAAGATCACCCGTCCTTAGGAAAGGATGGAATTTAAGTAGGATATAGGCAAGAACTTGGCAGCAGCTTAAGAAATCTGACCTGAAAAGAAACAAAGGTGATAGAGAAAAAACACTAGACTGGGAATCAGAAGATGGGTTAAGTCCCAGCTCAGACATTAGAGGAGTAGCTTTCTTTCCTGAACCCCAATTCCCTTATTTGTATGATGGGAAGTGATGATCCCCAGAGGGGCTTTTCTCAGTCCTCTTTGCAGTTGCTGTGTCTCCAGGCTGCCAGTGACACAGCTCCTTGGTGCTGCCTTGGCTTGTTTGTGAGAGGAAGGAAGCTCCAGGGAAATAGATCACAGTGGAATATAAAGGTCATCTCAAACAATAGGAGCCCTCAGCCCCTCCAAAAAATGAAATGGGCTGCCTCGGGAGAAAGTGAGCTCCCCATGCCTGGCACTTTTACAGGCTCACAGAGTTGGAACTGGGAAGAACCTTAAAGGTCCTAAATGCAACATTCCAGCTAAACTGACATACTTGCCACGCTATATCCCATGTCCTTCTTGTGTGCCTTTGTTACACCATTCCTTATGCTTGGAATGAAGCCCCTTCTTTCTTCTGCCTCCTAGAATTCTAGCTTCCTTCAAAGCTCAGCTTGAGGTCCACTCCCTACCTGAGAGATTCCCTTGTCTCAATTGTTAGTGTCCTCACACTCCCAACCAGGAAAATTACTTTGCATTTGTTTTAGGGAGAGAAGGGGGGAAGGGGCTGAGGGAAGGAGGAGGGGAGGGAGGGAGAGAGAGGCAGAGACAGAGGAGGAGGAGGATATGAGGGGAGGGGAGAGGAGGGGAGGGGAAAGAAAAGAAGAGGAGAGAAGAGAGGAGAGGGGAGGGGAGGAAAAGAAAGGAGAGCAGAGGAGAGGAGAGACAGAATTATTATGGAATAAAGAATTATTATGCTTAGTGAATGCTGAATGAATGAATGAGCCCTGTCTCTCATTTTAGATAAAGACACTGAAACTGAAGCCCAAAGAAATTAAGAGACTGGCCCAAAGTCACATAGCTGTTCGTTCAATAAGAAGCCGAATGACCACTTCTCAGGATTTTGGGCAGGGGGCCTCATGTATGGGCTATGAGAAGGGATTACACAATTTTTTTTGGCCCCTCCTATTCTAGGATTCCATGATAACTAAACTAGAAAGAAGAATGGAAGGCCTCCCTGTGTTCCATATTCTTAAAAATACTTTAGATTTTTATTTCTAGTCTTAATGCCTTACTTGAAGATCAAATTTATTTTAGTCAAGTTATATGCCAGAAAAGTTGTGGTCTTGAATAGGCTCTGACATGGTGACCTTCTGCCACCTGGTGGCAACTATTATTGTTGCAGGGGAGAGTACATTTCTTCTTCCCAATTCTGAAGTTTTTAGATTTAGAGTGGGAGGGAACCTCTGAGATATGGAGTCCAACATCCTCATTTTACACTAGAGGAAACAGAGGCCTCAAGAAATTCAATGCCTTTTCCAAGGTCACGCAGTTTGTAAAAAGGGGCAGCTTCCTAGTGACCCAGACCTGGGGTCAAGGACCTGAGTTCAAATACTACGAGCTTTATGACCCTGTGTGAGTCACTTAACCTCTGACTCTGTTTCCTTATCTGTAAATTGGAGATAATGTATGCTAGTGCTGCCTAGTGCCTTGCCTTTTGGGTCACTATTTCCATATATACTCGAAGTCTAGTCTTGACAGACAGTACCATGACCAGGATTATATCCCTGTGTGCTATTGCTTGTAGGACACTTGAAAACCTACTTATATGACCACATTGAGGGTTAAAAATTAGGGAAATAAGGAACCTTGGTTCCTGTCTTGAGTCTCAAAATTCCCCTAGCTGGACCATTGCTTACAAGCCCATTTTTCTTCAGCATGTTTACCAGAATAGGAAGAGAGACCTCATTAAATGCTTTGGAAAATCCTTGGTAAAATCCTTTGGTAAATCCTCAGAAATTCCCCATCTACCAGTCGAATGCCATTGTACAAAACAAAAATGAAAGTCCTCATGTGGACTGATTGAGTGGCTGGAAATTCCTAGTGGCCCAGGGTTACATTGAAAGGTCTACAGTGAAGTGATCCAGTGATCATCTTTGGTCCTATTGCTTTCAACAACTTTATTAGTGATTTGGAAGCTTGTCAAACAAGCCATAGAAGTTATCCCATCTCCTTGTAGTAAACATCTCCTGTAGGTTGTAGAACTACATATTGAGCAAGCTCCCCTTCATCCTGGACCTTGTTCTCTCACATATTAGCCCTCCCATCTAATAACATTGCACCTTCACCCACTCTTCCCATGTACTTCTCTCACTGTCCTCCCTCACAAAAAATCAATCAATGAACATGTACTAAGTGCCTACTCTGTGCCAGGCACTATGCTAGCAATGGGCGATTTACGTACATTAATTTATTTAATTCTTTTAAAAACTCTGTGAAGTACAGGCATTGTGAGACCATTCTAGTTCAGGAAACTGAGGCTCAAAAGTATCAAGTGATTTACCCTGGCTATGTAGCTGGTATGTGTTAGAGAAAAATCTCTCCTGACTCCAAGTTCACCTCTCAGTTCCCTAGAAGAACCAAGAGAGAGAGAGGAGAGACACACTCACCATGAACTTGAAAAAAAATTGTAGTGGAGGCTGAGCCATGAGCATTAGTGGCCTGGCATCTGTAGTTCCCAGCATCTCCTAGTTTCAGGTCCTTGATTTCCATCTTCAGGAAGTTAAGGCTAGTTTCCACCTGAAGCTGCCTGCCTTCTGAAGCCCTGGAGCCAAGGCTGGAAGCCATCAGCTCCTCACCATGGAACAGGGACATAGATGCAAGGGGACTGCTGTGGACAGTGCAGAGGAACACAGCCACTCGACCCCCAGTGGTGTCCATGAAGGCAGACAGATGGGGGGAATCTGGAGGGTCTGGAAGGGGAAGAGAGGTGGGATTAGGCTGACTCCTCGACCCTACCACCTGAGCATTCCCTCATCCTATCCTGATAATAGCTAAAACACTCCTTCAGCCACATACCCCAACTTAAGCTCCAACCCACATTAGAGCCACTCCCCAAGCCCAGTTCCACGTTCTAGATTCTTCCATTCTACATTCCCCAGCCAAACCTTCCACATTCTGAAACACCTCCCCACTACCTACCCTTCACATCCTGGGCCCAAATTACAATATATCAGAGCTAGAAAGGACTTAAGAGCTCATCTCGTCCAACCTCCTCTTTTTGCAGAGAAGAAAATTGACATCTAGAAAAGCTTTTCAATCGTATCCAACTTTTTATGACTCCATTTGGGGTTTTCTCAGCAAAGATACTGGAGGGGTTTGCCATTTTCTTCTCCAGCTCATTTTATAGATGAGGAAATGAGACAGACAGGGTGAAGTGACTTGCCCAGGGTCACACAGCTAGGAAGTACCTGAGGCTGGATTTGAACTCATGAAAAGGACCCACAGTTCGGGCTCATGCTGTATGAACCACGGCACTAGAAAAGTAAAGTGACTCTCCTGTGGTCACATGGCTTGTAAATAACAAAGGTGGGACTCAAACTTGGGTCTTCTTATTATAAAGTCAATGCTTTTCTTCACACTCCTCTACACTGTGTGACCATTGGCAAACTCCTTAACCTTTCCAAGTCTGTGTCCTCACCTGTTATTTGGGGGAAATTACATTTGCACTGTATAGATAAAATTAAAACCACAATATAAATTATTGCCAGGGATACCCACCTGGCCTAAGCCAGTCTCCAAACATGCCCCTCCCAAAACGCCACATCTGGCCACTCTTCCTA
Organism: Dromiciops gliroides; assembly: GCF_019393635.1. Classification (NCBI taxonomy): domain Eukaryota; kingdom Metazoa; phylum Chordata; class Mammalia; order Microbiotheria; family Microbiotheriidae; genus Dromiciops; species Dromiciops gliroides. The sequence goes on along the minus strand of NC_057862.1, from coordinate 675,334,771 downwards.
TCCCAACTGTGCCCCTAAACCACACTCAGGTAGCCCAAGCCTGGCCCCATCCTGCCCTACCTAGCCTTAGCCCCAAGGCCAGAGCTATCCTCAGACCCAGCCTCAGCTTCCCATGCACTGTATCCTTTTCACCCTCCCCAGCCTGGCCAGAGTCTAATCTATCCAGATTCTAATCCATCCCTCATTTGCCCCAAGCCCTTCACTCACACACCACATGCAGGGCCACTGGGGTGGAGTGCCTCTCCCCCACTTGGGTGCTGACTTGGCAGGAGTAAAGAGCAGCATCTGTCCTAGCCACATGTTGAAGGACCACAGCTTCCTGCGATCCCTGGGCCCACTGGGCTCCATCCCGGTACCAGGTGAAATTGGCATGACTGTTGTTTGACTCTCGGCTCACGGCACAGGTCAGATTGGCCTCTTCGCCCTCCTTCACGGTGGTTGATGGAAAGATAACCAGG